>NC_133650.1:157315127-157688404 GCF_009905375.1 Apium graveolens
CAGTTATTTAAATAAATCTGATTTGTTTTTTAATTAATCTTAATTAGTTTTTAATTATTTTAATTAATCAATTAATTTAATATTAGTTGGTTAATTAATTTAATTAATTACTAATTAATTTTTAATTGATTTAATAATTAGATTTAATTATTTCATTGGATTTAAAAATTCTGAAAAATAGTTTCGAGCTTTAAAATATTATTTTAAATTTTTTTTCAAGGCTCGATAATTATTATAAAATTATTTTAAAGTCATATTCGGGTGTTCGAACCCTATTTATTAATTATAAAATGATTTGGAGTCCAATTTTAATTCCGAAAAATGTTCAAAAATTCGTAATAAATATCTGGAAAATCATTTTAAACCCCGAATCTTCTTTGAATAATTATTTTAATTGAATATCTTACGTGCTACGTGTTATATGTGATCTAATTGATGGGTAATATGATTGTACTTCGGATTTGGGTAAAACGAAGGGTAGATGAAAGCTTATGACGTCTATGTGATGATTATAATGATATGAGATTGAGTATTGATAGATACTTGTGATGCCTAGCAGAGTAAGTGAGGCATAGAAAAGGAAGCCAGTGATCAGTAAATAGAACTGAAGTGTAGAAAAAGAAAGCAAGTGATCGATGAATAGAAGCAAGGCATAGAAAAAAAAAGAAAAGTGACGGAAAAGTAAAAATGTTAGATGGGTACAAGTAAAGTTGAAAATCATCGGTGATAAGGCAAGTACTTCTGAACCTTTTTCAAGATATATTACAAATATTTTCGAATTGTTTCATAATATGTCGCTATTATTCAAAATAACTCTTGTTTTATATTACAAGCACTTAAAACTATTTAACCTTGAACCGTGATTTTTATTGATCTTGAGCCATAAGCCTTATTCTTCATAAACCATTGATTGTTGAATTCCGAGATACGAGCCATACACATACGATACTACTCCACAAATACATATCTACCACATACGGATTCTGATATTAAATTTCTTAACATACCAACCCTTATTCCTTGTTTAACAGAAGACCAATTCTTGGAACCCTTGAACCCTTGGTCTTCTACTTTCTTATTTCTTCCTTGATTAAAAGCCAATCTTTTGAATTCCTTGTCATACCTACCTGGTATTGTGAATTACCCTATGCTTCAAGATAAATGTTGTTTATGATTCAGCTTCTTGAGTGCATAGGTTATCATTTTGAATTGTTTTAGAATTGGATGGTTTTATAAATATGGACCAGATTCTTGGTCATAGTAGGCCAATGCGTGCCTTGGATCCAGTATATAGAGCAAAACTGGGAGCCTTGCTCGGGGTTAGTGCGTGACTGATCAACAGCCTAACCTTGGTTTTTAAAAAAATGAAAAGTGAATGTCCAATTCTAATCATTGCTTAGTCAGAAACTTGATTCTTCTGAATCATTTTAATTGGTGATTATTTAACCTCAATTGCTGCTATTATTACTTGCTGAGCTAGTAAGCTCACTCTTGCAAAAATTTTATATCTTCAACAGTTGGAAAGGAAATTGTTGGTAACGAGGATCCCATGTCCAGTGTGCGAGCTAGGATTTCCGTTTAAGTTGGATCGAGCTAGCAAAAGCTTTATATTATAGATGAGTTGTGTAAGATTGTAAGTGCGATATCCTTATCCATTATAAGTTGAATTAGTTGGGATTTAGTATGATTTAATAAAAGTTAAGATTATGGCTTGTTTTCATACTTTAATCTGTTGCGATCCGTGGGTATGTATAGAAGGATCAATGCATATAATACTTTATATACAGGTTTAAATATTGTGGTGTGTGTTGTGAGTCCCAAACTTCTGACTCGGGTTTGGAGGGCATCATAGGTTGGTATCAGAGCTACAGGTTATAAGTCATTGAAACAAGCCTAGATTGTCGGGAATGGATAGAGGGTTAGGATTAGGATTAGGAAATAGAAAGATAGAATGCCAAGAGGTTGAGTGCGATCAAATAGTAGGTTTTAGTGGGATTCGTGATGAAATTCGACATCCTTATCTAGCGACGCGATTTTTAGATGGCGGTGATGGAAGATTCTTTTATCCCTGAATCGTCTGATCATTCAGAGCCTTCATTCGGAAGACTATCATCTGATTCACGCTTTGCTCGTCCACCGGTATTCGCCATGTCACCTCATGTTGCGACGGTTGCACCTTTTCACATTATTGTCTCATTCCCTGATGCGAGGCTATTTATTCGAGAATCCTCCCACATGCTGATTTTGGTTCTACCGGATACTCAACTGTGGGTGTATCCTTTCTGTCTACTCTACATTCTGTTCTATAACATCAGTTTAAAACCCGTCTTACGAAGTAACAACACTTATGAGGATGGATTCGAAAGTTGCAATATATGGCGAGTACGCGAGATATTAAAAAATTATGAGAAAGAACCTAGAGAGAAGATTCGTGTGTGCCGGAAAAGGGCTGCTACCAGGTTATATGGGGCTACTAATGAGTATGCTACCCATGATTATCTTGTGGAGTAATCTAGATGGATCTTTAAAGAAATTTGAGAAGATTGGAAATCGAGAATTTTCTGGGAATTAGATGATGATGTAATAACCCACGGTACGTATGGAAGTAATGTGATATAAACCGACCTTGTTTTATAAAATAGATCTGATGATTACGGGATAAATTTTTTATACTTAGTAATCGTAAGAAGTAATGATGAAAGTATTACCAGTATGAAAGATTTGAGGAGAAGCTATAAATAAGATAATATGCAACGGTAACTGGAATTATTGTTGACCAACGAAGGTAAAATGGACCCAACGAGGGATAGAGGATATACATAAATGAATGAGCTTTTATCATATTATGTTTCTAATTTGATACCTTGTAGTGATTGAAAAAGAACGATAACCAACTCATATAGTAATGACGACCAGGTGTATGATTTTCAAAAATTTAAACCAGTTTTTAAAAGAGATTTTCTTAACTTTAAAAACTTGGTTGTCCAATTACTATTTGAGTTTCTTGTTTGTTGTAAGATTCAGATTATCCAGATGAATAATTGTTCTAGGAATTTATATGATTCATTTAGAAGGCCAAGTGGACCCGCTATTACTGAAAAACTATTCATCCAATTTCTGAGACGATTAGAGCACGAGGAATATGTCAATTCATGAGAAGCTGAGTACGAGCAAAGAAGATTAAGGAAATTTTTATACCTTCTAAAGGGAGAAAGTTATTAGCAAAAGAGGTGACAAGTTAAACGATTAGCAGCATAAGCGAAATTTGAAGTTATGAGTATAAATCTCGTACGATTGCAAATAAAATCGTATACGAATGTGGATGCATGACGCTAAAGGTACAAAATCTAATAAATGGCAAATTATTTTAACAATCGATTCAAGAAAGCATTTATGAGAACTTTCTCAAGTTGATATATGACTGGGCATGGGATCTATTGATATGACTGGGCATGGGATCTATTGATCGGAAAGGCGTTGGAGCTATAAACAGATGTAATGTGGATGACGACCAATGATATCAACCTTTCTTATTATTCTTATAAATCTCGAGTAAAGTATGAACTTCTTTCATGATCAGCTTTATAAGGTGATTGTTAAATCCCTTTCAAATTATTCCTGCTTCAAAATATTATTTTCTAATTGGGACAAGCAGTGTTATGGTGTGACGAGTTGTTGAAATGACAAAGAGTCTGGTGGGACGCCACCTAATCATGTTCTGTGTGCCATATGGTATGAAAGACTGGCCATCTTGAGTACTAATATGGTTGTCTCATTCCTGTTCAAATCATTATTCATTCTTTCTTCTTAAATCCTGATTTGTTGAATCATGAATTTTTCCTATTATTTCCTTGTACCCTCATCCCTTACCAAAAAGTTTTCGATCAGAATTAGATACACAAATCTCTTCTTATGTAAGATCCGTTCTTTTAATATCTTAAAAGGAAGTAAAATGAACCCGTACAACAAAGAGAGTTATGTGGGCAATGGCAAGCCAAAGAATGGTGGACATTTACGTGCATAGAAGAATTATTATGCCGATAACGGGATTGCTGCGAGGATATTAAATCAAAGGCAGAAATCTGTATACATGATACGTTCCAAGTATGAGATTTTGGCGTGAGTTGGAGTAATTAGCAAATCGTATGAGGTAAATTAATTAGAGAAATAAGAAAGTAAAGCTGCATGTATCAGATGAGGTAAATGATCAATTGGTCAAAAGAGGCGAATGAAGAAATTCTTAATAATAACCAGATAATCAATTAAAATGTTGTGAAAATGAAGCATATTTCAATCATGTGGGAGATATTTGTCATAAAGATTCAAGATCGAAGAAATGCTAGTTACGAATAAACTTTAAGTGTGTTCATCAAGGGATGATTGGGTTTCCCACTCAAGTAAGTGAGTTGTGGTAAAATTTATGCTTATAGCAGGGACGACAAAGAAGGTTCAACATGGAAAGACATAAGGGAAGATGAAGGTATGGCAGTTTGACTGCAACAATTTTTAAGATGTGAAGCTTTAAAACCAAATGAACTCATTCGCAAGATTTTAAGAGTATTGGTTGAGACCAGGTGTTGGTCATCAGAGGTTGAACAAGTTAATTAATAAGAACAAGTATATATTGCCAAGGATGGATGAATTGTTAAGTAGAAAGCTTTACTTAAAACATGAACTAGAAGAATTTTAGAATAATTTATAATTATACTCAGTACTGATATTCTGTTATAATCAAAAGATATGAGAAAGGATATGGTATCATCAGAATCGTTTGCTATAATCCTAGGTTGAACTAAAATATGGGTTGTACTGATTAACATTACATGAGATGGTGAAATGGTGAGTTTAGAAAGTGGCAGTGGATTGGTACACATGAGGATTGATTGTTGGTTGTTTGATTGATTGTTGGTGTCGGCTTGAGTTTGACTGGTAGTTAATAATATAAAGGAGATGCTGCCCAAATTTTCAGAGATTACCCTACTTTTACAGATAGAATGTAAACTTTCGTATGTTATTGATTTTCCTGTGAGACTCCAAATAATTATGATCTTGGTTCTTGAGGGAGGTTGTTACATCCAATCCGACTATATGTAATTGGTTTTTGATTTCATTTAGCTAGTCATCACTTGGTAAAATTGATCAATTACGTAAGTTAATTGGTTAATTTTACCAATTAAGGGTCAGTTAGATGGAAATCGATTCCAATTAGATTAAGTCAAATTTTGATGTGACTTTCAAATCTGAAATCAAAATAACGAGGAATTGGAAAAAAAATAAGGACGCTAGTAGAATTCAGAAATTGCTGCAAATGTGTGAATTTTTACTTGGATGAGTATGCCCTTCATAATGGATAAGAGAAATAAAAAGTCATTTGTATGGACAAGTGAGAAGAATATTTTCAAGAGCTAAAGATTTAAGAGGAAGCAACGAGAAGAAATGAAGAAGGAAGATGGAATAAAGTAGAAATTAATAACTACACCGGTATGGATTTCATTAGACAGTCAGGGAGATGTTATCATGTGCAAAATTTTTTATCAAAGGACATCTTGTTTTTGATAATCATACAATAATGATTTGTCAAGTATTTCTGTTTTGGGATAAAGTGTGAGATACAGTTTTAATTCAGTTTCCGATTGATGTTGATACTTAGGTTGTTGATAAATATCAAAAGTGGTATTAATACAGATGATTGATGTTTACTTCAGAATGGGAGGTTGTGAGCATCAAAGTTCGTATTAATATCTAATTTGATATGACAACAAAACGAGTATTAATATCAAGAGTTCGGTTTTGAATAATCTATGAGAATGAAGAACAGAGATAGAAAAGGAAGTGAAATTAAAAGGGTGATAAAGAAACTTTATAAGATACCAGGAAAAGCAAATGTAGTAACAGATGCATTAAGAAGAAAGGAAAGACCGAA
The DNA here is from genome assembly GCF_009905375.1 of Apium graveolens. NCBI lineage: Eukaryota > Viridiplantae > Streptophyta > Magnoliopsida > Apiales > Apiaceae > Apium > Apium graveolens. The sequence goes on from NC_133650.1 coordinate 157,321,051, forward strand.
CGTGTTGACTGTGTCAGAAGAATCATACAAGGAATTTCAAAAGTTAAAATTTGAAAGCCAGAGTTTGCAAACCTAACAATGCAAAGATATATAGTATGACTTTTCAGCCAGAATTGCTAGAGAAGGTAAAGAAATGTCAAGGGGAAATAATAGATTAAGATATTAACCGTTAGAAGAAAAATACTCAAAAAGATGATCAAGGCATTCCCAGATTTTATTTCAGAATTTGGGATTCCACTAGTGACAGAATTGAAGGATGGAACTTTACAAGAAGCTTACAACTCAAGACATTCGGTCCATCCATGAAGTTCCAATATGTATAGAGATTTAGAGGAAAATTATTGGTGGCCAGATATGAAGAAAGAAATGGTGGAATAGATTAGCAAATGTTACACGTATCAAGGAATTAAGGTGGGACATCAAAGACTAGATGGATATATTTCTCCAAGAAATGTCATAGTGATGCCACCTGAGAACCAAAGGTGAGGAAAGCGTTAATTGTATTATTATTAATAGGTTATTTAAACCTGATCATTTTCATTTAGTAATAAACAGTTTATCCCATAAGTGGGTTAGTCGCTGCTTGAAGATATGGTGGTACGTCATCAGATCCAGAAACTAATTGTAGATAATCAATATGGCGTGATTTATAATTTGACAAGAGTATTCAGAATACGATAAATTATGTCGAACAAGAATGGTATGTACTACTCCTAGATGAACGGATATTAAGTAAAGCGGAACTAAAAAGATAGGATATTGGTTGAATAATGATAACTCAAAAGATTCAAGCTACTCCGAAGGTATGATACGAGACATAGATGTCAAAGAAGATTCTCTAATAGTATGGCATAAAGAAAGAATAAACGTTATATGTGATTAGACGTCAAGGAAAGCATTGCGGTCAGTTTCATATGAGAACTCCTTAGAATCAAAATAAATGATGATATGGGTTAAAAATATGCCGGTGATTCCTCCAGGTTAGTGTACTTTCTTTAAAATGGTAAGAGATCTTCGCTCGATAAACATCCTTGATTGTGCTTCAAGGAAAATAAAATATGGTGATAAGTCTGTGTGTCAGTCATATTCAGTCGAGATTTTCTCATTAATTCTTAACTCTGGAGTAATCTCGAGAACTTTAGAAATCGAATACGCTATAGTTCCAGTATATCATTCGCAGATGGACGAGAAGATTAAAAGAACGACTAAAGTGCCTCAAATGCGATTCGAAGTGATTATGAACTAAGTTAATTGAATAGAGAAATACGTGGGAATGAGGTTCAATAACCATTAGCTATTGCAAACATTCATGAGCACGAATGACTAGAATTACAAAGAAAAGCTAATTAGTAAGCATTATGCTAGTCCCTTTTGAGACAATAAAATAGTCAGGATAAGTGTAACTAAGTTGGCTTCACCGCCACACGTTTAGCATATTCATAAGGTATTTCTATGTGTATATTTAGGAAGAGTAATTTAGCTCCATTATGTATAAAATGGAGGCTTGAGTTGAGTTATATAAGCAACAGATAGAATATGATGTCAGTAAGAGGCTGTTAAGTAGTGAGTAATGCTGCGAGTAAAAGTTTATGAAAAGTTGTAAGGGTTGAAAGATCAACCTGAGAAAATGGAAGTGAGATACTTGAATATATCATTATCTGATCCTTAGTATGATTCTGAGGACAGGATCCTTTTAAGGGGGAAGGATGTAACATCCGGGATATTGCGTGTAATTATTTTTATTAATAAGTAATTTTTATATGATTATTATGTGATATTTGGTGAATTATTTGATGATTGGTGTGAATATGTGAATGCTTATATATGTGATAGGGATAAATAAATCCTGATTATGTAATTAAATATTACATTAATTATACATGATTTGGGCTACTAGGCCCAATAAGAAGATTTATGACATTCAGACCAAAAAGGTTAACACATTGATCAGGCCTCATGGACCAGATCAGGCCTGATGGAACAAAGAAGGCCCAAAAACCCTGAATATTAATTAATTTCGTAATTAATTAATTAAGGAAAAATCAGCTACTGAGAAGAGTCCCAATAAGGACATAAATCCTTGCAGATTAGCCTCTAAGGGACCTAGAAGGATAAGGAATCAGTTTCCTACTATTTAGGACTCCAAATTCCATTCTAATTCTGAGACTTGGCTACCAAGTTTCCTATACCAAGTCCAATTCAAGGACCGCCAACATCTGTATAAGGGGCCTCACCCCACCAATCAGAACTACATTTTTTGACTTGATCCTTGGCAATCAGCAAGGTACGTAGGCATCTTGTTAAGGCAGATCGAGTCACAAAACACAAGAACAGTCAAATTGAGCCTCGAAGCTCACGTTCCTTAGTAATAAATACAGCAGTTATTATACTTTAGTTTTTGATCCATAACATTTGGCACCGTCTATGGGAAAACAACAACAACCATGGCGAGAACACGGAGAACAATTAGAGCTCTTGAGGAAGAAACACCATCGGGGACAACCCAAGTGATTTCGTCAACCGTGGAGGTACCTCCTCATTCAACTTATGCAGTCATACAAGGAGAAGCCCAGATAAGGGTAACTGAACCTTAGCCACAAGGGACGATTCCCTTGGCTATTCAAGGTATGAATCCCCAAGTTCAACAACTACATGCACCTGTGAATTCTCGACCTATTGGATACGAGTATTCAACTGTTGTGACTACTAACCTCCCTTATGGGATGCACCTTTACCCCGAGGTTAGAGGAAGTGGACATACTGGACGAAGTGAAGAACGAGGGCGATCTCCCCCTATATACGAAGTTTGGCTCCTATCCCTGAGGATCAGGAATTTTCTGGTCCTTACACTGAGAGAGACTCTGAATCTTTGGATGATGAAGTAGCCCCAAGAAGGAGACGTGTTGGCAAAGAGCCGATGGCTGATGGTAGCCAACATCCTAGAAGCACCCAAGGGACGAATCCCCAAGAAGTGCAGGAAAGGATCAGGGCTCACGAGGCTGAGATTCAAAGGCTAAGGCATGACTTGGAGGCGCACCAGACCACCAGTCCCCCACTACCTCCTAGGGGGAGAAATCCTCCTCCTATCATAGACCTGGATGGTCCAATACAGAGAAGGGCTGTTGTCCCAAGGGTTGATCCAGGCAATCTTCTTCCCCTTGGTGATCCTGATGATCCTACTCCGCCCTTTATTAAAGAAATAATGAATGCCCATATCTCAAGGAAGTTCAAGATGCCAACTATCAAAGCTTATGATGGCACGGGAGATCCCGCTAATCTTGTTAGGACATTCTCTAATGCACTGATGTTGCATCCCGTGAATGATGCTATTAAGTGTCGGGCCTTTCCTCAAACCCTGTCGGGTATGGCTCAAAGGTGGTATAGTCGGTTGCCCCCAAACTCTATTGGGTCCTTCAGGGAATTAAGTCAGGATTTTGTTAAACAGTTCATCAGTGGGAGAGTGCATGAGAAAAGTTCAGCATCCCTCATGAGTATTGTGCAGGGAACAAAGGAATCCTTGAGAGACTACCTGAATCGTTTCACAAAGGAGGCTTTAAAAGTCCCGGACCTTGATGATAAGGTAGCCATGATAGCACTGCAACAAGGAACTAGGGATGAGTTTTTCAAGATGTCCTTGGCCAAACGCCCCCCTGAAAGCATGTTGCAGCTCCAAGATAGGGCAGGGAAGTATATCAAGGTCGAAGAGAGTATGAGAAAAACAGTCGTGAGTAACGAGCCCACTGGAGGCAAGAAGCGGAAGACCGATCTGGAATACATCGCTAAGGACAAGTATCCTAGAACTGAGCAAAATCCTGACTCAACTCCCAAGAGAGGAGGACCTGGATAAAAATATACCGAGTATACTAAACTGAATGCTCCAAGGAGCCAAATTATAATGGAAATCAAGAAAGATCGAGATATTCGCTGGCCTAAGCCCTTGAAGGCCGACCCTACCAAGTTAGATAAGAGCAAGTATTGTAGATTTCACAAGGATGTTGGTCATGACACCGATGAGTGTAGTCAACTGAAAGATGAAATTGAGTTCCTTATTAAAAAAGGGAGGTTGAACAAGTACACTGGAGATGGAAGGGATAGGAATAACAATGGAAGAAAGAACTTTGAAGATCGTAGGAGGGACCAAGACGATCAGGGGCGGAATCCCCAGCCTAGGGGACTGGTGATAAATATAATTTTCGGAGGACCACAACCCCGAGGGCCTGTGATAAACACAATTTTTGGAGGACCAACTGCTGCTGGGTTATCCAAGAACTCCAGGAAAGCGTATGCCCGAGAAGTTATGCATATTGTTGGGGAAGCCCCAAAGAGGGCCAGGACAGGAGTACCAATGTCTTTTGATGATTCTGATCTGGAGGGTGTGAAATTTTCTGATGACGACCCGTTGGTTATAACCCCGATAATAGGGAACAGCCCAGTGAGAGGGTCCTTGTGGATAATGGTGCTTCAATGGATATCTTGCTCCATGATACCTTTTTGAGGATGAGATATAACGACTCCCAATTGACCCCAACCGACATGCTAATATATGGATTTGTGGGAGTGGAGTGCCCCGTAGAAGGGATAATCAAGTTGCCAACAACCATAGGACAAGAACCAAGGCAAGCAACTCAGATGTTGGACTTTGTGGTGGTGAAGGCTAGTTCGACTTACAACGCTATCATGGGAAGAACAGGGATACACGCCTTCAAGGCAGTCCCTTCTTCCTACCATTCAGTTATGAAGTTTCCCACTCGGGATGGGATCGAAGAAGAGAGAGGAGATCAAAAAATGGCTAGAAGCTGTTATGTGGCCTCTTTGAGGGCAGATGGAGGTGGGGGGAAGGTTCTTCCTATTGAAGATCTGGATATCTGAGAGAATGATGAGAAAAGAGGAAAGCCAGTAGAAGACTTGGTTTCAATTCCTTTAGCCCCCGAAGATCCTGAGAAGGTGACCTTTATTGGAGCCACGCTCGAGGAGCCCCTTAGAGGGAAGTTGGTGAAATTTTAGCAAGAAAATAGTGACATATTTGCATGGTCAGCAGCTGATATGCCAGGCATAGACCCAAAATTGATTACTCACAAGCTGAATGTGGACCCAAAATTGATATGCTCAGGTAGAAGTTTTGCTCCAGAAAGGCAATAAGCTATAAAATAGGAAGTGGAGAAGCTCTTAGAGGCTGGTTTCATTGAGGAGATTCAATTTCCGGAGTTGTTAGCAAACCCTATAATGGTGAAGAAGGCTAATGGAAAATGGAGGATGTGTGTGGACTTCACTGATCTAAATGATGCCTGTCCTAAGGACTGTTTCCCGTTACCAAGGATCGATACTTTGATAGATGCCACTGCTGGGCATGAGATGCTGAGCTTCATGGATGGATTTAGTGGATACAATCAGATCAAGATGCATAAAGACGACATTCCAAAGGTATCATTCATCACTGACTTTGGTGTTTATTATTATCTTGTTATGGCATTTGGTCTCAAGAATGCAGGAGCCACCTATCAAAGGTTGGTAAATAAAATTTTTAAGGATCTTATTGGAAAGACTATGGAAGTCTATGTTGATGATATGTTAGTCAAGAGTCTAGTAAAGACTGATCATATAACCCATCTGAGAGAAGCTTTCGAGGTCCCGAGGTACCACAAGATGATGTTAAATCCTACGAAGTGTGCTTTCGGAGTAGGATTGTCACACCCCCAACTTAAATAGCAAAATAATTATAGCTATTACATCATTTTAATGAGTATTACACAACCAAAATCCAAGATCTTACAGTTTAGGGTTTGGAACAGCCCAACACTACCAACTATTACATCTGATTACAAATTCCGAGTCCTCACACAACTATTATTACTTATTCTACCTGAGCTCGAACATAAGCATCAGCATCACAGGTCTTACGGGCAGTCTGCTTGAATCTAACCATGGCTGCTAGCTGTAATATCAGGGTAAAGCAAGAAGTGAGCCAAAAGCTCAACAAGTGCTAACAATACAACGCAAAGCATAAATCGAGATATACCTTTAGGAATGACAATGGAATGACATAATCAATGATAATCGAGAGATAAAACTTATGTGAGTTGGCATCATTTTGCTTGCATCAAAACAAATTTTAAAACCATTCTTAATCAAAATCATTTTATGACGCTACGGATTACAGCCGGTGATCAGCCGCGAAGTAATCCCGAACCTCGCTGGGTTCTAAAACATTATTGGGAATCCCTAGGCAACTTTTAAGCCTAATATAAGTGTGGAAAGGACTCGCGTCTCAGTCCAGATCCATCATTCAAGAAAACATTTGTCCCCCTTTGGGACTGAAAAATCCACCTTTTATTCATTTTGAAAACTGATGCCGATTTATGACAAAATCTCTTTTGACTGAAACCATTTTTTTTTATCAGGGGATTATAGATCAACTTGAAACACTGGAAATATGACACTAAATCTCAGGGCCATGATCCACTAGACTTTACTATATTAGGGTAATCGAGAGATTTCCATAAACAAGAATTTTGACAAGGAAATTAAGCAAGGCTACTGGATAATATGAAAGAGTAATGCCAAACTAGGCTTAAAGCAATGGTTGTAGACAAGGTATAGGTATTAGAATATCAAGAAGATAAGCATCACTGGTTCCAATAGGATAGAGGTGCTAAAATATAAAGGAAGTGATCATCAGCTCAAGATATAACAGGGTATCAAGCTTTAGGGTAAGGATAGGGTTATCAAACAATCATGAATGAATTTAAGAAAAGATTGGCTTTTAGGTATCAAGATAAAGTTTCTATCGAGGTTATTTCAAGAGTTGAATCAAAGCATCAGGGTGCAACATCAAGATTTCTCAGGGATCAATAGCATGATAATCAAAAGGATCTATAAGGTATTATAACACATCTCTATTTTATCATGGCATTAAACTATCATGAAAGACTTTTGAACTACTTGCAATACGTACTCGAGGGTTCATGGCATCTCTATGTAACTCAAAGATAAACAAAAGATACTCTTGATTTAAATATATCAAATGACTCAGGATAATTGCATCGATATATATATATGAACTGTTTACAGTAAATGCGAAGGTCAAGTTGAATCACTTGCCTTGAGATAGACTGGTCTGGTCTGACTGGTAGGAGCAACAACTGGAGCTTCACTCGACTTTTATGGCAAGTTTTCCCTCGTCTCGAGATCCTACATAAATAATAATAATCCTCATTATAATATATTCTTTCCATCTTAACCTATTTACAACCCAAAATTAAACATGGATGGCACTTAGGCCTATACACACTTAATTCATATCCACCATTTATATTTTCAAATGTACACACGTAGCCACATAATCACATATCGTATATTAATACCAAATAACATCATATACACCATAATGCCATACTAGGCTTGGATGATTTCGACTCACCACTTAAGTTACTTGGTCGCTAACTAAACGAAGTCTTCGAATTTGGGCTTCCTAACTCAATGTGCCTTTCCTAAATTATCCAAAACCTATTGACCCTCACTTGTGCCTTTTGTTCTACTGACCTTATACTATCTTACAACTATGGTGGTCGACCTAATACTCACTTCTAAGTGTTCTAAAACTATGTGATAAGTGAAAGTGCTCACTGGTGCAAATTTCAGAATGGTAACTAAGGTTTCTTGAGTGCATTAGACACTCTTAAACTACAAGTTTTTCTTCAAAATTTTTACACAAGACTCTCCTGACCTAAGGGCATCTCACAAGCTTGATGTGGCTCAAAGGCCTGGCTTGGGCCTTCTTGGGCCTAAGCTAAAAGTCCAAGGTACCCCTGTTTTTCTGGGCAGAAAATGCCCTGACTTGAATTAACTTGTGACACATGGTTCTAGCTCATATCCTATGAACTATGGTTGGAAAAACTTCTCTGACATACCCTCTAACTAAGGCCCAATTGGGCCTAATGAGGGCCTACCCATGACATGGCCAAATCTCCCTATTTCTAAGTTGCAACAAAACTGTCCCCTGCTGGACAGATTTTGTTATTCTACTTGTGCACCTAACCAAATGACATGCAAACCTCCAACCAACTCCTAAAACCTATTATATACTCCCCATACTAACTTCTGGTGGCTTGGGCCTCAAAGTGCACATCAATGACATGGTCAAAACTCACTCTAAACCTCAGGGTACTAAACTGATTTTTCTGCAGAAACTATAACTCTCATTTTCCAAGGTTTTGACTTGACAAACCCAATTATCAACAACTAAATACTTAAACCAAGACCTATACTTGGTATTCCACTGAACTAACTCCCTTTTTCTCAAAATAACCTTGGTGAGATCATCCTTACCTAAGGTGCAACTATGGCAAAACAAAAGAGACTACTCTTAACAAATCGCAAATCTTCATGCTTTTGAAACAACAAGATATATATTTTTATAAAAGATAACCACAAATTATTACCATGCAACAAGAAGCATAAATCAATATTATCACATTATTCCTACTGAAATTAAGGCTCACTAACAAAATCTTTTCCAAATGATCAAAATCTTACAACAAACTAAGAGAATTCCACATGCATGCATGCCTTCGGGTTTTTCAAACCAAAACAACATATTTTCTACATATATTCCATCTTAAAATTGACATGCAAGCCTAGCATAAGGTATACCTAGATGATCACTTAGCATGCAAGGAGTTTTATCAAATTTTCACCACAAAATTCAAGTCATTATCACATAAACATGCAAAAATTGAACAAAACAACAAGAATGATTTCAAGGACCATTCATTCGGCTCCCATATGGTCATGGCCGAATGAAATGGATGGAAATGGCCATTAAATCATCAAGAGTTTCCTTCTCAAGACTTGGCACTTATCCATTTATTGTAGTCCTCTCGAAAACAACCTTAAATCCATAAGAATCAAGATTGTATTTTGAGTTTCACTAAAACCTTTACATGCAACCCTTAAACTTAAACTTTCTACTCAAAACTCTTTGAAATATGAATGATCATGATATAGGAAGTAATATTTACTTGTATGGAAGGTGGAAACTTGAATGTGGAATGAAGAAAAGGGGAGGGGGTAGGTTTTCGGCTAAAAACCCGAGAGGAGAGGGGGAGGGCCGAGAGGAGAGGGAGGAGGGAGGAGAAGTGTGGAAATGGTGGAGTGAAAGTGGTGTGTTTGTCATGTTTACTTGGTTTTTATTTGCCCATAAGTGAGTGGATGAGAGAAATTACAATAGTAACCTTCCAATCCTAGTTAGGTAGATTTGCATGCAAGGACAAAATAGTAATGTGGCTAGTAAAATGAAAGTGAGTGGGGTTGGAATTGCCCTCCTTGCCCCTTGGTTGAATAGAAGAGAGTTTGCATGCAAGGGTAATCATGTAATTTGATAATTATTAAGCAACTAATTTCCAAAGATTTATTTTTATATAATAAAATACAAGTTCAAAAATTATAAAATTTATACCATAAAATAACTTGGATTTTTAGAGACTTTATAAAATCATTTTCAAAATTTTGTGAACAAAATGTCTTTTAAAAGAAAATTTTTCCAAAGCTTAGAATATTCCTTATAAATCAAAAATAAAGAAATTAAATAAATTCTTGCTTTGAAAAATCATATACTACCCAAAGCAAATTTATAATGCAGAAATTTTCACTCACACAAACGTACAAGCATTGAATATATTTTTATTTAACTTAATATTATTCACAAATAATATTACATAAAATGCCGGTCGTAACATCCTCTCCCCCTTAAGGGATTCTGTCCCCAGAATCTAAGAGAACAGATGAGGATACCGGGAACGCATATCAGACTCTAACTCCCAAGTCGACTCTTCGACCTTAGGGTTCCTCCAAAGTACTTTCACTAACTTTACTGATTTATTTCTAAGACTCTTTACTTGCCAGTCGAGTACTTTAACCGGTTGCTCCACAAATGACAGGTCTGCCTGAATTTCTACAGGTTCATATTCTATCACATGGCTAGCGTCAGGATTGTACTTCTTAAGCAACGACACATGGAACACATTATGCACATGCTGATACTGAGGTGGTAAGGCCAACTCGTAGGCCACCTTTCCTACTTGACTCAAAATCTCAAAAGGACCTACGTATCTAGGTGCTAACTTTCCTTTCTTGCCAAATCTTATCAACCCTTTCCTAGGTGACACTTTTAGCAACACAGCTTCGCCAATTTGGAATTGAACATCCTTACGCGCTGGATCCGCATACTTCCTCTGTCTATCTTGAGCAGCAAGCAACCTTTTCTGAATTAACTTGACTGAGTCATGCAACTGTTGTACCAATTCTGAGCCGAGAATTCTTCCTTCTCCTACTTCATCCCAACTTGTTGGTGATCTACATTTTCGGCCGTACAAAGCTTCATATGGTGGCATGCCGATACTGGAATGATAGCTGTTGTTATATGAAAATTCAATTAATGGCAGGTGGTCGTCCCAACTTCCAGCAAAATCGATTGCACAACTGCGCAACATGTCTTCAATTGTTTGAATTGTTCTTTCACTCTGGCCATCAGTCTGCGGGTGATACGCCGTGCTCATATTCAACTTCGTGCCAAGACATTCCTGGAATTGCTTCCAGAATCTTGAGTTAAATCGGGGATCTCTGTCTGAAACTATTGATACAGGTACTCCATGCCTTAATACGATTTCGTGCACATACAGATGAACCAACTTGTCCAGTGACGACTTCTCATTTATTGGAAGGAAATGCGCCGACTTCGTAAGACGATCAATTATAACCCATATTGCGTCATGTCCGGATTTTGTTCGTGGTAGTCCTACTATAAAGTCCATAGCGATATTTTCCCATTTCCATTCTGGAATCTTCAGGGGCTGAATTAATCCGCTTGGTCGTTGATGTTCTGCCTTTACTTTCTGACAAGTATAGCACTTCGCAACCCATTCTGCCACGTCTCGCTTCATATTTGGCCACCAAAAGTTCTTCTTTAAGTCTTGATACATCTTGGTGCTTCCCGGGTGGATTGAAAATTTCGAATGGTGGGCTTCATGGAGGATCTCATTCTTTAATTCAGATACATGGGGAATCCATATTCTGGATGAAAACCTTAGTATTCCTTGCTCATCCCTTTTAGTATTAATCTCTTCTCCAGATAACTGATTTTTCTCTTTTTCCATTACTTCCTCTTGATACTTCTTTATCTTTTCCAGTAGTGTTGGCTGAAAGGTCATTGCATGACAAACTTCTTTGACTTTCCCATAAGCACAAAGTTCCAATTCAAATTTTCCGATTTCTTCGGATAACTCTTTTGATGTTATCATTATATTCAATCTTTCCTTCCGACTCAGCGCATCGGCCACTACGTTCGCCTTTCCAGGATGGTAATTTATCGAACAGTCATAGTCCTTAATCAATTCCAGCCATCTCCTCTGCCTCATATTGAGCTCTTTCTGAGTAAAAATGTACTTTAAACTCTTGTGATCCGTGTAGATTTCACACTTTTCTCCATAGAGATAGTGTCTCCAAATCTTGAGTGCGAACACTATGGCGGCTAGTTCCAAGTCATGCGTCGGATACTTTAACTCGTGCGGCTTCAACTGTCTTGACGCATATGCTATTACCTTACTGTGTTGCATCAACACACAACCCAAACCCTTATGTGAAGCGTCGCTGAATATTACAAAATTCCCTTGATCATCGGGAAGTACCAACACCGGAGCTGTTACCAACTTCTGTTTTAACCCTTGAAAGCTATTTTCACATTCTGCACTCCATTCAAACTTTTGATTCTTTCTGGTTAACTTGGTCAATGGTGTGGCGATCTTCGAGAAATCCTTGACGAATCTTCTATAGTATCCGGCCAATCCTAGAAAACTTCGCACTTCCGTAGGAGTCCTTGGCCTCTCCCAACTCATAACTGCCTCAATCTTCGCCGGATCCACTTTAATTCCATCATTTCCAATAACATGCCCCAAAAATTGAACTTCCTTTAACCAAAACTCACATTTGGTAAACTTGGCATACAACTTCTCTTGTCGGAGTATCTCCAATGCTATCCAGAGGTGCTGCATATGTTCTTCTTCCGATTTAGAATAAATAAGGATGTCATCAATAAATACCACGACAAATTTATCCAAATACTTCTTAAATACTCAATTCATCAGATCCATGAATGCGGCCGGAGCGTTGGTCAATCCAAACGGCATTACTAGGAATTCATAATGCCCATATCTGGTCCTAAATGCGGTCTTGGGAATATCTTCTTCCTTGATCTTTAATTGATGGTATCCCGATCTCAAGTCAATCTTCGAAAAACATTTTGCTCCCTTTAACTGATCAAAAAGGTCATCTATCCTTGGTAGCGGGTAGCGGTTCTTGATCGTTACTTTATTCAACTCCCGGTAATCTATGCATAGACGCATATTCCCATCTTTCTTCTTCACAAAGAGAACAGGTGCTCCCCATGGCGACGTACTTGGTCGTATCACTCCCTTATCCAATAATTCTTGTAGCTGGCTCGCCAACTCTTTCATTTCTGCTGGTGCCATCCTATACGGAGCCTTTGAAACTGGTTCCGTGCCTGGAGCAAGGTTGATCTCGAACTCAATTTGTCGATCTGGTGGTAAGCCTGGTAGTTCGTCGGGAAACACATCGGGGAACTCATTAACTACAGGAATATCTTCCATGCTGGGGCTGCCTCTCTCTGAATCCACTACATATGCTAGGAACGACTCACAACCTTTTCTAAGTAACTTCTTAGCCTGAATAATTGTAAGAAATAGTCGCTCTTGCCTCTGTCCCTTAAATACTACCTTCTCTCCACTCTTCGTCTTTAAATACACTCTCTTGGTCTTACAATTTATCTGAGCGCTATTCTCTCCTAACCAATCCATTCCTAAAATTTATATCAAACTCTCCCAGCTTGAAGAGTATCAAGTCGGCCGAGAACTTATATCCCGAAATATCAATCTCACATTTTGGACAAAATTGATTCACAGGAATCTTCTCTTGGTTCGCAATTACCACATTTACTACCTCACTCATAACCGTTTTATCACATTGGATCTTATCAACAAAAGATTCTGATATGAAAGATCTTGTGGCTCCCGAATCAATCAATACTTTGGCTTTGACATTATTGAGTAAAAGTGTACCTGCTATCACCTCAGAATTCTGAACAGCATCTTTCATCTTTAGGTCAAATGTCCTTGCTGTTGCTTGCGGGGTTGGTGCGGGTGGTGGAGGTAATGCCAATACCTCAGCTGGCACGCTTGCACTGGTACTTGCCACGTTCATCAGAGCTCTGACTGGTCCTGTTGCCTTACACTCCCTAGCCATGTGTCCAGTCTTCCCACATTTGTAGCACGTAACTCCTGGCTTCGGCATCTTGCACTCATTTGCCAAATGTCCCTTCTGATTGCACCTATAACAGGTCATACTCAGCTTATTGCATACTCCGGGGTGCCTTCTTCCACAGTGCTTGCATTCTGGCCTCTGGAACCTGTTTTCTCCAACTTGCCCTTGGCTTGCCTGATTGTTCCCTTTTGATTCTTGCCTTTTGCCCAAATTTCCTTTCCTTTGAAAATTTCCGCCCTTCTGGAAACCAATCCTCTTTACATTCCGATCTTGCGAACTTCCAGCTTCAGACTTTTCTCCATAAAATGGAACCTTCCTCTTCTTGTTATCCCTCTCTTTCCTTGACTGTATCCCATTATTCTCAATCAGAGCAGCTTTCTGTACTACTCCCGCATAAGTTTCAAGCTCAAACATAGCCACCCTATCTCTAATCCAAGGCTCCAATCCTTGCTGAAATTTCTTTGCTTTTTCTTCCTCAGTGCTGGTATACTTTGTCACAAACCTTGACAACTCAGTGAACTTCTTCTCATATTCCAGTACAGTCATGTTCCCTTGCTTTAACTCAAGAAATTTTAGCTCCATCTGATTCTGCATGTACTTAGGGTAATACTTGTCCAGAAATAACTTCTTAAATCTCTCCCAAGAAATCTGCTGAGTGACTTCCATAGCTTTTACTGATTCCCACCAATAAATGACTTCTCCCTTCAAGAAGTAAGTGGCATACAGCGTCTTCTGATCGTCTCCTAACTGTACCAACTCAAAAGCCCTTTCCATCTCCTTGATCTATGTGTTTGCTATCACTGGATCAGTGGTATCATGAAATACAGGTGGATTCACATTCTGAAAAGCCTTGAAAGTGACAATTTGTCTTGGTGGTACTGGTGGTTCAGGTGGTTGATATGGCTCACGGTTATCTTGGTTTTCAATTCGTTGTTGAAGAGTTAGTTGTTGTTGAGCTATAGCATTGGTTTGCTGTTGCAAGGTTTCCAGTAGTTGAAGAATGTTTGGGTCTGTGGTGAAGGTGGTTGTTGGGTTCTTCTTTTTGGGAGGCATGATCCTGAAATAAGAGTTGTGTCATAACAAATATGAATGATAAAATGATTCGAGGGTATCGCATGGCATTCGCATTTACATATGGGGTCAAGTTTCCAAATTAAGCAGATATGATGATAAAAACATAAAATAACAGTTGAGAGCAGATGGAACAATAGCACATAATTATTGAAATTTTAAAGGTCACAGTACATAGGATTGGGACATAGTCTGATTCTAGAAATAACAGGCTTATTTAAAGGAAAGACGGAAACAACTGGGGATTCCATAGAGTTTGATAGTACAACAACATGAAAGGTAAATGGAAAGAACTAAGGCTCCACTCCATCTGAACGGGGCTTGGTAGTCTTTTCCTCTCGAAGCGTCTTCGCAATGCTCTGGAGCTCATCCGCCACCATCTGAATGACATACTGGCTGGTACGGTCCCGGTGCGCTGGCATCTCCTCAAGCTTAGTGTTGACGTACCCAACCAAGGTCTCAAGTCTCGCAATCATCTGCTCCTTGGGCTTCCCTTCGTAGTTTCGGCTGTCCGGATACACGTTCTTCAGTCGGTCTATCAGTCGGTCGTACTTGCCCTGAAGCATGTCGAACTCGCGCCTCAACTCAGCATACACGGAGAAAGCAATAGTGTCGTCCGACCCAGAGGATGACGAGGAATGCGCCCTTTGCTGACAACCAATAAGAGGAGTATTAATAATAATTTACTTTACCTTCTCTCTCGCGTAATATCTATAACCTACACACAAATCCTATAACCTATTTGGGCTGTCCAGGGACTCTAAACCGTAGCTCTGATACCAAAACCTGTCACACCCCCAACTTAAATAGCAAAATAATTATAGCTATTACATCATTTTAATGAGTATTACACAACCAAAATCCAAGATCTTACAGTTTAGGGTTTGGAACAGCCCAACACTACCAACTATTACATCTGATTACAAATTCCGAGTCCTCACACAACTATTATTACTTATTCTACCTGAGCTCGAACATAAGCATCAGCATCACAGGTCTTACGGGCAGTCTGCTTGAATCTAACCATGGCTGCTAGCTGTAATATCAGGGTAAAGCAAGAAGTGAGCCAAAAGCTCAACAAGTGCTAACAATACAACGCAAAGCATAAATCGAGATATACCTTTAGGAATGACAATGGAATGACATAATCAATGATAATCGAGAGATAAAACTTATGTGAGTTGGCATCATTTTGCTTGCATCAAAACAAATTTTAAAACCATTCTTAATCAAAATCATTTTATGACGCTACGGATTACAGCCGGTGATCAGCCGCGAAGTAATCCCGAACCTCGCTGGGTTCTAAAACATTATTGGGAATCCCTAGGCAACTTTTAAGCCTAATATAAGTGTGGAAAGGACTCGCGTCTCAGTCCAGATCCACCATTCAAGAAAACATTTGTCCCCCTTTGGGACTGAAAAATCCACCTTTTATTCATTTTGAAAACTGATGCCGATTTATGACAAAATCTCTTTTGACTGAAATCATTTTTTTTTTATCAGGGGATTATAGATCAACTTGAAACACTGGAAATATGACACTAAATCTCAGGGCCATGATCCACTAGACTTTACTATATTAGGGTAATCGAGAGATTTCCATAAACAAGAATTTTGACAAGGAAATTAAGCAAGGCTACTGGATAATATGAAAGAGTAATGCCAAACTAGGCTTAAAGCAATGGTTGTAGACAAGGTATAGGTATTAGAACATCAAGAAGATAAGCATCACTGGTTCCAATAGGATAGAGGTGCTAAAATATAAAGGAAGTGATCATCAGCTCAAGATATAACAGGGTATCAAGCTTTAGGGTAAGGATAGGGTTATCAAACAATCATGAATGAATTTAAGAAAAGATTGGCTTTTAGGTATCAAGATAAAGTTTCTATCGAGGTTATTTCAAGAGTTGAATCAAAGCATCAGGGTGCAACATCAAGATTTCTCAGGGATCAATAGCATGATAATCAAAAGGATCTATAAGGTATTATAACACATCTCTATTTTATCATGGCATTAAACTATCATGAAAGACTTTTGAACTACTTGCAATACGTACTCGAGGGTTCATGGCATCTCTATGTAACTCAAAGATAAACAAAAGATACTCTTGATTTAAATATATCAAATGACTCAGGATAATTGCATCGATATATATATATGAACTGTTTACAGTAAATGCGAAGGTCAAGTTGAATCACTTGCCTTGAGATAGACTGGTCTGGTCTGACTGGTAGGAGCAACAACTGGAGCTTCACTCGACTTTTATGGCAAGTTTTCCCTCGTCTCGAGATCCTACATAAATAATAATAATCCTTATTATAATATATTCTTTCCATCTTAACCTATTTACAACCTGAAATTAAACATGGATGGCACTTAGGCCTATACACACTTAATTCATATCCACCATTTATATTTTCAAATGTACACACGTAGCCACATAATCACATATCGTATATTAATACCAAATAACATCATATACACCATAATGCCACACTAGGCTTGGATGATTTCGACTCACCACTTAAGTTACTTGGTCGCTAACTAAACGAAGTCTTCGAATTTGGGCTTCCTAACTCAATGTGCCTTTCCTAAATTATCCAAAACCTATTGACCCTCACTTGTGCCTTTTGTTCTACTGACCTTATACTATCTTACAACTATGGTGGTCGACCTAATACTCACTTCTAAGTGTTCTAAAACTATGTGATAAGTGAAAGTGCTCACTGGTGCAAATTTCAGAATGGTAACTAAGGTTTCTTGAGTGCATTAGACACTCTTAAACTACAAGTTTTTCTTCAAAATTTTTACACAAGACTCTCCTGACCTAAGGGCATCTCACAAGCTTGATGTGGCTCAAAGGCCTGGCTTGGGCCTTCTTGGGCCTAAGCTAAAAGTCCAAGGTACCCCTGTTTTTCTGGGCAGAAAATGCCCTGACTTGAATTAACTTGTGACACATGGTTCTAGCTCATATCCTATGAACTATGGTTGGAAAAACTTCTCTGACATACCCTCTAACTAAGGCCCAATTGGGCCTAATGAGGGCCTACCCATGACATGGCCAAATCTCCCTATTTCTAAGTTGCAACAAAACTGTCCCCTGCTGGACAGATTTTGTTATTCTACTTGTGCACCTAACCAAATGACATGCAAACCTCCAACCAACTCCTAAAACCTATTATATACTCCCCATACTAACTTCTGGTGGCTTGGGCCTCAAAGTGCACATCAATGACATGGTCAAAACTCACTCTAAACCTCAGGGTACTAAACTGATTTTTCTGCAGAAACTATAACTCTCATTTTCCAAGGTTTTGACTTGACAAACCCAATTATCAACAACTAAATACTTAAACCAAGACCTATACTTGGTATTCCACTGAACTAACTCCCTTTTTCTCAAAATAACCTTGGTGAGATCATCCTTACCTAAGGTGCAACTATGGCAAAACAAAAGAGACTACTCTTAACAAATCGCAAATCTTCATGCTTTTGAAACAACAAGATATATATTTTTATAAAAGATAACCACAAATTATTACCATGCAACAAGAAGCATAAATCAATATTATCACATTATTCCTACTGAAATTAAGGCTCACTAACAAAATCTTTTCCAAATGATCAAAATCTTACAACAAACTAAGAGAATTCCACATGCATGCATGCCTTCGGGTTTTTCAAACCAAAACAACATATTTTCTACATATATTCCATCTTAAAATTGACATGCAAGCCTAGCATAAGGTATACCTAGATGATCACTTAGCATGCAAGGAGTTTTATCAAATTTTCACCACAAAATTCAAGTCATTATCACATAAACATGCAAAAATTGAACAAAACAACAAGAATGATTTCAAGGACCATTCATTCGGCTCCCATATGGTCATGGCCGAATGAAATGGATGGAAATGGCCATTAAATCATCAAGAGTTTCCTTCTCAAGACTTGGCACTTATCCATTTATTGTAGTCCTCTCGAAAACAACCTTAAATCCATAAGAATCAAGATTGTATTTTGAGTTTCACTAAAACCTTTACATGCAACCCTTAAACTTAAACTTTCTACTCAAAACTCTTTGAAATATGAATGATCATGATATAGGAAGTAATATTTACTTGTATGGAAGGTGGAAACTTGAATGTGGAATGAAGAAAAGGGGAGGGGGTAGGTTTTCGGCTAAAAACCCGAGAGGAGAGGGGGAGGGCCGAGAGGAGAGGGAGGAGGGAGGAGAAGTGTGGAAATGGTGGAGTGAAAGTGGTGTGTTTGTCATGTTTACTTGGTTTTTATTTGCCCATAAGTGAGTGGATGAGAGAAATTACAATAGTAACCTTCCAATCCTAGTTAGGTAGATTTGCATGCAAGGACAAAATAGTAATGTGGCTAGTAAAATGAAAGTGAGTGGGGTTGGAATTGCCCTCCTTGCCCCTTGGTTGAATAGAAGAGAGTTTGCATGCAAGGGTAATCATGTAATTTGATAATTATTAAGCAACTAATTTCCAAAGATTTATTTTTATATAATAAAATACAAGTTCAAAAATTATAAAATTTATACCATAAAATAACTTGGATTTTTAGAGACTTTATAAAATCATTTTCAAAATTTTGTGAACAAAATGTCTTTTAAAAGAAAATTTTTCCAAAGCTTAGAATATTCCTTATAAATCAAAAATAAAGAAATTAAATAAATTCTTGCTTTGAAAAATCATATACTACCCAAAGCAAATTTATAATGCAGAAATTTTCACTCACACAAACGTACAAGCATTGAATATATTTTTATTTAACTTAATATTATTCACAAATAATATTACATAAAATGCCGGTCGTAACAAGGATCTGGAATTTTTTTGGGATTGATGGTCTCCAAGAGAGGGATCGAGGCCAACCCCGATAAAATAAAGGCAATCCTGGACATGGAGCCACCAAAAACTGTCAAAGATGTTCAGAAGCTCACAGGAAGGGTTGCTGTGCTGGGACGATTCATCTCCAAGTCAGGAGACAAGTGCCTGTCGTTCTTCAAGTCCTTAAAGAAGGTCAAAGATTTTCAATGGAGTGAGGAAAGCCAGAAGGCATTTGAGGAATTAAAGAAATATATGGCCCAGGCCCCGTTGTTGGCCAAGCCAACTTTGAATGAAGTCTTATACTTGTACTTGTCCGTTTCAGAGAGTGCCTTGAGCGCTGTTGGTTAAGGAGGAACTGAAAATCCAGAAACCCGTATACTATGTCAACAAAATTCTGTATGGAGCTGAGTTGAATTATTCAACCATTGAGAAGTTTGCTTTAGCTCTGGTAATGGCTTCAAGAAAGCTCCGTCCTTACTTTCAGGCTCATCAAATTGAGGTTCTAACAAATCAACCCTTGAGAAATATAATCCATAGTCCAAAGGCTAGTGGGAGACTGATCAAATGGGCAATAGAGCTAGGAGAATTCGACATCAAGTATAAGCCACGAACGGTAATAAAAGCACAGGCATTGGCTGACTTCGTGGTGGAATTTACCATACCCAACCAAGAAGTCGGGGGGCAGAAAGATACCATACTTCAGGACAAGGAAGTTGATAAGGGGGATAAAGAAAAGGATGATAAGGAGAAAGAATTTTGGGTTCTCTATTTTGATGGAGCATCAAAAAAAAATTCAAGTGGGGCAGGTTTGGTTTTATAAAGCCCTGATGGGTTCTTGATTGAGTATGCCATGAAGTTAGACTTCCCAACCACAAACAATGAGGCAGAATATGAAGCTCTGATAGCTGGTCTTGGCTTAGCAGGGACACTTAGAGTCACGAACTTAAAAGTCCGTGGAGACTCGAAGCTGGTCATATCCCAGGTAAAGGGAGAGTTTGAGGCAAGGGATGATACGATGGCTAAGTATGTCCGCCTAGTAAGGGCTGTGATGACCCAATTCGATGAATGCCATGTTGAGCACATTCCAAGGGAGGAAAATGCTAAGGTAGATACATTATCAAAGTTTGATTCATCTGAGATTGAAGAAAGTTCTGGAAGTGTATACTTTCACGTTTTGAAAACACGGAGCATTGATGTTAAGATTGTGGCTCCTATAGGCCTGGGGACATCATGGATAGATCCCATTAAGGCTCACATTCAAACCGGTTGGTTGCCAAATGATGCTACGGAAGCACGAAAATTGGCTGTTCGAGCACTAAGATACTCTTTGATAGATGGAATTCTGTATAAAAGATCTTTCATGGTTCCCTACTTAAGGTGTCTCAGGCCCGATGAGGTACGCTTGGCTCTTGAAGAAGTACATGAAGGCATATGTGGGCAACACTTGGAGGGCAGGGCCTTAGCTCATAAGATAACCCGTTTAGGCTTCTATTGGCCAGAAATGATGGCTGATGCCAAAGTATATGTGAAAAAGTGTGACCACTGTCAGAAGCACGCACCAGTTGTTAGAAAACCCCCCGAGATGCTGACCTCCATCAACTCGCCCATCCCCTTTGCTATGTGGGGAATGGATATACTGGGGCCTTTCCCCATGGCCATGACATAAAGGAAGTTCCTGATTGTAGCCATTGATTATTTTACTAAGTGGATTGAAGCTAAGTCTTTGGCCAAAATCACAACTAAGCAATTTGCACAATTCCTGTTGGAAAATATTATGTGCCGGTATGGAATTCCCCGCATCCTAGTCACTAACAATGGAACACAATTCAACAATGAGGAATTCAAGAAGTATTGTGAGGAGAATGAAATTGAGTTGCGATTCACCTCTATGGCTCACCCACAAGCCAATGGGTAGCAGAAGTGGCGAATCGAATAATCCTGGATGGACTAAAGAAGAGGATCGAGAAGTCAAGGAATAACTGGGTGGATGAAATACTCCCAATACTATGGGCCTATAGGACTACCTGTAGAGTCACGACTGGAGCAACTCCCTTCATGTTAGCATATAGTGCAGAAGCAGTTGTTCCTGTAGAGATATCACATTCCTCCCCCAGGATTCAAGCTTTCACTGCTGAGGAAAATGAAGAAGGGCAAAGGTTAGCCCTGGATCTAATTGATGAAGCACGAGATGAGGCACATGCAAAGATAGTGGAATATCAGAAAAAAGCTTCATTCTACTACAACCTAAGGGTTAAAGAAAGGTTCTTCAAACAAGGCGACTTATTCTTGAGGAAAGTGGAAGTTTCTGGTGTAGGGAAGAAAGGGAAACTTTCCCCAAATTGGGAACGGCCATACAAAGTCAAGAGTGTTCAGGGTAGAGGAACCTACAAGCTGGAGATTATGGATGGTGTTGAAGTCCCGAGAACTTGGCATGCCCAAAACCTGAAAGTTTACTATGGGTAATACAGTTAAAGCACGATTCTCACTTGTCAGAGTGACAAGAAGGTTTAAAAGCACCTTGAAGCTTTGCTTGCTTAGGATTTTTTATAGAAGATATGTTTAGGTTTTATCAGGGTTAAACCCATCTTATGTAAGGTATCAAGAATACTAAGTTATAATAAAGAGCGTTTGGCTTAAGCCTATTAGATTGATGCATTGTGAAGGATAAAACCAAGTTATAAACTAAGTTTGAAAACTCGGAAAAAATATGATGATACTTGGGCAATACAACTGAAAATAATAAAAGTCAATTAAAAAGTTCAATATTGTCTAAGAAAGAAGAAATACATAAAACTTAGGCCTTGGAAGTCTCAGATTCTTCGGAACCACTATCCGAAGTCTCCTCGGACGTCTCTTCAGTCGGTCCCTCAGAAGTCTCTTCGGAAGGCTCTGCAGAGGTTCTCTTAGAACTATCCTCGGACGCTTTGGATGGCGCAGGAGATGCTGGTTTAGGAGATGCTAGTTTTGGAGGCTCTTCTACCCCGGCCTTCTTTATAACGGACTCGGTCTCCTCCTCAGAAGAAGATTCCTCCTCTTCAGAGCTGGATTCAAGCTCCTTCCTTCTTTTGCCTTGGCCCTGACTTCCCGATGGGCCATCCTTAATCAGATCAGCAAGCTTATCTGCAATGCCCCCAAGTGTTGGGACTTTCACAGGGCAGGGGAAAGAATATTGTTCAAGAACCTCAGGAAATTCTTCCTAGATAGCCTCCACAGCAGCGTCCTAGCCTTCCTTGTAGCTGACTGGATGTAGGAGGCATCATGCTCCACCATTAAATCCTTGAATTCCTGAGTATCCATCCAGCCGTCAAAAGCTTTGTCTTTTTGAGCCTTGAGGATAACATTCTCAGCCCGGGCCGTTTCAAGGTCAAAAGTTGATGAGGCGAGTTGGGCTTGAAGAGCCTCTATCCTCTGGTTGGCCTCCTCCAGCTTTTTGTTTGCATCCTCTAGGCCAACTTTCCAAGCCTTGGCTTGGTGAATTTCCCCTTGAAAATGGACATTCGCCTACAAGATACAAAGCAAAAGTGAGAAACGAGAAAAATTACGGCAAAAAGCTATGAATGCCAAAAGAAAAAGATGTACCGTCGCCAAAGCCTGAGCTCTGAAAAGCTCGTTAGCCTCCAAGTCCTGTTGAAGGACAAGGTCATGATAGTCAACCCGGGAAATGGAATGCATAGACCATTTCTTGGCAAGCGCTGTGTTGTGAACAATCGAATCCTTTCCCCAGATTCCCCAAGAGGGCTGGAAAAAAGCCCCTGGTTTTTGTTTAGTACGTAAAGGTTGGCCGGGGCCTTCTTCGCCTGGTTCCTTCGCCTGGAGTAGGAACTCCAGGAAACGATCCCTGAGGCGCGGGTCTTTGAAGACCTTCCCATCACGTTTCATCCTAGTTGTCTCCAGGTCTTTAGGCTTTGTAGCCTCCTCAATCTTCTCAGCCACTGCAATAAATAAGATAAGTGAGTTGAGAAATTAGCAAGGTAAAAAATGGAAGAAACGAAGACAACTAGAGAAGAAAGGAAATATACTCTTTTTAGGAACGGGAGAAAGGCCACGTTCTACAAGAACGGTCTCCCTGAGGAGATCCCAAGAGTGGGAAGTCCCATTATCTTGAGTAACGAGGTTGAAAGTTTTGGTCTCCTCCTCAGATAAAACTATATCATTAGGGCTCCCATCTACAGCTAGCCCAAAAGACGAACGAAAGAGGGTGCCCCAATCGCCGCCCTCCCAAAGAACGTACAAAAAATCTTTCTTCCACCCCAAATTATTATCAAGGATGGACTTCCCATTCACTATGTGGGGAACGGTTGGGCGCTGGTTCAAAGAACCCACCCCGGATTCTTCTCAGGACTGTTTTTGAACTGAAAAATCTTTCTAAAAACGGCAACCGAAGTATGGACGTTGTGCTTGGCGCATTGCGACGTAGCACATAATCAACCTCCAAGAGTTTGGAGGGAGTTGGCAAGGGCTGATCCCCACATCAGCTAGCAAAACAGGGATAAATGGGTGAAAGGGGAGTCTAATACCTGCCCTTACAGTGTCCCTGTAGACGTATAGCGCATCCTTCCTCCATTGACAGGCCCTGTCGGCCGGACCTGCAAGAACTAGCTTGAAAGGTTCCTTGATTTTGAAAGAAGCACTCAACTTGTCCAGCTCCTTTTGATCCCGCAAGACACTGATATGGTCGTGCGCGTCTAAATGCGCATCAGACGGGTACTCGTCCCCTCGGGTGTTGATCATATCAATCAAGGAAGTGTACCTTGATCGGATGGGGAATTCATTGGACTTTCTAGCCACATTCATCTTGGCCAAATGAGTCATTTTCTTATCAACCATCTGAAAAAAGGGCACATAAGAAGACAATTTTAAATGTAAACTATGCAAAAACAAGAACAAGAAGAAATAAGGGAAAAGTGTTTACCTGAAGTAATGCTGCTAAAAGAGGCTAGCTTGCTAAATAGAGGCTTTGGGGCTCAAAAAACTCCGACCTGCACTTATTTCTCTGAGATCCTTAACAGAAGAAAAGAGAAGGAGAATTTAGAAATGAGAAAGTGAGGAGCAATATACTCTACTCACTCCTTTATATAGGAGAAAAAGTGAAGTTGAAGGGACAAAAAACCCAGTAAGATTAAAGGCCCAAAGAAGAAAGGCCAGAAATGGAACGTTCCAGGATATTCCAAGGAATTCCAAAGGAAATAAATAAAAAAAAATCCCGAGAATTTAATGAGAATTCTAAAGAAGGTGTTTAAACATATTAAAGTCCAGTTATAATATGGAAGAGGCCCAATAGAAGGCCCAAATCCAATTAGGATTTGGAAAAATGGAGGCCCAAATCCAATTAGGATTTGGAAAAATAGAGGCCCAAATCCAATTAGGATTTAGAAGAATATAGGCCCAAGTCAAGGCCCAAATCAAAGCCCAAACCCAATTAGGATTTGAAAACAGAGAAGGCCCAAACAAGGCCCAATCCAGATTGAATTAGGAAGAAGGCCAATAAAGACCAGGGTAGAGGTCGAATTTGAGGTCGTGAATTCTATTCGAATTCTTTCGAACAGGTGCCCAAAAATTATGGGTAGAAATGACCAGGATTGAAGTCGAATTTGAGGTCTTGAATTCTATTCAAATTCTTTCGAACAGACACCCGAAAATTATGGTTAAAAAAGACCAGGATTGAGGACGAAGTCCAGACCAGGATTGAGGTAGAAGTCCAGACCAGGATTGAGGTCGAAGTCCAGGTAAATGAGACCAGGATTGAGGTTGAATTCCTGAATCAAGCACAATATTTTTCGAGAACAAGGCCAGAAATTTCGACCAAAATCCAGGATAAGGGCCCGACTAGGATCCTGGTCGAAATCCAGGTTGTAAATCCTAGTCGAAACCTTACGACCAGGAAACAAATAAGCACAGAAATTTCGACTAAAAATCCAGGTCGAGGGTTCGACTAGGATCCTGGTCGAAATCCAGGTCGTAAATCCTAGTCGAAACCTTACGACCAGGAAACAAAGAAGGACATAGATTTCGACCAAAATCCAGGTCGAAGGTTCGACTAGGATCCTGGTCGAAATCCAGGTCGCGGATCCTAGTCAAAATCCTTCGACCAGGATTGAAATTCTGCCCCAAATTTCGACTAGGATTCAGGTTGAAATTTCGACTAGGATCCTGGTCGAAAAAGGGCTGAAAATTTAAAAATATTCGTGAAAAATTGCAGAAAATTTGGAAAAATCTCGAAAAAAGGGAAAATTCCTGAAAAATACCAGAAAATTCCTAAAAATAAGAAAAAGGTAAGAAAATAAAAAGAAAGTTTTTAAACGACCCTGAAGCCGTGTACAAGGCAAATCATTGTAAATGTGTAGGTCGCTTCACACTTTACACAAAACGATACCCTGTAAGGGAATGAATGAACTTAACTTTTGCGAAATCTTATACGGTTTCCCAAAAGTTGGGGGGCAAATGATAGGGATAAATAAATCCTGATTGTGTAATTAAATATTACATTAATTATACATGATTTGGGCTACTAGGCCCAATAAGAAGATGTATGACATTCAGACCAAAAAGGTTAACACATTGATCAGGCCTGATGGACCAGATCAGGCCTGATGGAACAAAGAAGGCCCAAAAACCCTGAATATTAATTAATTTCGTAATTAATTGATAAGGGGAAAATCAACTATTGAGAAGAGTCCCAATAAGGACATAAATCCTTGCAGATTAGCCTCTAAGGGACCTAGAAGGATAAGGAATCAGTTTTCTACTATTTAGGACTCCAAAGTCCATTCTAATGCTGAGACTTGGCTACCAAATCTCCTATACCAAGTCCAATTCAAGGACCACCAACATCTATATAAGGGGCCTCACCCCACCAATCAGAACTACATTTTTTGACTTGATCCTTGGCAATCAGCAAGGTACGTAGGCATCTTGTTAAGGCAGATCGAGTCATGAAACACAAGAGCAGTGAAATCGAGCCTCGAAGCTCACGTTCCTTAGTAATAAATACATCAGTTATTATACTTCAGTTTTTGATCCATAACAATGTGATACAGTATAAGTTTGTTAATTTTATTATGACCAGAATAAAATATAGATAATTACGGTATTTTTCAGGTAATTTTTGGGTTGTTAAATGATTTTATATTGATTTATGAATTTATTAATTATTTTCTGAATAATTACAAAATTATTTTATAAAGCCGGAAATTGTCCGACTTCAACCGTTTTTACGTATTTACAACCCAAAACTTTTTTGAAAACTCCTTCCTAATCCAATCTGGTAATTCCGGAAATTTTCCGTGTTTTGACTTTTTCAATCCGGATTACAGTTTGACCCGTGCACGACCTGATGCAAAATTTTCGATACAATAATCATTTCGGTGAATCAACAAAACCCGTATTCTCAAAGGACGGGATAATATTACGTTAATTTTTGTATAAAGTATTTTATAAGAAGCCCGGTTTGGATAATTATCCAGTACGGGTATCAAATCAGATCGTTTTTGCAGTTACATAGCGGCTAAGTAACTAATTTAACGATCCAAAATGATCCAACACGAACCAATATTCCATAAATAAATATAACCCTTTTATTATTTCATTGTATTCGTATAATCATAATCAGTCAGTAAAATCCCGTAAAATACAGAGAAAACGTCAGATTCAAGCCGCGTTCTTGAGAATCAAACGCACGAACGAAGGCGTTATCGAACTCCGATTCGGGCGTGCCATATATTAAATCGAAGCTCTCGAGAAGTACTTTCATAATCCATCATCCGTTTTTATGCAAAAATCAAGGTATTTTCCTTATTTAATTAATTTATTTTGAATTAATTATAGATTAAATTATGAAAATTTGTTCTTGATGTTGTTGATATGATTTGATGATTCCATCGTGTAGATAATCTTTTTCCGGTCAATTTGGTATATTATATGTCAAAAATAGAGTTCAATAACATATAAAAATTGTTGTTTGATTCTCGGGATTAAAAACTAGAGTTTATATTCTTGAATATTTTTAATTCGAAATTGGGGATTTCTATTGTGATGATTCTGGATTGAAACATGTTGCACCAGCATATAGATCAATGAAAACAAATTGATTGGTATGTTCGATGGTAATATTCGACCCCTGGAAGGACTTCGGCGGAAAATCAAGGCGTCGGCGGCATTCTTGATTTCTCGGACGAATTCCGGGCAACACTTGGATTTTTCACAGAAACGGATTTCAGAAAGAGGTTGGGGAGACTGTAAACAATCGATCTGCATCATTTGGAGCTCATCCGGGCTCGTTCGAAGGCTGCCGGAAGCTCAGTCGCCGTTAATGGCGACCGGCGGTGGCAGAGCAGCAGGACTTCGCCGGAGAAGAAAAGAGGGGGAGAAATTTCGGTTTAGCCCCCGAATTTCTTCCCCATTAATAAAATCAACCCTGCATTTTCAGATTTTACAGTTATACCCCCATAGTTTTAAAAATATACACTTTAAACCCCTTAATTTTAATTATTTTTATTTATTTAATTTAAATTCAGAAAATTGTTTTAATTATTCATTTATTTAAAAATAAATCTGATTTATTTTATTAATTAATCTTAATTAGTTTTTAATTATTTTAATTAATCAAATAATTTAATATTAGTTGGTTAATTAATTTAATTAATTATTAATTAATTTTAATTGATTTAATAATTAGATTTAATTATTTCATTTGATTTAAAAATTCTGAAAAATAGTTTCGAGCTTTAAAATATTATTTTAAAATTATTTTTAAGGCTCGATAATTATTATAAAATTATTTTAAAGTCAGATTCGGGTGTTTGAACCCTATTATTTAATTATAAAATGATTCGGAGTCCAATTTTAATTTCGAAAAATGTTCAAAAATTCGTAATAAATATCTGGAAAATCATTTTAACCCCGAATCTTCTTTGAATAATTATTTTAATTGAATATCTTACGTGCTACGTGTTATATGTGATCTGATTGATGCGTAATATGATTATACTTGCATTGTTTGACTGTTTTATTCATAACTTTCAATCCGTACGTCGGATTTGGGTAAAACGAAGGGTAGATGAAAGCTTATGACGTCTATGTGATGATTATAATGATATGAGATTGAATATTGATAGATACTTGTGATAACTAGCAGAGTAAGCGAGACATAGAAAAGGAAGCCAGTGATCAGTAAATAGAACTGAAGTGTAGAAAAAGAAAGCAAGTGATCGATGAATAAAAGTCAGGCATAGAAAAAGAAGGAAAGTGATGGAAAAGTAAAACTATTAGATGGGTACAAGTAAAGTTGAAAATCATCAGTGATAAGGCAAGTACTTCTGAACCTTTTTTAAGATATATTGCAAATATTTTCGAATTGTTTCATAATATGTCGCTATTATTCAAAATAACTCATGTTTTATACTACAAGCACTTAAAACTATTTAACCTTGATCCCTGATTATTATTGATCTTGAACCATAAGCCTTATTCTTCATAAACCATTGATTGTTGAATTCTCAGATACGAGTCATACACATACGATACCACTCCACAAATACATATCTACCACATACTGATTCTGATATTGAATTTCTTAACATACCAGCCCTTATTCCTTGTTTAACAGAAGACCAAGTCTTAGAACCCTTGAACCCTTGGTCTTCTACTTTCTGATTCTTTCCTTGATTAAAAGCCAATCTTTTTGAATTCCTTGTTATACCTACCTGGTATTGTGAATCACCCTATGCTTCAAGATAAATGTTGTTTATGATTCAGCTTCTTGAGTACATTGGTTATCATTTTGAATTGTTTTATAATTGGATGGTTTTATAACTATGGACCAGATTCGTGGTTGGACCAGATTCGTGGTTATAGTAGGCCAATGCGTGCCTTGGATCCAGTATTTAGAGCAAAGTTGGGAGCCTTGCTCGGGGATAGTGCGTGACTGATCAGCAGCCTAACCTTAGTTTTTAAAAAAATGAAAAGTGAATATCCAATTTTAATCATTGCTTAGTCAGAAACTTGATTCTTCTGAATCATTTCAATTGGTGATTATTTAACCTCAATTGCTGCTATTATTACTTGCTGAGCTAGTAAGCTCACTCTTGCAAAATTTTTATATCTTCAACAGTTGGAAAGGAAATTGTTGGTAACGAGGATCCCCTGTCCAGTGTGCGAGCTAGGATTTCCGTTTAAGTTGGATCGAGCTAGCAGGAGCTTTATATTATAGATGAGTTGTGTAAGATTGTAAGTGCGATATCCTTAGCCATTGTAAGTTGAATTAGTTGGGATTTAGTATGATGTAATAAAAGTTAAGATTATGGCTTGTTTTCATACTTTAACCTGTTGAGATCCGTGGGTGTGTATAGAAGGGTCAATGCATATAATACTTTATATACATGTTTAAATATTGTGGTGTGTGTTGTGAACCCCAAACTTCAGACCCGGGTTTGGAGGGCGTTACAGATAACTTCCCCTTTTAGAAAATAAGTAGCATATGGCGTCTTCTGATCTTCTCCTAACTGAACCAATTCAAAAGCTCTTTCCATTTCCCTAATCCATGTATTAGCTATTACTGGATCAGTGGTATCATGAAATGCAGGTGGATTCACATTCTGAAAAGCTTTGAAAGTAACAATTTGTCGAGGTGGTACTGGTGGATCAGGTGGTTGGTGTGGTTCACGGTTATCTTGGTTTTCGAATTGTTGTTGAAGAGTTAGTTTTTGTTGAGCTATATCGTTTGTTTACAGTTTTAAGGTTTCCAGAAGTCGAAGAATATTAGGATCTGTGGTAGAGGTTGTTGTCGGGTTCTTCTTTTTAGGTGGCATGATCCTGAAATAGAAGTTATATCAAAATAGGTATGAACAATACAGAAAATTTCAAGGTTAAGGTTTCACAAGTCATTATATTCATTCAATCGGGTTTCAAATTAAACAATAAGGATGGTGCATATAAAGGTATAAGAACAATTGAAAGCAAATAGAACGATAGTGCATAATTATCGAAATTAGGGTCAAGGTACATCAAGATTGGAATAGAGTCTGAATCTACGGATAACATGCTTAATTAAAGGAAACAACAGGGAATTCTACAAAGTCCAACAATACAACAACATGAAAAGTAGATAATGGAAAGAACTAAGGCTCCACTCCATCAGAACGGGGTCCGGTAGTCTTCTCTTCACGAAGCATCTTCACAATGCACTAGAGCTCGTCCGCAATCATCTGGATAGTATACTGGCTGGTACGGTCTCGGTGCGATGACATCTCATCAAGCTTGGTGTTAATGTACTGAACCAGGGTCTCAAGTCTCGCAGTCATCTTCTCCTTAGGCTTTCCTCCATAATTTCGGTTGTCTGGATACACGTTCTTCAATCGCTCTAACATTCGATCGTACTTGCCCTGAAGCCTTTCGAACTCACGCCTCAATTCAGCATACACGGAGAAAGCAATTGTGTCAGACGGTTCAGAAGATGATGAGGAATGCGCCCTTTGCTGCCAAACAATGTATAGATATATATATATATATAAGAGAATTAGTAGCGAATGACTGGAATATCCTATACCTACACTCTCGTATAATATTCTATAAACCTATATACATATATAACCTATTTGGGCTGTCCAGGGACTCTAAACCGTAGCTCTGATACCAAAACCTGTCACGCCCCAAACATTTACAAAAGATAATATACGAGTAATTATATTAGCTAACAAAAGGAAGTAAATACATCTGAATCCAAGATCTTTACAATTTAGGGTTTGGAACAGTCCAACACTATTAACTATTACAACCTGATTCTAATATTGAGTCCTCACATACAAAATCACTAACTACCTGAGCTCGAACATACGAATCGGCATCACAAGTCTTACGCGCTGTCTGCTTGAATCTAACCATATTTGCTAGCTGTAATATCAGGGTAAGCAAGTAGTGAGCCAAATGCTCAACAAGCGCTATAATATACATAAACAAGAATAATACATTAACAATGGAATTGAAAGATTCAACAATATAGTATCAAGAGATAAACTTTCAGGATGATGGCATCTTTTATTGTAATAAAACCATTCAAAACCATTTCCTTATCAAAAACCATTTTATGACGCTACGGATTACAACCGGTGATCAGCCGCGAAGTAATCCCGAACTTCGCTGGATTCTAAAACATTAATGGGATCACTAGGCAACTTTTAAGCCTACAAATTAAGAGTGAAAAGGACTTGCGTCTCAGTCCAGATCCACTATCTAAAGAAATATTTATCATCCTTTGGGACTGGAAATCCAAATTTTAACTTTTATTTTAAAAACTGATGCCAAGTGACGGTTAATTTCTTAAACAGTGAACATCTTTATCAAGGGTTCTAGATCATCTTTGAAGCACAAGGAATAGGTCCACTAAATTTCAAGGCCATGATCAACTAGACTATACTTTATCAAGGGAATTACAAGGTTTCTATTCACAGGAAATTTGATAATGAGATTTAGCAGGGTTATCTGATAGTATGAAGGAACTAAGTCAAACTAGGTTCAAGGTAATGGTTCCAGATAAGACATAGGTATTGAAATATAAAGAAGGTGAGCATCAGTTCAAAGTATAATAGGGTATCATGTTTTAGGAGTAAGAATAGGGTTATCAAGCAATCATGAATGGCTTTTAAGGGATATGTGACTTTTAGGTATCAAGATAAGGTTACTGAGTATAACTTGCATAGGATTCCACATCACAATTACTTGATATATTAGCATGGTACGACTTTTGAATTACTTGCATAGAAATCTCCAAGCAAAGTTAAACTACTTGCAATAGATACTTGAGGGTTCATGGCATTTGCATATAATACGAAAGATAGATTTGAAACCACTTGGATCATATATCAAGGTGAATTAGAATACTCACATCATATATAAAAGCCGGGCTAACACTATCTTGCAGTATAAACAAAAAGGTAGGTTGAAACACTTGCCTTGAGAAAGGCTTAACTTGACTGGCAGGTGGGAGCAACTGGAGCTTCACTCGACTTTAATGGCAAGTTTACCCTCGTATCGAGAGCCTACACAAAATAATAACCTCATTATAATATATACTCACTAACTCAACCTAATTATAAACCGAAATTACGCACATTGGCACTTAGGCTTATATACACATACACGCTTATAATTACCTTATAAGCATAATAGTTCACATAGCCACACATGTTCACACAACACATTTAAGTACATAATAATTTATCCATACATACTATATTGCATCACTGGGCTTGGATGATCTCACTCCACTTACTCAAGTCACTTAGTTATGCTAAACTAGCCAAAACTCTTAATATCGTCCTCATAACTCGAAGTGCCTTTTCTAAATCATCAAGTTCTTATGGACCCTGACTTAGGCTTTACACTCTTCTGACCTCATAATATCTTAAAAATATGGTGGTTAACCTAGGCCTCACCCATAAGTGCCCTAAAACTAAAGGTTAAGTGAGTTTGCTCATTATAGTGATTTTAGGGTGACACCAATGGGTTTATGAGTACAATTGACACCCTTACACTTCAATTTTACCTCTCAAACTTCTACACTAGACTCTTCTGACCATGAGGCAACTCTAAAACTTGGTGCGGCTCAAGGGCCTAGCTTAGGCCTACCTGGGCCTAAGCTTAAAGTCCAATGTTCCCCTGTTTTCTGGACAAAAATGTGTCATGTTTTGCACTAACTTATGACACATTATTCTAACTCAATTCCTATGAACTATGACTGGAAAAACTCCTCTGACACTCTCTCTAAATAGGGCTAACCAAGGCCTCGTGAGGGCCTACCCATGACATGGTCAAAACTCCTCATTTATAAGTTGCAACAAAACTGTTCCCTGCTGGACAAATTCTAAATTTTGGTGTGTGCACCTCACTAAATGCTTTGGTTTCTCTAATTTATGACTTCTAGACTCAATTATACCCCATGTCTTAACTCCCCATGGTTTTTTCCTAACAATGCCTAAGAAATGCCCATTCAAAATCAACACAAAACTCACATGCAAATCTGAAAACAATTTCAGGATTCTATCCTAGCATTTCCACCTTAACTCCCACTTTAAAATCACGAATTAAATCTCAACCAAGGAAAATTTACTACTATAAGAATCTAAAATAAGGCCTCAACCAATAATGGAGATCATCCATGCCCTATAGTACCAACATGCAAAATAAAACTTAACATGCAACTCAAGATGATCACTAAATCAAGTTCGACTAAACAAGAGGGTTATTAGCTCATAAATTCGACTTAAAATACTTAACTACTTCAAAAGATCATGCACACTACCTTTTAACAACTAAGATCAAGCATAATATCAAGGAAACAATTCCTTTTAAGCACATATAAGGTCGAATTTAACACAAACTAAGCATGCATGTACAATTTCGAAAAGAAGAGCAAATATAACATGATTATACTTGAAAATAATGCCCTATCTCTAACATGCAAAGTAGAATATGATTTACAACTAAAGATCAGTAGAATGCAAAGGTTTTAAAAGAGTTTTATTCATGGAAACACTTAGTTTATGCTCATAAAAAGTATATCTCATAGAGAACTCTTTAATCCACATGAATTAAGAGTTTCTCTTTGGAGATCACATAAAATCAAGACATGCAACCATTGAACTTCATCTCCTAAGCATGGAAATTCTTGTAAAGTGTATATTATATGAATGGGTAATGGAATTACACTAGAATGGAAAGGATTTGATGAAGAAAAATTGAAGGGAATGGGGGAAGGGGCTTGGCCGAATGAAGAAAAAGAGAAGGGGAGGAGAGAAAATTTGAGAGTGAAAATGATGAGCTTGAGTGGAGTGTGGTTTTGGGTTAACTCCACTCTTTATGGTTCATCATGCACTAATTCATTAGTGGAATTTGGAATGTACTAAAGTGCCCTTCTCCAATAACCAAGCAAAAGTGCATGCAAGGGTAGTTTAGTCTTTTGGTGGATAAAAGAAGGTTAGTGGGGTATGAATTGTATCTTATCCCCTTTAAATTGAATTGGAGGGTATTTGCATGCATGGGAAACTAAGTAATTTGTAATTTAAAAATCAACTAATTTATATAAAATAATTTTTATAAATACAAATGCACCTTTATAAATCATAAAATAAATATAATAAAATAGCTTATGATTTTAGAAATTTAATGATATAAAATTTGAGAATTTATTGTTAAAAGATTTTTAAAATCGATTTTTCATATAAAATGAAGTATTTTTGATTATCATTTAAAAATACTAAATGATAAGATTTTCTTTTCAATTTTTTTTATATAAACTAATACATTATACACTTAGTTTATAGACACTCAGTCATATAGATCATCCACATTTATAATTCCATATAATTTAAATTTTAATTATAAACACACAATTATATATAGATAGGGTTTAGAAATACCGGTCGTAACACCGTTTGTCCGTTTAATATCAAACGAACGCGTATAGGCTCTGAAAAATATCCCGCTTTGATTAAAAATACTTTTGAGACATAAATCCTTTTGTTTCGAAAGGTCGCTTATTTTGCAAATCGATTCTGAGTCACGTAGTGATTGAAAAGTCATATTTTGACCCGATTTTGATTTTAAAAATACCGAGACCTACCTTTTGACGAACTGACCTTGCCCAGTGAACTTATAACCATCCTTTTATAGACTGCAAGGGAGGCAGGGGGATTACGCGACCTTATGTGTGATATGAATTATGTGATACGTAAATTATGTGTTTACATGCTATATTAATTACGTGTGTACGTGGTTCCAGGGTCTTGTGCTTGATTGTTTCCTTTATGTGTTTAAACGATTAAAGTTGTATATTTTAATTATAGATGCATATCATTCGAATGATCTGGACTAGACATTGGAAAGAATGAAATGTAATGGTATTGGATATCTGGCTTCTAGCAATCGCAGGAGCAGCACATCAGTGAATGGTTGAAATAGAAAGACTGAGATGTTTATGTTACTGTGAGTGTGACTAACTGCTAAAAACTAAAGGCAAGTATCCCTATCATCACTTATTGTTCAAGTGATATTTGTTTTGAATCCTATTATGCAAGTTTCCTACACTATTCTAATTCCAGAATAGTTCAATATTCTACATATCCAACTGCTTATGATTATGCAAGTATTGCTTTTTCTATTCTCAGTTTAGAATAGATAAAATATTTTACATATCACTGAGTCAAATGTTTATCATGCAATTACTCTTCTGCTATTCTATATTCAGAATAGTTAAATGTTTTTACTTATCCAAATGCTGGATTTATAAATATTTTAGACTTTGAGAAAGATGATTTTGTTGCGAGTATTCCTACCCAAGTAAATGGGGGAATAAAATTTATAAAGGTGTCGATTATTATGACCCCTTTAAATAAAATGTTTTAAGATTGGATGGTTGCGTAAGAGGTCGTGGCGGCGGTCCAGTGTGAGCTATGTATTATACAGGATATAATACCTTGCTAGGCCAATATGTGCCTTGGGTACCCTTTGCTTAGTTGGATATGCTTCGGCATACCGGTGTTGCTCCGCGGCTGATCACCGGCGGCAACACACCATCATTTGAGGATTCCAATCTAAATTGTTCTTTCTAAATTGTTTTGATAATCATACAATAAATGATTTATCATGTGTTTCTGTTTTGGATAAAATATGAGATACAGTTTTAATTCAGTTTTTGATTGATGTTGATATTTAGGTTGTTGTTAAATATCAAAAGTGGTATTAATATAGATGATTGATGTTGACTTCAGTATGGGATGTTGTGAGCATCAAAGTTCGTATTTAAATCTAATTTGATATGACACCAAAATGAGTATTAATATCAAGTGTTCGATTTTGAATAAAGATTATGATTTAGTCCATAATCACGGTTGCATGTTATCGCTGTTTACGATATTTTCGTAAACACTATTTTACAAGTTTTATTTTCGTCAAGATTCAATGTATTGCTGAATCATTTCACTCAAAAATATCAAAAGGATTTTTAATACATTTAAGGAACCAATTCTAAGATTCCTTAACTAAAATTTTCTGATTCAGCAATTATGATTTTAAATGTCCTGCTCTATTACAGACGTCGGTTTTATATCAAAAAGACCATATATATACTATAATGAACTTGTCGAGCATTTATTTCGCTCATACTTTCCTATTTTAAAATTTAACCTCCAATGAGGATTAGCTTGCGCTGTTTAGCTGCATAATTCAAGAAAATAAAGGAGAAGCTTTTGAAATATGGTTGGTCCAGGGTTTGCATAACTAGAGTAAGTTATATGATATAAAGTTGTGTTTATATAAATGTATTAGTTATGTTATTTAATCGTTGGTCTAGTATACTTCTTTTCGAAGTTATACTAACGGGTTAAGTTTTGAGTTTGGGAATTTGTGAAAAGAGTTTGAAAAGAAAGTGAAAAATTACTTGTGGAATTTGGAATTCTTATTTCTAGAACTGTAACCTGAAAAGATCCTGGTGTACTTTGGGGTCACAGATGCTATATTTCAACTGTTTGGCATTTATTTAGTGATTTAACATATTAATTTGGATTGAGGTTTTATAGTGACGACCAAATCCTCTGACCCGGATTTGGGGGCGTTATAATTTTCAATGACAGCACCTCCCTTCTTCATGTTGACTTCTTTCCCTTTGAAATTTATGTATGCAGGAATGTATTATCCAAAGTAATGTCGACCATTATCCATTATCCTTTTTTTGATATTGGAAAGAATCATATTTGACCATTCTCTTGAAGTTCATCTTCAACTCTTAGCAAATAGTGAATATATTTCAGTTCCTTTGTTGTCATGATCATCAGTTCATCAAGTGAAAGAACTTGAACTTGATCATTTTGCAATAAGAGTAAGATCTTCTTCTTAGGTTCAGAACTATCATGTTTTTCATGTATAATCTTCACAACTTCAAGTTTGTCCAAATGATCAGCAATAACTTCCTGACCAGGACTATCAGCAAGAATGAAGTTCAACAACTTTGAATTGACAAGTTTAGCTTCATGATGTCCTATTCCAGCTCTTGTAAATGGTTCAATCAACTTGAGATTCTTGGCTTGTACTAACCAAGACTTTTTATCTCCCATGGTATTAGAACCAGGTAAACCATCTACCCTTATACCTTCAGGAATAAAGCTCAATTCATCTTTACAAATAAGATTATCAACTTTCCTTTATTTGTATTTGTTCTTGATCTTTGGAAACACTTGAGCTACTCTTTCATATAACATCTTCATATATGTACTCCTCCATCTATTCCTTTCAGATCTTGTAAGCATGTTTATGTAAGCTTGATTTGCTTTGTCAATAGCAGTTCTGATTTTTCCTTCCTGAGCCCTTTATTCTCTGTCAAAAGCTATTTCTTCTTCCTTGAAGTTTTCAGCATTAACAACTTCAATATATGCAAAAAGAATCTATAGATTCATCAGAAATAGATTTTTTTCTTCTTCAGTTTTAACATAATCAGGGATAATTATCACTTTGTCAATATCTGGAACATAATCATAATTTGTATCTTTGTTGTTACGCCCTCAATCTCGGGGTTAGGTAATGAGGACCCACACACCTTTAATCTACTAATTAAATAAGCATAAACCCTGATTAGCTGCTAACAGGATAAAGTATGAGACAAGATTACAACTACCAACCATAAAATATAACTTACAACCCCAATATAAAATAAAATATATATAGTTGATCCCGGATTGAAACCGACAGATAACCCAGTGTATCTTTATAACTCTCTGGCTAAGCGCTTGCTCACTCAAAAACTTTACTACCTGCTCTGGCAACCAGAAGCCCTCAACACGATAAGGACCACCAGGTACGCTCTTATGAGCAGTGCGCCTAAGCCTGACCATCTTCTTGCTTAACTGCCATGGTTAGATTAAAACAAAACATATGAGTACAAAACTCAGCAAGTAACTATAAAGCAGTTTTACGATATAAAATACACAGTATACTTTACTGATCTCAGGGCATTCTACTTTATCAGTTCTAGGTGGCAGATTTCTATCTTTCAGGTTATAAAAGGGGTTATGAAGAAAATTTTGGGCTTTCAAGGAACAAGGCTCAAAGTAGGGTGAAAGCCGACATTCATCACAAATCATTAAAGGATCAAAACAGATCTTTCAAATGGAAAGCGACAAATCTTTTCATTATAAGGAATCAATTATATGATCAACAGAATCAAAAATCAGGGTTCACAAGCTTTAAGCTCCACAATATCATAATCAACTCTTTTCAAAGCAATATAAATCTTTTTCATTATAAAGAATCAATTACTGAATAGGAAATTTCAATTTCTTTTTAAAATCATTATGGAACCCTAGATTGGACCACTTTATCTTTCATTTTATAATAATACGGGTGATCAGCCCGTACCGACCTCCATCCGGTCTTTAAGGTACCAATGGCACAATTTCAGCCTTAAACTAGACTAGCCCCGCTAGCCTCTTACTATGACTAGACTAGTCCCACTAGCCTCTTACGTCCCAATCCAATCCATCTGGAATTCGTTTGGAAAACCTTGAGTTGGAAAAAGATAGGTTTACTAAATTCATTTTACATTTACCAAGAATATTAAATCATTCGGACTTTTTCAAGTCGAAACTCATTCTTAAGTTCAATTTCTAGAATTCAAAGTTAAGGGAATGAATCAGGAATAAGCAAAGTTCAATTCTAGGGATCTTGTTCAATGATAATATGGTTCTCAAGTTAAGGAAATTAAAACCGCTTCAAGGATCAATAGGGAATAAGGTAAACAAAGAATGAAGCATCATTACAAGGGGTTCGTAAAGGTACTTATAGGGTTTATAACAGTTCATGGTATATCAAGTGATCAAAACAAGAAAATGGTTACCAATGGGCTGAATCAATAAACTATCAATGACAAGCTCATAAGATCAATGACAAGGTATCTCAATATTCAATAACAGGGGTACGTTACTTTAATAGTTCAATACTCTACATGGCATGAACAATATCCTCTCTATAACCATTTACACAAGTAATTAGAGTTACTTTCCTGAATTCGCTTTCCTGAAGGTTGAACTACTGCCACCTAGTATACCTTTCCCTTTCCTAGCCTGAATTCCCTAAGGCTCCGAATCTACAATCAAAACCAAAACCTTAATTAGATTCTCAACTCTCGTTCCCGGAACGTTCACCCAATACGATAACTCGATTATTCTCTTGACTCGAACTATACGAGTATAGTTTATACACACATGCACATAGCACATAACACATTCCTTTTTCATAACCTTTATATCTTTATATACTCAATAATCAACTTATACTCGCTTAACCTTGACTATTCTTCAAATCAAACGATTATAACTCATACGAGTACACGATTCATTCATACCTAAATCTTTATGACCATAACTATCACTTATAGCTTTTAAAATCAATCAACTTAGTTTCTTTTTCTTTTATTCCTTAATTCGAATCACATACCACAATCAAACAACCAAATCCATAGATATTCACATATACACACCCAATCATTCTTTAATTACCACAAATCAAGTTTTAATTCTAAGTTCATATGGCCTATTCGGCCTTCTTGCAAATATCAATTACAAAATCAATCAATTTCCACTTTAGCTCACATAAACATATATCACAATCAAAAACCTTTAAAAAGAATCATTTTCCTCTCTTTTAACATCAAAATTTGAACCATAACCATATATATACAATCAAATTTCTAAAAAAATTACACCATGCAACTTTAATCTTAGCATAATCCAACATTTAAACTAACACCTTTCCTTTATCAACAATAATTCGAACCAAAACATACATACATGCTCATATGCAATACAAATTCATCTCTTCATTATATCAAACACTCATTTTCATCAAATCATCATTTAGGAACATAAAACCTTAGTCAAATTTTCCAATTAACCGTACATGCATTCACTTATCTCTACATGCATGACTCTAAAGCCACATACAAGCTTCACTATAGTCTTAATTTCAACAATTATTGACCAATCAACACCAATTTCAAATCACACAAGTTTATTTGATTAATTTCTTTCTTGACACAAAGCAATCATTCGGCCTTAACCATATAAATCAACATGCATAATTCGAATCAACTTTACACTTCATTCTATCCCAAAATCATCTAACAATCTTTATAACACATCGTTCACAAGTCATTTTATCAATTAAACCAACTAAATTTCTTAACACAAATCCAAGAATTCGAATTTCACCTAAATCACAACATGCATGCATCAATTTAAGTTTGTAAATCACTAATCAATTTTAATTATTCTATACTTTCTATAAACAACTATCCACCATCAATTTCACTATCAAAGATCAACTTAATTTCTTGTAAAATCAAAAACCCATTTGGCATTATAGAAAACACCATATGCAAACACTAAAATTCGAGTTTATATAGTCTAGATTTCAGTTCATGCATCATAACTCACCACCGGTTCACCGGAGTTCATCACCGGTGGTGGTGGCTTCACGGTGGTGCCCTCATTCGAGGCTATCCAACCATAAAACCCCCGATTTCTTCCAAAAATCACAGCAACAAACACATGCAAGACATAATCATCAGAAAATCACATCATCTTGGTTCTATAAAATAAGAACTCGGAAAAAACCGAACCTAAACACACACACACTCGCATGCAAGTACCAAACCACACATGCAAGTGAATCAAAGCTTATATATGGAATAAGGATGAAGTTTTATGGAAGAATCCATAAAAACCAAGTGAAAAAGAGAGATGTACCGAGAGGAAAAAGAGAGAGAGACTTCCAGAGTGAGAGAGAAAAAGAGAGAGAGGAATGAGTGAATGTGAGAAATGAGGGAGTGGCCGGGTGAAAAGAAAGAAAATGGGTGGGGAGGTGGTTTTCTATAAGAGTTTGGCAGGGGTAAAATGGTCAGGTGCCAAACTTCTTAATTTCCTTTTCTCCTTTCTCTTTTTCTTTTTATCAAAGATTGCATTTAACACAAGATAGCTCTCTCTGAAGATATGAGAATGAAACCAATAATAATTTTAAAACGTAGATCTCGAAATTAGCGTTCCAACCATTACTCATAATAAACTTTTGAGCGTACGGTTGATTTTATATGATTTTTACAAACTCACGCTAAAATAGCATTTTAACACATAAAAATCATTTTAAAAGCAACGATCATGAAATAAATCCGTCTATCATTTTTAGAAAGTCTCTAGGACTATTTCGAAGATAACCAAACAAATCTCATGCTTTTACCTTACTCGGATAATTTTATAAAAATTTGCAAAGGTTAAATAAACCTTATTTAAATCAAATAATTTCCTTAAAAATATCAACAGATCACGTAATCACGCATACAGACAAGCAAGCACGTATAATCACACATCACAACTTTTGTCTGATCATAAAAATTTCCCTTTTTATCATTATTCCTCTTTTCGCGTACCGGGTCACGTTCTGCCAGACGGCCCAACGCTCAGCGTTTCAATTACGCTTCACAATATCATTACCGACCGACACGTCACTAGAACACAATACTTTACTTAAACATTCATTTCACATAATAACACATATTTCTCATTTTAAATACTTTAATCCCTTTTTAGGACGGGTTCCGTTCTACCTGACGGCCCAACAACACAGCTTAGCTCCTAAGCTGACTCTTTAAATTGGAACGCGTCTATCTACGCTCCCAGATACTAATATACAATAAAGACAATTAATCAACACTTAATCACATAATTTATAATC
This sequence comes from Apium graveolens, assembly GCF_009905375.1. Taxonomy (NCBI): domain Eukaryota; kingdom Viridiplantae; phylum Streptophyta; class Magnoliopsida; order Apiales; family Apiaceae; genus Apium; species Apium graveolens. The sequence goes on from NC_133650.1 coordinate 157,363,066, forward strand.
ACATCACATAAATCATACTTTATTCACTTAATCACGTCATAAAATTCTCAGTCGTCACAATCTACCCTCCTTAAAAGGATTCTGTCCCCAGAATCTAGTCTAAGCAAATAGATGGGGATACTTTTCTTTTATTTCACTTTCTAATTCCCAAGTTGATTCTTCTACTATTGGATTTCTCCACAACACTCTGACTAGAGGTACCACTTTATTTTTAAGTGTCCTCTCTTTTCGGTCTAGGATTCGAACTGGTTGTTCCACATAAGACAAGTCTGCTTGAATTTCCACTAGTTCCAATTCGATCGCATGGCTCGCATCAACATTATACTTCTTTAAAAGAGACACATGAAATACATTATGAAGATGTTGCATTTACGGAGGTAGCGCCAATTGATATGCCACCTTTCCAACTCTTCGTAATACTTCAAATGGTCCAATATATCTAGGACTCAACTTTTCTTTCTTTCTGAATCTGGTTAAACCTTTCCAAGGAGATATCTTTAAAAAGACTTTGTCTCCAGGTTCGAATTGCACATCTTTTCGTTCTCGATTTGCATACTTCGTTTGTCGATCTTGAGCAGCAACTAATCTTTTTCGAATCATTTCTACCTTTTCTTTCGTTTGTTGAACTAGCCCTGGGCCAATTAATTTGTGCTCACCATCTTCGTCCCAATACGTAGGAGATCTACATTTTCTTCCATACAACGCTTCATTAGGCGGCATACCAATACTCGCGTGATAACTGTTGTTGTAGGAAAACTCAATTAACGACAAATGATCGTCCCAATTTCCTTTGAAATCTATTGCACAAGTTCGCAACATATCCTCAATTATCTGAATTGTCCTTTCACTTTGTCCGTCAGTCTGCAGATGATATGCCATACTCATTTTCATTTTTGTTCCCAAATGATCATGAAATTTTCTCCAAAATCTCTAGTTAAACCTTGGATCTCTATCAAACACGATAGATATAGGAACTCCGTGACGCATAACAATCTCATCCAAAAACAATTTGACCAACTTTTCCAACGAAAACCTTTCATTTATCGACAAGAAATGTGTTGACTTTGTCAATCGATCGAATACTATCCAAATCGCATCATGGTTAGACTTGGTTTTAGGTAATCCTACCAAGAAATCCATCGCGATATGCTCCCATTGCCATTCTGGTATATCTAGTGGTTGAAGTATTCCACTTGGCCTCTGATGTTCCGCTTTTACTCTTTGACACGTATAACTCTTACTTATCCATTCCGTAATTTCCTTTTTCATGTTTCGCCACCAATAACTCTCTTTTAAATCCTGGTACATTTTCGTACTTCCAGGGTGAATTGAATATCTCGAGTTATGCGCTTCTTGCAAAATCTCGTGCTTTAGCTCCACAACATTAGGTATCCAAATATGTGAGTTAACACGATATATCCCTTTCTCATCCTTTTGAGCTTTAATCTCTTCTCCTGATAACTTATCCTTTTCACGATTCATCACTTGCTCTTGACAACATCGAATCTTTTCCAAAATTTCGGGTTGAAATGACATCACATATATTGCTTCACCTCCAAATTCTGGAGTCTACACTTCTATTTCCATCTTTTCAAAATCCTTGATCAATTCCTCCGATGACGTTAACATATTCAATCTTTCTTTGCGACTTAGTGCGTCTACTACCACATTTGCCTTTCTAGGATGATAGTTTATCGCACAATCATAATCTTTGATCAACTCTAACCATCTTCTTTGTCTCATATTCAACTCCCTTTGAGTGAAAATATACTTTAAACTCTTATGATCCGTAAAAATCTCGTACATTTCCCCGTATAAATAATGTCTTCAAATCTTAAGGGCAAACACAATTGCTGCCAATTCCAAATCATGCATGGGATACTTTTGTTCATGCAGCTTGAGTTGCCTTGACGCATATGCTATCACCTTCCCGTGTTGTATTAACACACATCTAAGTCCTTTATACGAAGCATCGCTGAATATTACAAATTCTCCTTTTTCATCAGGTAATACCAACATTGGGGTGGTTACCAACCTCTTCTTTAACTCTTGAAAGCTTTCTTCGCACTTTTACGTCCACATAAACTTTTCGTTCTTCCTTGTCAACTTCGTTAATGGAACATCAATCTTAGAGAAATCTTGCACAAACCTTTTATAGTATCCGGCTAATCCCAGAAAACTTCTAACTTCTGTAGGAGTCTTTGGTCTTTCCCAATTCATTACAGCTTCAATCTTGGCTGGGTCTACTTTGATTCCCTCTTTATTAACTACATGACCAAGAAATTGCACTTCCTTTAGCCAAAATTCACACTTCGAAAACTTAGCGTACAACCTTTCTTTTCTCAGAATTTCCAAGGAAATCCTCAAATGCTCCTTATGATCTTCTTCCATCTTAGAATAAATCAGTATATCATCGATAAACACTATGACGAACTTATCAAAATATTTCTTGAACACTCTGTTCATAAGATCCATAAATACGGCTGGTGCGTTCGTCAAACCAAATGCCATTACCAGAAACTCGTAGTGTCCATATATTGTTCAAACGCTGTCTTGGGTATATCTTCTACTTTAATCTTTAATTGATGATACCCAGATCTTAAATCAATCTTGGAGAAACACGAAGCTCCTTTTAACTGATCAAACAAGTCATCCATTCGCGGTAGAGGGTACTTATTCTTAATCGTCAACTTATTCAATTCATGATAATCAATGCACAACCTCATACTTCCATCCTTTTTCTTAACAAATAATACTGGTGCACCCCACGGGGATACAGTCGACCAAATTACTCCTTTATCTAACAATTCTTGCAACTGTGCTGCCAATTCCTTCATCTCGACTGGCACCATACGATAAGGAGCTTTCAATACTGGTTCCATTCCAGGAGCCAAATTAATCGTAAACTCGATCTCTCTATCCGGAGGTAGTCCAGGCAGTTCATCAGGAAACACATCAGGAAAATCTCTTACTATTGTAATATCATCAATCCTTACGGATTCTTTTTCCACGTCTTTAACATGAGCCAAATAAACTTCGCATCCTTGACATAATAATCTTCTCGTCTCGATAGCCGTTAGAAATTTCGTCTCTTGCCTTTTCCCTTTGAATATCACTTCCTACCATCCTTGGTTCTTAACTTCACCTTCTTACTTTTACACTCTATCTGCGCCTCATGGTTTGACAACAAATCCATTCCTAGTATAACCTCAAATTCTCCTAACTTAAAAGGAATTAAGTCAGCAGAAAAGTGCCGACCTTCTATAACCACATCACAATCGGGACAAACTTTATTTACAATAGCTTTCTCTTGATTTTCTACCTCTGTAATCAAATTAGGTTCCGGAGGGTACGCAACACAATTTAGCTTATCAAGAATACTTTTAGAAATAAAAGATCTAGTTGCTCCAGAATCCATCAATACTTTTACTTCTACTGAGTTAACAAGCATACCTGCTACCCCGTCCACATCTTGCACCGTAACTTTCATTGTCATATTAAAGGTCCTAGCTCTGGGTTGAGCTGATGGTGCTGGGAGAGACGACGGTCCAGCAATCCTAAGAACATTGGCCTTCTGAACAGGCTCCTTGCAGTTTCTGGCCATATGGCCCACCTTTCCACGTTTGAAACAAGCCAAGTCAGGCTTCTTTGCTCCATTTGGGCACTCTGAAGAGTAATGCCCTTTCTGGTTGCACTTGAAACAGGTCACATCCAACTTATTACATCTCCCCGGATGTCTCTTTCCACAAACCTTGCATTCTTGAATCTGAGGTCTGTTATCCTTTCCCGGTTGTCCTGCTTTCTGGAAACGGTTCTTCTGGGATCCGTTACCGGGTTTAAACTTCTGAAACCTTTGTTTCTGACCTTCACCATTCTTGCCAAACTTTCCTCTAAACTTTGAACTTCCTTGCTCTTACTCCGAGCTTTCAAAATTCCTTTTTCTTCCTTCATTTTCTCTCTTCGCAGCTTCACGCTCTCCTTCTACTATCATTGCCTTCTGTACCAAGGCGGCATAATTCTTGATCTCCAACAATGCCACTTGACTTCTAATCCATGGCTTAAGTCCCTGTTGGAACCTCTTAGCCTTCTTTGCCTCTGTATTTACATACTCAGGTACTAATCTAGACAGCTCCGAAAATTTCACTTCATACTCCGCTACCGACATATCTTCTTGTCTAAGGTCCAGAAATTTCATCTCCAACTGATCTTGCATATAACTTGGCAAATATTTCTCCAGAAACATTTCAGTAAACTTCTCCCATGTTAAGTCCTTTCCTTCCAGCAACGCCTTCGAAGATTCCCACCAGAAGCTCGCTTCATATTTAAGGTAATAACTCGCATACTGGGCTTTCTTGTCATCCTTAACTTCTGCTAATTCAAATGCTTTTTCCATTTCTCTTAACCACGACTGTGCTTTTATCGGATCAGGCAATCCTAAGAATTCTGGGGGATGAACAGATTGAAAGTGTTTGAAGTTTCCAACTTTAGGGGCCACAGGTTGTTATAAAAGCTGAGAAAGTCTACTCATCATGGTGGTTTCTGGATTTACTTCTGGGTCTTGGGTTGGAATTTCTTCTTCTTGGTGATCTGGTGAGTTGGCCATTTCTTATAAACCTGATTGAGCTATTATTTAGCAATACGATAGCATAGCATATATAACAACATTTTATTATGAAATCTCTTTCGCTGGTTTTAAGTTTACCCAATTTTGCACATGTAATCCTATTACTACATAATTCTCATATCAGTATTGTTTTCTCATGGCACAGGATAGGATATTACGAAATTTTAAACACGGTTGTATGAAAATATGGTATTCAGAACAGTTTATGCAGATCTTTAGGGTGCACAATAGAAAACAAGATATATAATGGATTCATCAATCCAAGGGTACATAAGTAAAGGTCTGGTTATCACAAGTTCAGGAATAAGGTACAATAATATAACAGGGTTAAACTGAGGAAAAACTGGAAAATATCCCCCTATCTACCCCTAACTTCTAAGAACTACTACTACAAGGTTCCGAAATACAATGCAACAAATGAAAAAGGGATCCCGGCATCTAACCAAGTATCCCAAAGCCTACTGGCACTGAAAAACAACAACTATGAGCTCAACCAACAGTACCGCCTAACAACTAATCATCCAGAATCTCTCTCAACACAACCAACATCCAGCGAATGATCTTATGCAGCCTCTGGGCCTCAGCATCAACATCACTAGTGGATGGTCCCTCATCCAATCTCCTCTTGGCAACCTGCTCCACCATCTTAATCTGGACTCGCCACTCATTATCCATAACTGAAGTGCTCTGCCTAGTCTCTCGAGCTAGGCTATCCACCAAAGCTCCCAACTCAGGAATACGGGAGTAAACAAAGTCTCGGTCCTGGGCTAACTTGCCACCAACACTGACAGGCACAATCTTAGGCATCTCAGACTCTGGCTCAGGGGAAGGGGTCTCTGAATCTGGCCTTAAGGGTGAAATCTGCATAGGGATCTCACTACTCTCAGAAGGATCCTCCTCTGGATCTGAACTAACATACACAGGCTTCTCTAGAGAGGGTGGAATGGGGTCCACTGGGGTACCGATCAAACTAATCTCTGAATCTGAATCACTACCACTACTGGGATCCTGAGAGAAAACACAAAACAACAACCAAGAAACAATGTTAGGGTTAAATAAAGCATCCAGCTAACTCACATCCTAACTCTAGTCTCCACTTTAGCTAATACACACTTTTCCTTAGACTATACCTAATAGTCTAACTAAACTCTATATATGTTGAACTCTCTCGTGATATAAATATATACCCAAAATACCCTTTTTAATCCTAACTTGTCTCAGGGACTAGATCCTGTAGCTCTGATACCAACTTGTGACGCCCTCAATCTCGGGGTTAGGAAGTGAGGACCCACACACCTTTAATCTACTAATTAAATAAGCATAAACCCCGATTAGCTACTAATGGGATCAAACAGGATAAAGTATGAGACAAGGTTACAACTACCAACCATAAAATATAACTTACAATCCCAAATTAAAATCAAATATATATAGTTGATCCCGGGTTTGAATCGACAGATAACCCAGTGTATCTTTACAACTCTCTGGCTAAGCGCTTGCTCACTCAAAAACTTTACTACCTGCTCTAGCAACCGGAAGCCCTCAACATAATAGGGACCACCAGGTACGCTCTTACGAGCAGTGCGCCTAAGCCTGGCCATCTTCTTGCTTAACCGCCATGGTTAGATTAAAATAAAACATATGAGTATAAAACTCAGCAAGTAACTATAAAGCAGTTCTACGATACAAAATCCACAATATACTTTACTGATCTCAGGGCATTATACTTTATCAGTTCTAGGTGGAAGATTTCTATCTTTCAGGTTATAAAAGGGATTATCAAGAAAATTTTGGGCTTTCAAGGAACAAGGCTCAAAGCAGGGTGAAAGCCGACATTCATTACAAATCATTAAAGGATCAAAAAAGATCTTTTATATGGAAAGCGACAAATCTTTTCATTATAAGGAATCAATTATATGATCAACAGAATCAAAAATCAGGGTTCACAAGCTTTAAGCTCCACAATATCATAATCAACTCTTTTCAAAGCAATATAAATGTTTTTCATTTCAAAGAATCAGTTATTGAATAGGAAATTTCAATTCCTTTTAAAAAACATTATGGAACCCTTGATTCGACCACTTTATCTTTCATTTCATAATAATACGGGTGATCAGCCCGTACCGACCTCCATCCGGTCTTTAAGGTACCAATGGCACAATTTCAGCCTTAAACTGGACTAACCCCGCTAGCCTCTTACTATGACTGGACTAGTCCCACTAGCCTCTTAGTCCCAATCCAATCCATCAGGAATTCGTTTGGAAAACCTTGAGTTGGAAAAAGATAGGTTTACTAAATTCATTTTACATTTACCAAGAATATGAAATCATTCGGACTTTTTCAAGTCGAAATTGATTCTTAAGTTCAATTTCAAGAATTCAAAGTTAAGGGAATGAATCAGGAATAAGAAAAGTTCAATTCTAGGGATCTTGATCAATGATAACATGGTTCTCAAGTTAGGGAAATCAAAACCGCTTCAAGGATCAATAGGGAATAAGGTAAACAAGGAATGAAGCATCATTACAAGGGGTTCGTAAAGGTACTTATAGGGTTTATAACAGTTCATGGTATATCAAGTGATCAAAACAAGAAAATGGTTACCAATGGGCTGAATCAATAAACTATCAATGACAAGCTCATAAGATCAATGACAAGGTATCTCAATAATCAATAACAGGGGTACGTTACTTTAATAGTTCAAAACTCTACATGGCATGAACAATATCATCTCTATAACCATTTACACAAGTAATTAGAGTTACTTGCCCGAATTCGCTTTTCTGAAGGTTGAACTACTGCCACCTAGTATACCTTTCTCTTTCCTAGCCTGAATGCCCTCACTCAATACGATCAAAACCAAAACCTTAATTAGATTCTTAACTCTCGTTCCCGGAACGTTCACTCAATACGATAACTCGATTATTCTCTTGACTCGAACTATACGAGTATAGTTTATACACACATGCATATAGCACATAACCCATTCCTTTTTCATAACCTTTATATTTTTATATACTCAATAATCAACTTATACTCGCTTAACCTTGAATATTCTTCAAATTAAATGATTATAACTCATATGAGTACATGATTCATTCATAACTAAATCTTTACGACTATAACTATCACTTATAGCTTTTAAAATCAATCAACTTAGTTCCTTTTTCTTTTATTCCTTAATTCGAATCACATACCAAATCAAACAACCAAATCCATAGATATTCACATATACACACCCAATCATTCTTTGATTACCAAAAATCAAGTTTTAATTCTAAGTTCATATGGCTTTTCGGCCTTCTTGCAATACCAACCACAAAATCAATCAATTTCCACCTTAGCTCACATAAACATATATCACAATCAACAACCATTAAAAATAATCATTTTCCTCTCTTTTAACATCAAAATTCGAACCATAACCATATATATACAATCAAATTTCTAAAAAAAATTACAACATGCAACTTTAATCTTAGCATAATCCAACATTTAAACTAACACCTTTCCTTTATCAACAATAATTTGAACCAAAACATACATACATGCTCACATGCAATTCAAATTCATCTCTTCATTATATCAAACACTTATTTTCATCAAATCATCACTTAGCAACATAAAACCTTAGTCGAATTTTCTATTTAACCGTACATGCATTCACTTATCTCTACATGCATGACTCTAAATCCACATACAAGCTTAACAATAGTCTTAATTTCAACAATTATTGACCAATCAACACCAATTTCAAATCACACAAGTTTATTTGATTAATTTCTTTCTTGACACAAAGCAATCATTCGGCCCTAACCATATAGATCAACATGCATAATTCGAATCAACTTTACATTTCATTCTATCCCAAAATCATCTAACAATCTTTATAACACATCGTTCACAAGTCATTTTATCAATTAAACCAACTAAATTTCTTAACACAAATCCAAGAATTCGAATTTCACCTAAATCAGAACATGCCTGCATCAATTTAAGTTTATAAATCACTTCTCAATTTTAATTATTCTATACTTTCTATAAACAACTATCCACCATCAATTTCACTATCAAATATCAACTTAATTTCTTTTAAAATGAAAAACCCATTCGGCATTATTGAAAACACCACAAGCAAATACTAAAACTCGAGTGTATATAGTCTAGAGTTCAGTTTACACATCATAACTCACCAGTGGCGGTGGCTTCACGGTGGTGCCCTCATTCGAGGGTATCCAATAATAAAACCCCCGATTTCTTCCAAAAATCACAGCAACAAACACATGCAAGACATAATCATCACTAAATCACATCATCTTGGTTCTATAAAACAAGAACTCAGCAAAAATTGAACCTAAACATACACACACACACACACACTCGCATGCAAGCACCAAACCACACATGCAAGTGAATCAAAGCTTATATATGGAACAAGGATGAAGTTTTATGGAAGAATCCCTAAAAACCAAGTGAAGAAGAGAGATGTACCGAGAGGAAAGAGAGAGAGAGAGAGAGAGAGAGACTTCGAGAGTGAGAGAGAAAAAGAGAGAGAGGAATGAGAGAATATGAGAAATGATGGAGTGGCTGGGTGAAAAGAAAGAAAAGAGGTGGGGAGGTGGTTTTTTATAAGAGTTTGGAAGGGGTAAAATGGTCATGTGCCAAACTTTTTAATTTCCTTTTCTCCTTTCTCTTTTTCTTTTTATCAAATATTATATTTAACACAAGATAGCTCTCTCTATAGATATGAGAATGAAACGAATAATAATTTTAAAATGTAGATCTCGAAATTAGCTTTCCAACCATTACTCATAATAAACTTTTGAGCGTACAGTTGATTCTATATGATTTTTACAAGCTCACGCTAAAAATAGCATTTTAACACATAAAAATCATTTTAAAAAGCAACGATCATGAAATAAATCCTTCTATAATTTTTAGAAAGTCTCTAGGACTATTTCGAAGATAACAAAACAAATCTCATGCTTTTACCTTACTTAGATAATTTTATAAAAATATGCAAAGGTTAAATAAACCTTATTTAAATCAAATATTTTCCTTCAAAATATCAACAGATCACGTAATCACGCATACAAACAAGCAAGCACGTATACTCACACATCACAACTTTTGTCTAATCATAAAAATTTCTCTTTTTATCATTATTCCTATTTTCGCGTACCGGGTCAGGTTCTTCCTGAAGGCCCTTCGCTCAACGTTTCAATTACGCTTCACAATATCATTACTGACAGACACGTCACTAGAACGCAATACTTTACTTAAACATTCATTTCACATAATAACACATATTTCTCATTTTAAATACTTTAATCCCTTTTTAGGACGGGTTCCGTTCTACCTGACGGGTCGACAACACAACTTAGCTCCTAAGCTGACTCTTTAAATTGGAACGCGTCTATCTACACTCCCAGATACTAATATACAATAAAGACAATTAATCAACACTTAATCACATAATTTATAATCATATCACATAAATCATACTTTATTCACTTATTCACGTCACAAAATTCTCAGTCGTCACATTTGTTGTCAGGAATTGAACTTGGAGTAACAAGAGCAGCTTCCATCTTAGATCCACGTGATCTATCCTTAGAGACTTGAGTTGACTATGTAGTTTGATTTTGAATTCCAAATTTAGTTTGAACTATCACAACATTAGAGGTCTTCTATGCTTTTTTATCACCATCATCATCAAGATTGACATCTTTCCTCAAAACTGATTCAGGTTGACATTTTGTCTTTGGTACTATCTCCCCCTTTTTGGCATCTAGACTTTGTAGAAGAGAGAAAATAACATCCAACTTAGAATTTGTAGCATTCTGACCAGCTTCTAGAGCTGTCAGTTTTTCAACATTTGATCCTGTTTAGCTTCCATGCTAAACATTCTCTTTATCAAGCCATTGTGCTTATTTGTACCTTTAACAGTCATAGAAAGGTCAACAAGTTCTTCTCTAAGATCAAAATTATCTTGCTTGAGTGTGGAGACAGAAGAACACCGTCATTTGACTAGTATTGTGGTGGTCTTGATAGAGGCCTTCATGTCAGGATTAGAAACCTAATGAACAACATGATTAGCTAGAGTCTGAGCAGATTCCAGAGAAATCTTCTCACTGGGTAATCTCCAAAAATGATTCGATTCTTATTTTTATGAGCATTAAAAGCAAAAGCATGACCAAATGATAAACCAAAAGTAGACAATTTAGATGCTTCTATTCCAACTTTTAGATCAACATCATCAGGATTATCATTATCATCAGAATCTCCAAACTCATCATCATTATCAAAAAATGTCTCAAGAACATCAGAAATAGGGTCAGGAACTTTTCATTTAAGCTTTAAATCACGATTTGACTTAGAAGGCTTATTTGTTTGTGATGAATCTGAAATTAGAGAACCAAAACGTAAATCTCTCTGTTCTTTCAAAGTAATCTCATCATTTCTCACACATATATTACTTTCAATGCTAATATCTAGCTCACTTTTATCACTCAAATCTACCTCTCCTTTTTCCAGTACAGGAGACCGCCTCTCAATAATTTTGTTTATCTCTTGATCTTTTCTCATAATCTCACTAGAAAGGCTCAACTCACTAGGAATCGAAGAAATAAGAGGTGACAGAGAGGAGTGGCCTGTAGTCATATAAATAGAGGTATCCATATTGATAGGTCTATTTATAATCATTCTATCAGATAAAGTAGATATAGAAAGAATTGTACCTGGAGTGTTAGAGACCATTAGTATTGCTTTGAGTGGTTGTACCAAGATGGCTTCGGTGTTGTCCTTAGAAGTGATCAATACATCAGGATTGTAGAGTCAGGAATAACTTCATCAGGAATTGACCTTGTGTCAGAGATTTGTTGCTTGTTAGGAATTGACCCCATGTCAGGATGTGATACTAAGTCTGCAACAGTACTTTGAACTATTGGTTCTGAAAGGAATATGTCCTAAGTCCAATTATGTATTAGGATTTAGGAATAACTTTTATGTAATCTGTTTTGATTTCATTGATATTAATAAAGACTTGTTTTGTTTTTATTACGGGTTTTATCTATTTAAGTGTTTAAATAAGATATACCATAGTTTAGAGTAAAGTTTTTTATGGATTTTGATGAGATCATAATAGTGAGACCTAAAAAGATGATAACTCTGAACTTAAATAGTTCCTGGTCATAGGATTACTAACTGGTAATTAATAATCCGCAAAGATCGGTACATACTATGCTTGCTTCATTATGAAGGATGTCTGTTCTCATAGACATTTGTGTGGTGACACTATAGCTAGTATGTAGGTGCTTATTATAGAATAAGTTCACTGAACATGACTCGCACAGCTGAACAACTGATGGAGTTCACACACGTGTCAGCAGTTGTTCACGTAGTGATAGTTGTACAAGTATCCTTAGACTTGAGGTCATCATAGTCATCTTGTGTACACTGAACTATGCTTTGGTTTAGTTCTTACTCTCCAGGGACAATTATTAGGGCTCTTCTGGGTATAGGAATTTGTACACGAAGATTGTGTATGATCAATAAAGGATCCATCCCTTCCAGTGAAGGAAGCGAATGTTCAAGGCTGATCTACTTATGCTAGTTCAGGAATCTCTGGCCAGAGTGAATGAAATTAGAAAGGAGTTTCTAATTTGCATAGAACTAAGCATAGTAAATGGTAAGCAAGTGATTAAATTAGATAGGCTTGACACGAGATCCATGCCTTGTATTTAATTGGGACATTGTAGGGTAGAAGGAGTTTATTGTACGGTAACTATTCACTGAATAGGTTCTTGGTATTCTAAGCAGTGAATTCATATTATCCGGATAGTCGCGATATGCTGAGAATTATCCCTCATGATGTAGAATAAATATGATTAATTAATTAATCATATTTAATAAATTAGAGAATTTATATAAATAATGATAAAATAGTTTTATTATTATTTATTTCTACTACCGGCTTAATATTGAACCTATAGGGTCACACCATAAAAAGAGAATGATTTAATGGTGGAGGAATTAATTAATAATGGCTAATAATTATTTATTTATGAAATAAATAATTAATTGGCAAATTTAATAATTGATTAAATGAGATTTAATTGATTATAAATTAATTAAGAAAAGTTCTCAATATTATTAATTAAAGGATTTAATTTTTGGAAATTAAATCAAGAGAGAGAATTATTTCTAAAGTGTTTAGAAAAAGGATTAATGATTAAAAGGTGTTTTAATTATTAATGAGAATAATAAATGGGATAATAATAATAATATTTATGGGAAAATTTCAGCTGAAAATTTTGCCTATAAATACACTATTATAGACCCTATTTTATTCTAACCCACAAAGAACCCGAAAACCCAAAAAGTTTGGAAAACCCAATTCTCTCCACCTCCTTCCTCCTCCTTAACATCGTTTTCTTGGTGGATACCGGTGGAGTGCTTCACACTTGAGGAGCAACTGCTAAGGATCTCTGATCGTTGTCTCCGAATTATTTTAAAAGGTTAGATTCGATCCCTCGAATTTTTATTCACAATTATATGCTTTTATTTGGATTTTATATGTGTACAAGTGTTTTACCATGCCCCCGCTGCGATTAAAATCCAACAATGGTATCAGAGCATAGGTTGTATGCATATAGATCTGTGGTAAAAATTTCAGAATTTTATGTGCTTGTATGAATTAATTATGATTTTTACAAGTTATATTATGGATTAATTTTGTTTGATGAGATATCGTTTCTCAGAATAATTTTGAATGTTGATCTGGGTTCTACAAGTGTTGTAGATCGTCTGGATATTTTTTTCATAATTTTAGGATGTATAGATTTTTTATTATGAATTTTTGAAGTTCTTACAATTAAATTCGTAATTAAATAATCATATATATATATATAAATATGAATTGTAAGTATATTTGTTTGTACTGCTGCTTGTCTATTACTCTGCTGTTGGCACGGAGAAAGAAAGAACAGGCTGTCAGGTCTGACTTGCACGGATTCCGAGAAAAAAGGCGGCGGCTGCTACGAAAATGAAAAAAAAAATAGGGGTGTAACGCATTCCGGGAATGCGTTACACACCTGTGGCGCATTCACGGAATACGTTACACCCTTTAATGGCTTAAAAGGGGTGTAACGCATCACCGGAATGCGTTACAGGGCTAGTAACGCGTTCCTGTAAGGCGTTACAGCCCGACTGTCCATATTAAAATTGATTTTCTTGGAGTTTCGTAACTCCGTTTTGGGCGTGCAATATACCGTTGGATTCGTTTTTCCGAGACGGATCTAATGGAGTGATCAATTTTAGTTTATATAAAAGTTTTGAACTATTTATATTTCCATGAAGTGTTTTAAAGCTGTTTTTGATCGTTTGAATAGATTTTAAATGCATCATGTGATACATAGAGATGTATAATGCTTAGACTAATGTGCTAGATGATGTAACATGCCTACCTTGATGTTTATTCATGTTTATATATGTGATATATACTTAGTTTATCATGCGATGATAGATTTAGGTGAACTTAAATGAACATAAGGCGTTTGTTAGACAACCTAGTATAGTGAAATTGTTTCATAACCTAAAGAATAATATTATGAATACAATAATGAGATTCTTGTGTTTATGAAACACGTAATTGAATATGAATTTTCGATATGAGAGAAAGGATGATTCTGTCAACAACAGATTTCTATCTGTAAGAAAGGGTTATTAAGTGACGCCTCTTGACAATGCTCCACCCGATCTGGGAATCATCTGATTATTGATTATTGATTTGAAATATTTAATTTAAAAGGAAGAATTTCTTTATAATATGATTATGATTGTAACATAATATAATCCCTCTAAAATTAAATAATATCAAGTAGTAATTGGCCAATGATACAACGGGCTTGTGTCGGTCATAGCCTTCCAACATGGTAGAAAGTAGTTCTTATTTTTGAATCATTGTCGTTTCGTGCCACAACCAAGGGCTTTGATTTCGAAATAAGAAATAATTGTCTATTACATAGAGATGTGTACATTGAATAAGAATCTAAAGGTCTTTACGTGCCACAGCCGTGGGCCTTTGGGGACTGATTCAATTGTACGGAATGTTGAGTTAGACTTGACTTAGAATATTGAGTTTGTCGTGCCACAGCCGTGACTCAATTATTCAAGAGGCTAAAGTTTGATTAGGGAATAACATTAGATGTAATTGACAAGAGTTGTCTGCCTATTGAACATTACATGGTGTTTCGTGCCACAGCCGGGGTTGTGTAATGGAATGTAGGATCCCTATTCCCACTAGCATTATGAATGCTTAATTTTTCACGTAGGGGGTTGAATAAATTAGGAAAACTAGTGGGAGCCACTTATGAATAAAGACCCGATTCATATAGTGTTTTGAAATGAAATCGAATATTTGCTAAGTGTTGTTATGTGCTTATCATTTACAGATTTACTTTGTACGTTATGTCTTCTGTACTATCACTCTGGAGCATACTAGATGCTCACAAATTGACTGGTCCTAGTTATGCTGACTGGCTTCGAAACTTGAGAATTGTTCTCAGGATTGAGAAGCTGGAATACGTGATTAACTCACCTAAGCCTACTGAACCTGCTAGTGATGCACATAATGATGAACATGTTGTGTATCGTAAGTGGATAGATGATGCAAATGTTGCTCAATGCATCATGCTAGCTTCCATGAACAATGAGCTACAGAAGCAACATGAGCATATGGATGCTCACACTATCCTCATGCATCTACAAGAGTTGTATGATGTGGCAGGGAGGACAGCTCGATATGAGATATCGAAGGAGCTGTTCGGGTGTAGGATGTCTGAGGGATCATCTGTGAATGACCATGTACTTAAGATGATCAATTTGATTGAACGTCTTGGACAACTTGGTTTTGCCATGGATGGGGAGCTGAGCCAAGACTTGGTCTTGCAATCGCTTCCGAGTTCGTTCTCGCAGTTTGTTGTGAACTTTCACATGAATAAGTTGGATGTCAGCCTGCCTGAACTCCACAACATGTTGAAGATTGCGGAATCGAATTTTCCCCCTAAGAAGAGTTTTTTTCTTCTAATTGGTGAAGGTTCCAATCCTAAGAAAAGGAAGAGGAACTCTTCCAAGAAGAAGAAAGTAGGTGAGAAAATGCCGGTTCCACCAAAAGATGAAGACCCCAAGAGCAAAGTTATTTGCTTTCACTGTAATAAGGTGGGGCACTGGAAGAGGAACTGCAAGGTTTACCTTGCAGCATTGAAGAAGAAGGGTAGTGAGACTACCGCTTCTGATTCAGGTATGTTCATGATAGAAGTGAATATGTCATTTCTACTTGGGTATTAGATACCGCCTGTGGTTCTCATATCTGCAATTTGTTGCAGGGACCAAGAAGAAGTAGGACTCTTGAGGAAGAGGAGGTGATTCTAATGATGGAAATGGAGCAAGAGTTGCTGCTGAAGATGTAGAATCATTTCATTTACATAGGCCTACGGGCAAGACTATTGTTTGAAATAATTGTTATTTTGTTCCCTCGATTGTGAGGAATATTATTCCCATGTTAGACTTGGATGGATTTTCATTTATTATTGAGAATAATGAATGTTCTATTCTTAGAGATAATATTCTTTATGGACGTGATGCTTTAAATAATGGTCTGTATAAATGTGACATAATTTACTTCAGATTGAACAAACTAATAAAAGAAAAGGGATGATGAAAATCTCACTTTATAGTGGCACTGCAGTCTCCATTTAGTAGACATGGAGAGAGGGCTGCAAATTTGCTAGGAATGGGACACACAGATGTATGTGGACCAATGTCTACGCAAGCCATGGGTGGATTTTCATACTTCATTACTTTCATAGATGATAGATCTGGATTCGGATATGTGTTTGATGAAACACAAGTCTGAGGCCTTTGAAAAGTTCAAAGAATATAAGTATGAAGTGGAGAAACAAACCAAACATAGTATTATAATTCTTCGATTAGATCGAGGTGGTGAATACTTTAATGGAGTGTTTCTAGATTATCTCAAAGTAAATGGTATAGTCTCCCAATGGACTCCTCCAGATTGGTATCTGAAAGGAGAAATCGAACTTTGTTAGACATAGTTCGGTCCATGATGAGTTATGCAAATCTTCTAGTATTCCTATGGGGTTATGCATTGGAAACCTCAGCATATTTACTAAATATGGTGCCTTCCAAAATCTGTTCCTCAAACTTCATATGAGATATGGAAAGAAAGGAAACCGAGTCTTAAACACGTTAAGATTTGGGGATGTCCAGCTTATGTCAAGAAAGTTGACCCAGATAAGCTGGAATATCGATCCGTAAAATGTAGTTTTGTGGGATATCCTAAAGAGACTTTAGGGTATTACTTTTACACCGATCATCGGGTGTTTGTCTCCAGACATGCTACCTTCTTGGAAAAGGAGTTTATCCTTGAAGGAAACAGTGGGAGAAAAATTGAACTTGATGAAGTTCAAGAAGCATAAACTACTACGGATCAAGTGGAAACACCTGTTCTGACTGAAAAACCTTTTGTGGAACAGCCCATTCATAGGTCAGGGAGAGTGTCTCGCCAACCTGAGAGGTAATATGGCCTTGTCATTGAGAATGACAATGAGTTGTCGATCATTGATGATGACGACCCTGTGACCTATAATGAGGCTATGAGTAGTGTTGACTCAGAGAAATGGAATAGTGCCATGAAATCCAGAATGGAATCTATGTATACGGTATACAAAAGATAGATTATAGCAGATGGCCAGGTGGAGACCTATAAGGCCATGCTTGTGGCAAAAGAATTCAAACAAAGGCAATGGATTGACTTTGATGAAACCTTTTACCTGTAGCCCTGTTAAAATTAGTTCGGATTTTGCTTGCAATTGCTGCTTACTACGACTATGAGATCTGGCAATTAGCCAGATGGTTTTCTTTCCAAGAGAAATGAAAACCTAGTGTGTAAGCTGCTGCGAACCATATGTGGTTTAAAGCAAGCTTCTCGAAAGATGGAACATTCGTTTTGATGAGACAATCAAAGAGTTTGGTTTTATCAAAAACGTAGATGAACCATGCGTTTACAAAAGGGTTACTGGGAGCGCGGTAACATTTCTTGTATTGTATTGAATTAGAGTTGACACACATAACAACATAGCAGACCCACTCACAAAGCTACTTTATGAAAGTCACTTTGATCATCATAATGACAGGATGGGTATTAGATACCAGAGTGATTGGCTTTAGTACAAGTGGGAGATTGAAAGGAATATGTCCTAAGTCCAATTATGTATTAGGATTTAGGAATAACTTTTATGTAATCTGTTTTGATTTCATTGATATTAATAAAGACTTGTTTTGTTTTTATTACGGGCTTTATCAATTTAAGTGTTTAAATAAGATATACCATAGTTTAGAGTAAAGCTTTTTATGGATTATGATGAGATCATAATAGTGAGACTTAAAAAGATGATAACTCTAAACTTAAATAGTTCCTGGTCATAGGATTACTAACTGGTAATTAATAATCCGCAAAGATCGGTATATACTATGTTTGCTTCATTATGAAGGATGTCTGTTCTCATAGACATTTGTGTGGTGACACTATAGCTAGTATGTAGGTGCTTATTATAGAATAAGTTCACTGAACATGACTCGCACAGCTGAACAGCTGATGGAGTTCACTCACGTGTCAGCAGTTGTTCATATAGTGATAGTTGTACAAGTATCCTTAGACTTGAGGTCATCATAGTCATCTTGTGTACACTGAACTATGCTTTGGTTTAGTTCTTATTCTCCAGGGACAATTATTAGGGCTCTTCTGGGTATAGGAATTTGTACACGAAGATAGTGTATGATCAATAAAGGATCTATCCCTTCCAGTGAAGGAAGCGAATGTTCAAGGTTGATCCACTTATGCTAGTTCAGGAATCTCTGGCCAGAGTGAATGAAATTAGAAAGGAGTTTCTAATTTGCATAGAACTAAGCATAGTAAATGGTAAGCAAGTGATTAAATTAGATAGGCTTGACACGAGATCCATGCCTTGTATTTAATCGGGACATTGTAGGGTAGAAGGAGTTTATTGTACGGTAACTATTCACTGAATAGGTTCTTGGTATTCTAAGCAGTGAATTCATATTATCCGGATAGTCGCGATATGCTGAGAAGTATCCCTCATGATGTAGAATAAATATGATTAATTAATTAATCATATTTAATAAATTAGAGAATTTATATAAATAATGATAAAATAGTTTTATTATTATTCATTTCTACTACCGGCTTAATATTGAACCTACAGGGTCACACCATAAAAAGAGAATGATTTAATGGTGGAGGAATTAATTAATAATGGCTAATAATTATTTATTTGTGAAATAAATAATTAATTGGAAAATTTAATAATTGATTAAATGAGATTTAATTGATTATAAATTAATTAAGAAAAGTTCTTAATATTATTAATCAAAGGATTTAATTTTTGGAAATTGAATCAAGAGAGAGAATTATTTCTAAAGTGTTTAGAAAAAGGATTAATGATTAAAAGGTGTTTTAATTATTAATGAGAATAATAAATGGGATAATAATAATAATATTTATGGGAAAATTTCAGCTGAAAATTTTGCCTATAAATACATTATTATAGACCCTATTTTATTCTAACCCACAAAGAACCCGAAAACCCAAAAAGTTTGGAAAACCCAATTCTCTCCACCTCCTTCCTCCTCCTTAACATCGTTTTCTTGGTGGATACCGGTGGAGTGCTTCACACTTGAGGAGCAACTGCTAAGGATCTCTGATCGTTGTCTCCGAATTATTTTAAAAGGTTAGATTCGATCCCTCGAATTTTATTCATAATTATATGCTTTTATTTGGATTTTATATGTGTAAAAGTGTTTTACCATGCCCCCGCTGCGATTAAAATCCAACAGGTTCTTGTGGGACTTGAGGTGTAGAATCTTCTTCAATCCTTTGAACTGAAGGTTCTTGTGTGCTTCCCTCAAAAATGGGATCATTGATGACAACATCCAATATAGCAATGTGCTTCTGATGAGATTTTTTTTCTTGTAATTTCTACTGAATATTAGCATCCATAGAAATATGACTCCCTTAAGCAATGTCAGGAATAGTCTGATGAGTTTTAGTGCTTGCACCCACACTTTGAGTAAGTGCTTATTGTGTAGCGGGGGCTTGAACAGTTGCTTCTTCACATTGAGAAGATAGTTCTTATGTACTTTACCCCTTTCGTGGATATTGTTGCTTGGACTGCTTTCTGACATATACTGTGTTGTATGCAGCCTTTCTTTTAGTTTTATCAGGATTTGACTATGCTGAATCAGAAACTGATAAAAACTTGTCAGGATTTGCAGTTTCCTGACCAAGAGCAACTTGAGCTAATACTTCCAAACCATCTTTCTATTGCTTAGCATGATTCTTGTCAACTGCTTTAACTAGTCTTCTTTTCTTTTGCACATGAATAGCTATGACAATTTCAGCTCTTGCTTGCTCTGTACTATCACCATTAACCTCTACCGGTCTAACATGAAGCTCAAAAACAATTGGTCCATCACTATCAGTATCTGATGGCTCATCTACTATCTTAACACAAGTTGTAGTCTTCCTTTTCTTTCTACTTCACTCTCCTTGATGCTTGTTAGTGGTGGCACACTTTTCTTCCTTCCCCTACCTTATTTCTCCAATGATTTAAGTGAGAGTGAACCAATCTTTGAACCTGATTGTCTCTGAGACACATCAGTCCTAGCTATTGGTTTTGATTTTGCATTAAATTCCTTTTGAGAAAAACCAGAATTGATATAGTGTTTAGATTTGGTAGTTTTAAGAGATACACTTGGGTCAGGAATAGGATTGGATGTGTCATATTCCATAGTGTCAGGATTTGAAAAATTGTACTTGTGAGGCATTTTGTTAGACAAAAACACCAACATTTCTCTTGGCAGAATTTTATCTCTCCTGAAAATATCCCGACTCTTTAATAAATCAAGTAAAGACTTTGAATTGATTTGAAAGATCATTAGAAACTCATCATCATTGAAAGTTTTATTAGGTAAAAGATATGTAAAAATCAATTGTAAAAACCTAGTGTAACCGAAACCACTAGCTTTATCACTAAATCTAGCTATCAGGAATTGCATAATAGTATTACCATAATCAAAGGCATGACCATATATCAATGAGTAACCTATCTGTAGGGAAGATAATGGAAGGGCATCAAAGTTAGATACCTTATTCTGGAAAAGCTCTGCTTATACAATCAAAGTAGAAATTCCATTATATTCTTAGCTTGGTTCTGAACATCTCCCAAGCCTTAGTGAAATCAATGCTATGGCCAATCTCTTTGACCCCTTCAAAAAGAATTGCAGTAGGAGTCACAACTTGTGTCTTGCCATTCAGCGCAGGCAATTTCAAAGCTTCCTCAACTACAGTTGCATTGATCTCATATTACTGATTTTTATAAGTGAACAGAATGACCCCTTTCTCAGCATCAACAATTGAATTTTCCCAAATCTGCATAATCTGTTTAAACCAAATTCTAGATAAAGTAGTGAAAGCATACCCAAAATCATTTTGGGCTAAAAATCCTTAATCACTCCGAAAACATCAGGAATTTCAGCTTCATGCAAAGGGGCATTAAAGTTTGTAGCGGAAAAGTCTTGTGATTAAACACATACTTAATAGCAGAGAAAGAGAAGACAGACTCAATAGTGGCCATTCGAAAATTAGGGTTTTGTGTCGAAAGACGTGAGTGTGAAAATCAATGATGAGCAGTTCGTGTATATTGTGTGTCTAATATGAATGAGAATAGTTAATCATGTACTGATGATTTCAGTAAGAGATAGTAAGACAATAATACACATGACATGTTTTGATTGGATGGAATTGTTAGTGGCACAATTAATGTGTAGTTCTAGTTAGACTAACAACTTTTAAGGAGCATATGTGTTACTGCGCCTAAAAACTAGCAATTAATTTGCCACAATTATCCAAAGTACAAATGACTGTATAATAAAGTACAAGAATAATTCTCAAATATACTAAATTGAACTCAAGTATTAATCAAGAAAAATAATTGAACAAAATCATAAAATACTCATAGCCATTATCAAGATTTGATTATATCATAAGGATTGGATGTATCAGGCTCTGACGGAAAAAGTCAAAATCTGATAAATCATTTCTTTTCATAGCTAATCATTCCAAGCTCATGGAGTAACTTTCCGGAGGTTGCTTCTGGTAAGGGCTTGGTGAAGATATTAGCTACTTGTTGATAAGTTGGAACAAAGTGAAGCTCAATTATTCCTTCCGTGACATGCTCCCTGATAAAATGATATCTAATACTAATATGTTTCGTGAGTGTTGCACTGGATTACCTGTCATTGCTGTGGCACTTTGATTGTCACAGTAGATAGGAATCTTTGAGTAAGACAATCCATAGTCCAATAGCTGATTTTTCATCCAAAGAATCTGAGCACAACAATTTCCAGCTGCAATATATTCAGCTTCAGTTGTAGATGTAGATATTGATTTCTGTTTCTTGCTTTTCCAAGTAACCAATCTACCCCCAAATACTGACAACCACCTGATGTACTCTTTTTGTCAATTTTGCATCCAGTAAAATCTGCATCAGAATAGCCAACTAGACCGAAATATGATTCTCTTGTACACCATAAACCAAGAGATTGAGTCCCCTTTAAGTATCTCAGAATTCTCTTCACAGAAACCAAATGAGATTCCCTGGGTTTAGCCTGAAATCTTGCACACAAACAGGTTACATACATAATATCTGGTCTACTAGCCGTTAGATAGAGCAATGAACCAATCATACCTCGGTAGGAAGTAACATCAATTTTTTTACCTTGGTCTGGATCCAACTTTATAGCAGTGGCCATTGGAGTTGCAACAATTATACTTTCATGCATATTGAATCTAGTTAATAGATTCTTTGTGTACTTTGACTGATTAATGAAAATTCCTTCATCAATTTGTGTAACTTACAGTCCAAGAAACTAACTCAACTCGCCCATCATACTCATTTGGTACCTTGACTTCATAAGATCAGAAAATTTCTTGCACGACTTGTTGTTAGTAGACCTAAAAATAATGTCATCAACATAAATTTGCACTAAAAGAAAATCACTACCCTTATTTATGTAAATAAGGTTTTATCAATAGTACCTCTTTAGAAACCACTTAATCAGAAATTTGGAAAGTGTTTCATACCAGGATCTTGGTGTTTGTTTGAGTCCATATAAAGCTTTATCAAGTCTGTACACATGATCAAGAAATTTTGGATCAATGAATCCAGGTGGTTGCTCAACATACACTTCTTCTTCTAACTCTCCATTCAGAAAAGCACTCTTGACATCCATCTGAAAGACTTTGAACTTCTTGGTGCAGCATATGCCATAAAAATCCTGATAGCTTCCAGTCCTGCCACAAGAGCAAACGTCTCATCATAGTAAATGCCTTCTTGTTGTGAATAGCCCTTGGCAACAAGTCTAGCTTTGTTCCTAACTATTGTGCCATCTGAATATGTCTTGTTTCTAAAAGCCCATTTTGTGCCAACAACTGATTTGTTCTTTGGCCTTGGAATCAATTTCCACACTTCAATCCTTTCAAACTCATTCAACTCTTCCTGTATTTCTTGAATCCAATCAGCATCCTTGAGTGCATCCTTTACTTTCTTTGGTTCCTCCTTAGAAAGAAATTTGTGGTGGAGACATTCATGTTCAGTTGCACTTGTTGTTGGACTCCAGCATGAGGATCTCCAATGATGTGATTAGGTGTGTGATCTTTTATCCATTTTACAGCTTTTGGAAGTTCAATCTCATTTCCTGATGCTCCCCTACAGAAGTGCTATCATTTCCATGTGAGGTTCTCCATGTATCATTGATGTCTGTTCTTGATTGAGAAGAGCTTCAGTATGAAGATTGTTCACCAAACTGATCTTGATCTCCAGTTGAATGATTATTTCCTGATGAGTTATTATTTGTTGTACTAGAAGAATTTCCAGTTAATCCAGTATAACCTGATTCATCAGATTCATCAGGATCTGAATCATTAGAGTTATTACTGTCTATTTGTGGATGTTGCTCCCCCTCAACATGTGGATCTTCGTGAATTAACTCTAGATCGGGATCAGAATTGTCATCATGATCTGACTCAGTTTCGGAAATTAACTTATCATCAGGAATTCACAAGTCATCAGGAATTGAATTATTTCCTGACTTGAGCCTTTTATTTGCAAACGCAAGTTCTTCATGCTTGCCTTCTTCGATTTCAGTGATTTTCTTTTCATCAAAAGAAACATGAATTGATTCAACAATTGCCCTCGTTCTCAAATTTAAAACTTTATAGGCTTTTGATGAAGGATATATGTTGTGGATATGTTGTGAACTTGATGATTGCATTAACAAAACACCTTGGTAGATTTTACTTAGTGAAATATGTAGCACTCGACAGATAAGGATTATAGTTCCGACGGATGACTCAATATAGTCCCGACGGATGATGATTTATTATCCATCGAGTGAGTAGCTTGTGTAACAATAAGTCTGTAGCACATTTCTGCATACACATTGTTTAGATTCTGTAAGTAGTACTCAAGTCATGTTGACTTTAACCATAGTTCAATTTTAGCATGCTATTTCCATTTTCAAACCTTCCATTCCATTACAGGAACCATAAAACCATTTGTCCCGTTACGGGGACCCAAAAAAACTTGTCCCATCACAGGACCTATAAAAACTTGTTCCTCTCCGGGAACCTAAAAATCACTTGTTCCATTACTGGAACCACAAAATCATCTGTTCCGTTACGGGAACCACTAAATCACAATCAGATATATATTGGATATTATCTAGGGATGGCTGATCAGGCCTCCACACAAATTATATAGGATTGTTGGCCGGGCTATCACACAAAATGTCTAGGAAAGCTGCTCGGGCTTTCACACAAAATCACCGGATCTGCAGAGACTAGCTAGGTCTCTGATTATCTATGCTGGACTAATCGGTTATGTAATGCGTGCAACCGAATTAGCCACTTACGCAACGTTATCCAATATCTGATTCGTTTTATCCATTTTCAAAATCACTTTTACCTATCTCTTGTTAAAAGCAATTCTGTCACAGCACACTATTCAAAACCTCTTTTCCATTTAAATCACGTTTAGAGATAGGTGTTTTCAGATTTACGTTTCCCCAAAACATAATTTTAAACAACATTTTAAATACAGGGGATACGTAACATAAAACGTTTCTGTTCCATTACGAAAGTAAAAAATTTAGTTATTCATATATACTGAACCATAAAATGAATGGTCAGGGGTACTTGCCTTGCAGAGCTTTACCACTATTATCGATCGACCTTGGACTAACTTGGACATTCGGCCTTATTGCCTTACTATCAGACTGTCCTGAATCCGACTTCAACGTTCAGGTCCTTCGCTTAGAACCTTGTTACGCTTGTCGACTGATCACTAGGTTATCCTTAGTTCGATATCACTCTTGAGTCCTTCGACTAGATCCTACGGAGCCAAAATACCATACATTAGGCGTCTAGGCATGCTTGACATAGAAAAGGTAATATTTAGGAATAATGCTGGCATCTTCTCGGCTGACACAACAAGGGCCCGCTCAACGCTGAATCCTCGCAATCAGACTCCTTTTCTCGAGGGAAAACTAGAAATCTCTATCGGACGTTACTAATAACATATATACAAAGGAAACATACTCTAGTTAGGGCAGAGTTCCAGCTCCTTTCGTGTCAGGCTCCTCTGGGGTAGTTGTGTTCAGACCAGATAAGGTCTGTTGAGTTGCTGCATTGAATTAATGGTCAGGATTGTGTAAGGTAATTTGGGTTCTGATAGTTGAGTAACCTAAGTCATACCTAAACCTGGAAAAGGTCTTGGAAAAAGGGGTCATAGTTATGTATTATTATTGAATTGGACTGAATTATGATTGTTATTATGGTTGTTGGTGACGTCAACTCCTGACCCCGGGGTTGAGGCCGTCACACATGCGTCGAGTGTATGCAAATGGAATGTGGAATCCTATTCAACTGGGTTTTAGAGAAAAAAGAAACATTGCCATTTCCATGCTATTAAGAAGATATTCAAAGATGCTGGAATAGAGTAATAAAGTAGCATAGTATTAGACTTGATAGTTTTTGTTTTATTATTCTGTCTTATTACTTTGTAATCTTGGTGTTATATAAACCAAGGAGTAGCAAATAGAACAACTAACTAAGCAACCAAAAGAGAAACATTTGTAAGTTGTATTCTTAGCATTTCTTTGCGATCTTAGTTGTTAAAATTTGGAAGCAGCTGTGAGCTAATTTCTATACAGAGTTCTCTTGATATATTATATATCTCTGGTGGATACATTCAAATCCACCAGAAAGGTTTTAAATACTTATGTTTTTAATTACTTGTGTTTTGATTCATTTCAAGTTATTATTCTGCACTTTGCAGATCAATTCACACAGATATATATTGTTAAGGAAGAACAATTTTAAACCAAGAAAAAGTTTCAAGAATTCCATTCTACTCCCCTTCCGTAATTCTTGTTGCATTGTTAAGGGACTAACAATTGGTATCAAAGCAAGCTCTTGAAGAACAAAGAGTTTAAAGATCACAACAAAACAGCATGATGGACAAGAAGGATGTTGGAGTCAAGATTCCTTTTCTGGATAAAGATAATTACCATCACTGGAAGGTAGATGCATCTTCATTTACTTTCTCAAGATGAGGCTTATGTAGATTGCATAGAGAGAGGCCCTCATGTTCCAATGAGAGCTGCAACTGGAAATGAGTCATCTGTCCCCAAGCCAAGGCATGAATGGTCTGATCCTGATATTGAACAAGTCAAGAAAGATAAGAAGGCCCTGAATATCTTGTTCAATGGAGTTGATGGTGACATGTTTGACAACATCATCAATTGTAAAACTGCCAAGGAAGTTTGGGATACAATACAGATTATCTGTGATGGCACTGAGCAAATTAGAGAAAACAAGATGCAGCTACTGATTCAGCAATATGAGCATTTTCATAGTGAAGAAAGTGAGTCTCTCACTGACATTTTTAGTAGGTTTCAAAAACTACTAAATGCTCTGAAGTTGCATGGAAGGGTCTATCAGACAAAAGACTCTAATCTTAAATTTCTTAGATCTCTTCCAAAGGAATGGAAACCTATGACAGTCTCATTGAGAAACTCTCAAGATTACAAGGAGTTTACTTTGGAGAGACTATATGGCATCCTGAAAACTTATGAGATTGAAATAGAGCAAGATGAGAGGATGGAGAGAGGAAATAAGAAAGGAGGATCCATTGCACTATTTGTTGAGTTAGAGAAAGAGAAGGAGATGAAGATGGAAGCCGTTGAATCAACTTCAAAGGTCTGTGAAAATAAGGGCAATGGGCTGGTAGCAGAAAATGAAGATTCTTTGAGCCAAGATGACATGGAAGATATTAATGAACATCTAGCATTTCTTTCCAGAAGATTTTCCAAGCTCAAGTTCAAGAAGAACTTTGGAGCAGCCAAGACAAATAGAAATATGGTGGATAAATCTAAATTCAAATGTTTCAAATGTGGCTTGGCAGGGCACTTTGCCAGTGAGTGTAGAAAGTCAGATTCCAGCAAGAAAAAGTTTAAGCCTATGGACTATAAACAGAAGTACTTTGAGTTGCTCAAACAAAAGGAAAGGGCTTTCATTACACAAGAAAATGACTGGGCAGCAGATGGTCTGGATAAAGATGAGGTTGTCAGCTATGTCAATCTAGCCCTAATGGCCAAGTTTGATGAAACAGAGACAAGTTCTTCAAGTAATCAGGTAATTACCACTAACCTTGCACATTTATCTAAAGCTGAGTATAATGATGCAATAAATGACATGCTACATAGTTATATCATTTGCGTGTTACACTTAAGTCTCTTACTAAGGAAAATGCTAAAATCAAAGAAAATAATTTATTTTTAAGTGAGAGGAATAATATGCTAGAGTCTCAGTTCATTGAATTTGAAAAATTAAGAATTGAGTGTAAAATTGTTGAGGATGAATTAACTGAGTCCTTGAAGAAAGAAGAGATCTTGAAGAAGCAGCTTGAACGAGAACAAGAGGTGATTAAGGCATGGAAAACATCAAGAGATGTTCATGCTTAAATCACCAAAGTTCAAGGTATTGAGTCCTTTTGTGATGCATCCGGGAAGAAGAACAAGGAGAAGCTAGAATCCAATTTGGTGGAAGGATTGCTAACAGATGTAGACTCGACGGATGATGAGGGTCATCCGTCGGATAACAAAAAGGGTTATCCGTCGAGTGATATAAATCCTCATCCATCAACTGTGAGCAAGCCTGTGAGTAAAGCCAAGCTTGTCAAGTTAAATGAAAAATATGGATCAGTTTCCAAGAATTTTGTTCCAGGAGAATCTAGTCAAGTGAAGAAGGAGAAAAAGGCTAATGTTGGTCATATGACTATCAAGCAATTGAGTGACAGACTGGAAAAGATTGAGGTTAAAACAGAGGCTAAAAAGAAAAACAATAGAAATGGTAAAGTAGGAATTAACAAACATAATAACTACACACCTGATAAATATGCTCCTAGAAAAATCTGTGTCAAGTGTGGTAGTGTAAATCATTTGTCTGTTAATTGCAAAACTGCCATGCCTACTTCCACATATGTGCCACCTCATTTTCCCAACATGAATGCCATGCCTTCTATGCCTATGAATGCTATGTCTACACAGAATATGAATGCACAATTTGGTAATATGCCATTTGCACCTAATCCCTATTATGCTGCATTTAGTATGCCATAAATGCCATTTAGCATGCCTTACTGGAATAACATGTTTACAAATAGCATGCCATTTCCTGTTAATCAAAATATACATGATAATTCTGTTGTAATGAATGGTTTCAAAGGTTCAACTCAAATGACTAAGGATGAATCTGA
Source organism: Apium graveolens (assembly GCF_009905375.1). Taxonomy (NCBI): domain Eukaryota; kingdom Viridiplantae; phylum Streptophyta; class Magnoliopsida; order Apiales; family Apiaceae; genus Apium; species Apium graveolens. Next base: position 157,391,665 of record NC_133650.1, read on the forward strand.
TATCCCTAAGTCAAATGAGATAAAGCCTAAGAAACAGAAAAAGAAAGCTAACAAGGCAGGACCCAAGGAAACTTGGGTACCAAAATCAACTTGATTTCATTTTGATGTGTGCAGGGAAATAGAAAGAATATATGGTACTTGGATAGTGGTTGTTCAAGACACATGACTGGTGATTCTACCCTGCTCACAGAGTTCAAGGAGAGAGCTGGCCCAAGTATTACTTTTGGAGATGACAGCAAGGGTTACACTGTGGGATATGGCTTGATTTCAAAAGACAATGTCGTCATTGAAGAGGTTTCCTTAGTGGATGGTCTCAAGCATAATCTGTTGAGTATCAGCCAGCTTTGTGATAAAGGCAATTCAGTAACCTTCAAATCAGAAGCCTGTGGTGTGACTAACAAGAGGAGCAACAAAGTGGTTCTCACTGGTGTGAGAAAAGGAAATGTGTACCTAGGTGACTTTAACTCATCAAATGCAGAATCTGTTACTTGTCTTTTCAGCAAAGCAAGTCAGGATGAAAGTTGGTAATGGCACAAGAAGCTATCCCATCTAAACTTCAAGACCATGAATGAACTAGTAAAGAAAGAACTTGTAAGAGGCATTCCTCAAGTGGAGTTTTTTAAGGATGGATTGTGTGATTCCTGCCAAAAAGGAAAGCAGATCAAAGCATCATTCAGGAAGAAGCTTGATTCAATAATTGAAGAACCTTTGCAACTGCTACACATGGATTTGTTTGGACCAGTTACTGTGTTGTCCATCTCAAAGAAAAGACTTTGCCTAGTAATTGTAGATGATTTCTCAAAGTTCTCTAGGACATATTTCCTAAAGTCTAAAGATGAGGCTAGTGAAATCATCATCAATCACATAAGGCAAGTCAATAATCATCCTGATTTCAAAGTTAGAAGAATCAGGAGTGATAATGGAACTGAGATCAAGAATTCTGTCATGAGAGCATTTTGTGAAGAATATGGGATTTTGTATGAGTTTTCAGCAGCAAGAACTCCACAACAAAATGGAGTGGTAGAAAGGAAGAATAGATCACTTATTGATGATGCAAAGATAATGCTTGAAGAATCTAAATTACCAACATATTTCTGGGCTGAAGCTGTAAATACTGCATGCTACACTCAGAATATTTCTCTGATTAATCAAGCAAAATGCATGACTCCCTATCAATTGTTCAAGAACAAGAAGCCAACTCTAAATTTTCTTCATGTCTTTGGCTGCAATTATTATATCTTGAGAAATCAAACTGATCAGAATGGGAAGTTTGATGCTAAAGCAGATGAAAGAATTTTTGTTGGATATGCTGTTGGTAAAGCATATAGAGTCTACAATCTAAGAACCAACATTGTTGTGGAATCAATACATGTTGTGTTTGATGATAAAAATATTGAAGGACTGCAAGATGAAGATTACCATAAGAGCCTCAAATTTGATAATGTGGAGATGGTTAGTGATGACAGTGATGATGAAAGTGATCAAGAAACAGTATCAAAGGATAATGCAGAAAAATCTACAACCAATGAAGCACAAAATTCAACATCTGTCGAGTTGCATAATACTTTATCCATCGGGAGATAATCTGCCTTATCAGTCGAGAGACAACCAGCTTCATCCGTCGGTACTCAAGATTCACCATCTGTCGGGTCATCAAAAGAAGCTGGAAGTCAGAATAGATCACTTACAGAAAGCTCCCCTTTCTCAAATCAAAGATCCATTAACTCAGGGGGAGTTTCTAACAATCAAAACTCAATCACACATCAAGACAACAATGAGGCCTCTTCATCTAGAGCTAATCTACCTCAGCAAAGAAAATAGACAAAGGATCACCCCTTTGAGCTCATCATTGGTGATGTATCTTCTAGAGTTCAAACTAAGAGAGCAACTCAAGAAGAATATCTGTACAACAGCTTTCTTTCTAAGGAAGAACCAAAGAAGGTAGATTAAGGTTTGTTGGATCCTGATTGGATTTTAGCTATGCAGGAGGAGCTAAACCAATTTGAGAGGAATAAGGTATGGAAGCTGTTGCCCAAGCCTAGAGGAAAGAATCCAATTGACACTAAATGGGTATTCAGAAACAAGATGGATGAAAATGGCATAGTAGTCAGGAATAAAGCTAGATTGGTTGCTAATGGCTATTGTCAACAAGAAGAAATAGATTTTGATGAAACATTTGCTCCTGTTGCAAGACTTGAAGCCATTAGAATCTTCTTAGCCTATGCAGCCCATGCCAATTTCAAGGTCTATCAAATGGATGTTAAATGTGCCTTTCTGAATGGAGACTTGGAGGAGGAAGTCTATGTAAGTCAACCTCCTGGTTTTGAAGATCCAAATTTTCTAGAATATGTCTACTATCTTTTGAAGGCACTTTATGGACTGAAGCAAGCACCTAGAGCCTGGAATGACACTTTATCAAAGTTCCTTTTGGAAAATCACTTCACAAGAGGTACTGTAGATAAAACTTTATTCTTTAGAAATGTTAATGGCTCCAGTATACTAGTTCAAATTTATGTAGATGACATTATTTTTGGCTCTACAGATAAAAAACTTTGCAAAAAGTTTGCAAATTGATGCAGAGTAAGTATGAAATGAGTATGATGGGAGAACTAACTTACTTTCTTGGTTTGCAAGTTAAGCAAGTTAGTGATGGAATATTCATTAGTCAAACTAAATACATTTATGATCTTTTAAAGAAGTTTGATCTAATGGATTGCACATCTGCAAAAACTCCCATAGCCACTGCAACTAAGCTTGAATTAAACACTACTGAAAAGTCTGTGGATATTTCAAGTTATAGGGGCATGGTTGGCTCACTTCTATACTTAACAGCTAGTAGGCCAGATATAATGTTTGCTACATGTTTGTATGCTAGATTTCAGGCTGATCCTAGAGAATCTCACTTAGTAGCTATCAAGAGAATTTTTAGATATCTCAAGGGAACACCAAAACTTGGCATTTGGTACCCTAGAGATTATGGTTTTGATCTAACTGGTTATTCAAATACAAATTACGCAGGTTGTAGAATTGATAGAAAAAGTATAACAGGAACCTGTCAATTTCTAGAAAATAAGCTTGTGTCCTGGTTCAGTAAAAAGCGAAATTCAGTTTCTACTTCTACAGCTGAAGCTGAATATATTGCTGCTGGCAGTTGTTGTGCACAGATTTTGCGGATGAAAAAACAATTACTAGACTATGGTCTGCAAGTGGAAAGAATTCCAATTTTCTGTGATAACTCAAGTGCAATTTCCATCACTGAAAATCCAGTACAGCATTCAAGGACAAAGCACATAGACATCAAGTACCACTTCATAAGGGAACATGTAATGAATGGTACTGTGGAACTACATTTTGTTCCAAGTGAAAAGCAGCATGCAGATATATTTACCAAGCCACTGAATGAATCCACCTTCTCAAGGTTGGTAGGTGAGTTAGGTATGCTAAATTATTCATAAATCTTTTCAGATAATTTGCAAGTTGTTATGCAGCCAGAAATCTTAGATGGCATTTTGGCTAAGTCAAATTTACATCTCGACGGATGATCTTTATCCATTGAGTTTGATCATCCGTCAGAATACTGTTTGTAAATAAAAATCAATTATTTTTCTGGAATATTTTATAACTCAACGGATAACAGTTTATCCTCATCCGTCGAATTGTCTTAATTTTAGCCGTTAATTTCCTGAACATTATCCATCGAGTATACTTACAGTTTGTAAGCATAACATGACGGATAATTGATGGATTTTTTATAGTTTATTTTTAAACGACTATTTTGGGAAATTTTCATTGGTTACTTTATTTTATTTTATTATTTCTGACAGTTATTTATGAGATAGTATAATAGCTTATTTCATTTCCATTGCTTTTCCTTTATCATTCTCAAATTATCTGCTCTCAATTCTCTCTCTCAAAAGCAACTATCATCTCTATCTCTGCAATTTCCACTCTCTAACAATGGCACAAGTAGTCAAGATCATGTCACAAACTGGATACACTATGAGAAGAACAACTTCACGGCTCTAGTAAATAAGGGGATTCAACATTCAAGTAACTACCACAAAATGATGGATTTTGTGAAGAATTGCAAACTCAGCCATGCAATGCTAGAATCACCCACCATCTTCTGTGAGGTTGTTGAAGAGATGTGGACGACTGCTACATACAACTCTACTGATAAGACCATCACACTCACTATTAAAGGTAAGAAATTCTGTATCAATAGTGATGTTATTAAAGCATGTTTCAAAATTCCTGATAATATTGTGACCTCACCACACACAGATACTGATATTGTTAATATGCTTAATTCCATGAACTATGCACTCTCTACTTCTAAGTTAAGTGATATTAGGAGGTTGGGTCTTAGGAAAGAATGGAGTTTCATGTGTGATGTAGTTACCAAGGTCTTTTCTGGTAAAATCAATAATTTTGATTCCGTCAATATTTCTATGCTTAACATGCTCTACATGCTAGTTATAGATAAGTTCTTTAATTTTAGTGATCTTGTTTTGTTTGAGTTGGGATTTAAATTAGGGGAGTTAAATAAGAGGGGTAAAATGTTTATTATTCTAGATTTTTCATGATGTTAGCTAACCACCTCTCTGAGGAAATTGTGCTTGAGAACCCAAACAACAAATTAGATTGTTGGGTTCAAGAGAGAAGAATTATTGTAGATTTGAACAGGGCAAATCATCACAAGGAGAGGCCACTATTTTATTTTCCTGTAATGGAAGCACCTCAGGTAAGTGAGGTAAGTTCATATGTCCCTACTCTTCCAACCTCACAGATTTCTTTGAATTCTAGTGTAGTTATGGAAACTGTGTCAATGACCCAACAGTTGCCTACCCAAGCTACTAAACCATCAAAAATTTCAAAATCCAAATCAAAGAAAGCCCCCTCTGGTATCTCTCAAAAGATGCCACTTGTAAAATCCACCAAACCCAAAGAGGGGAGTGTGAAGGTGGGTAAGGTAGGTGAGGGACAGGGTGAACATAAAAGAAACCCTAAGGATAAGGTTGGAGAGGTGAGTGTTTCCCAGCCTAGCCACACTGCAGTTTCTCAACAAACTGTAGTGCTTAAAAAGGACAAAAGCTCATTTCTAGATACATCCTCCCAAAAGGATGTGGCTATTGAACAAAGCTCTCAGCCAAGAGCACGGGCCAAAAGGGTAAGGGACACTACCTCACCCAAACTTATTCCAGAAAGAAGAAATCCAAAACCTTTGGGGATGCACAGGGTTCAAACACTGTGCAAACTGGTGCTAAAGACACAGTCACTGCACCTTCACAAATTCAGCTTGATGTGGCTCCAATAAATGTGGAGTCACAGCCAAAATCATTAGTTATGGAAGCACCTCAAACACCAAATTCTCCCACAAACTCTCTGGATGTGGATATGATCAACACATCAATTCCTAATTCCCCTTCTTTAACTTTGTTGGGGAAGCCAAAATCTAGTGCAAGTGAGCATCATCTTTTGGATGATTTGTTGGCTCACTTGCCAATTCTTTCAGGAACTGTTCAAACATCTGTGCCCAAAATCTCATCAATCAGCACAGAGTCCACAATAGTTTCAATTCCAAGTTCATTCATTTCTACTCTCTCGATGGATATTGCTCATCTGTCGAATAGTGATTGTATCCCGACGGATAAGCTTAACAGCATTTATCTGTCGGATAGTCAAACTGCTAACCCGATGGATATTCCTCATCCGTCGGGTATCTCTGGACAACTTCAAATTTCATCTATTATCTCTAGTGTAGAAGACTTAGCGGTTGTACAGTCACTCTTAGGATTGAGGGAAGAGAGTGTTATGAGTGAGAGTTTGGGTTGCTCCTAGGAAAAAGGAGAGGAAAAGAGTGAAAATATGCAATCCATTTCTTCAGGAATGGCAAAAGAGAGTGAGAGGAGTCCCACCTTAGATGGTGAAGGTGAGGGTGTGAGGGTGGGGAGCCAGGGTGAGACCCTGATGCAACAAAAGAGAGAACAAGAGAGAAATGCAGGTACATGAGCTATAAGGATGGATGTCATTGCTAGTGAGTTAATGAATGTCCAGGATGCAAACAGGGAGGGACTATCTCAGCAACCTCAAGTTTTTATAGATTCCACCTCCCTTGATGCTGAGGCATTTACTCACCCTGCTCAATTTGGTGCATACCACTCAGTCAATGCTAAGAGCTAAGGATGCCATCACAGCTTTGCCCTCTACAGCTGGTGATGTTGATTATGAGACTGGTGGTTCAGCAGATTTCTTTGGAGATGAAGGTGGAGATAGTGAAGAAGAGCCATTGGACATAGGGGGAGAAGTAGGTTCCAGTTCAAGATCAGGCATGCCATCATGGGCATTTTCAAAACATTGTGATGAACACTACTTGAAGATAACCCTGATCCAACTCATAAATCAAACAAATTCTGCTCTTCAAACCACTATAAATGCCAACACCAAGAAGCTCCTTCAAGCACATCTTGCTTCTCTACAACTACAACAGATTCAAGGCTTCCAACATGCTAGAGATGTCAACACCATCAAGGGTGATATTGATGAAATGAAAAAGGCTATTTCTGACAAGATGGACTCTAAGCTTCCAGAAGCTACAATGCTTGACATCAAGAGACAACTCAGGAAAAATTCTGATCTTGCCACAAAGATAGATGCCTTGGATACAAGAATGTCAGCTATGGAAGCATCTCTAACAGCCATTCATTTGCATCAAGCTCAACAGACAGACTTGCTTCGGAAACTGGTGGCTGCACAAACCTCCTCATCTACTCAACTTGATGATACCAAAAAGGGGGAGAAAGGACCAAGTGAGGGGGAGAAGCTTCACATTCAAATTAGTAAATTAATTGTGCCTACAATTGCTTACACCAAGCCACCAGTAACAGACAGTATTGATCTAATCAATGAAGCAGAAGCCAATAGAAGAGCAGCTAAAAAGGAGCAGTTGAAGCTAATCAACTGGGAGAAGATTGATGAGGACATTTAGAAGAATTTTGGGCTAGTAAAGAAGCCAGAAAAGTAAGCCATTCATCAATCTCAAGCCAAGCAGATTTCTGTGAATGAAATGAGCATGAACTATCTGGAAAGAGGAAAACCATCCGGTATCAAATCTCCAAAGGCTGAAATAATTCCGAAGCCAATGGTGAACTATCCAAAAACATCATTAAAGAACCCTTTGGATATAGTGTATGAGACACCTAAGCCTGATGAGAAGAAGCTTCTGTCAAGATCAATTGCCTTCTACAAGGATCCAACTGATTCAGCTTTAAAAAGGAGAATTGCTAAAGTTTTCAGAAATGGTAAAGAAATTTATGTGGTGGCTGGACATCCTCAATTTGCTCAAGCAAAGAGAGAAGAAAAGGCAAGACTAAATCAAGAAAAGAAGCAAGCTGCTCTAGATGCCAAAAAGGCTAAGCAAAAGAAAGAGCAAGCTGCTATCTTGGCCAAGCTATAAGCTATAAAACCAACACAACAAATTCCTGCTCAGCCATCTGAAATAACTGAATCTCAAGATCCAAAGAAGCAAGTTGAACCTTAACAAAAAAAAGCTCAAAGATACAAGGAATTGGCCAAAATAACCAAAAGGAAATTGGACTTTGTTGATAAGGAATTGGAGGATCAGTTTTCCAAGGAATCCACTCCAACTACAACTCAAGCATCAAAACCCTATGTGGTATTTGAAGACATTAAAGTGGTGGATCCTTATAGGAAGATTCATGGTGAACCTATTGTGCCTAAGGATGAACCAATAGACTGGGAGAGTCTACCAATTCCTAACTTCAATCTGCCGATCCTTAGCAAGCCAAAAAGAACAAAGTCAAGAGCAGTCAAGAAAGTGAAGTTGTCACCTCTCAAATCCAAATCTCTAATTAAAGCACAATCCAAAGTCAACAAGGGAGACTACATGTACTTGTGTGACATCAAGGAATTCTCTGATCTAAATCTCTATCTAGATGAACTAGAAGAAGTGAGAGGGATTGATGCATACAGAAATCTACCTGAAAGGTTAGTTTTCAAGTACAAGAGAGGAAAGGAGATTCAATGGCCACTTCACAGAATCCTTCAAGAAAGCCAAGCTGTACTGATAAAGGTTTACTCATCATTCAAGAAGAACTTTGGATTCAATGTAACTGCAAGAACACTGGTTCTAAAGAAGATTGAAGAACTGAGGGGTATTACAGCTAAAGACGCAATCCCAAAGACTCTAACTATTCCTTACACAGGAAGTAGAGTGCATCTAAGGCCCTACTGGCTGATGGAGTTCATGGATGACAAAGGATTTAGAAGATTTTTCAGATTAGAAGACCAATTGAGCATCTCTAGCAATGAGACTCTTTTGGAAATGCAAGAAAAGCTAAATCTCTCAGAATCTGATGAACTGGAATTCCATAAACAGCTCCAAAATCAGATAGAAAAAACAACAGAAAGCTTAAAAAGAGATCCAGACCCTCAAGGAACTAGATAAATCTGCTCAGGCTAGAGGAGCGGCATGAAAATGACTGTGAGCTAAAATTTGTACATTTTGTTATCTGAAGCACTTTACAGTTTTATCTACATACTTTTGATAGTGTATTTTTAGGGTGTTTTGTTATTATCAAGTTTCTCTTTATTTATGGCTACAATTCCAGTAGACATAAATTGGGGGAGATTGTTATGGATATGTTGTGAACTTGATGATTTCATTAACAAAACACCTTGGTAGATTTTATTTAGTGAAATATGTAGCACTCGACAGATAAGGATTATAGTTCCAACGGATGACTCAATATAGTCCCGACGGATGATGAATTATTATCCATCAAGTATGTAGCTTGTGTAACAGTAAGTCTGTACCACATTTCTGCATACACATTGTTTAGATTTTGTAAGTAGTACTCAAGTCATGTTGTGTTTAACTAGATATGCAAAATAGGTTGATTAATTGTACATAGATGATGTCTTGTAATTCTGCATAAATGAAATGAAGTCAAGTGCCAGATTGCTACCCGACAGATGATCATGAACTCGACGGATGATCATGAACCCGACGGATAAAGAATTCAAACATCTGTTGACAGTGACAACACAGTCACATGCGTCGAATGTATGCAAATGGAATGTGGAAGCCTATTCAACTGGGTTTTAGAGAACAAAGAAGCATTGCCATTTCCATGCTATTAATAAAATATTCAAAGATGCTGAAATAGAGTAATGAAGTAGCATAGTATTAGACTTGATAGTTTTTGTTTTATTATCCTGTCTTATTACTTTGTAATCTTGGTGTTATATAAACCAAGGAGTAGCAAATAGAACAACTAACCAAGCAACCAAAAGAGAAACATTTGTAAGCTGTATTCTTAGCATTTCTCTACAATCTTAGTTGTTAAAATTTGTAAGCAGCTATGAGCTAATTGCTACACAGAGTTCTCTTGATATATTATATATCTCTGGTGGATACATTCAAATCCACCAGAATGTTTTTAAAGACTTGTTTTTTTAATTACTTGTGTTTTGATTCATTTCAAGTTATTATTCCGCACTTTGCAAATCAATTCACATAAATATATATTGTTAAGGAAGAACAATTTTAAACGAAGAAAAAGTTTCAAGAATTCCATTCAACCCCCCTTCTGTAATTCTTGTTGCATTGTTAAGAGACTAACAATATCCAACAAAAATCCCCTCATCAGCTTTTCTGTCAATTTTCCATGCATTTCAGGATGTGTTCTTAGAACAAAAACACTTGCATCCAAAGGATGTTTCAAGCTTGGATTATTTTCCTTAATCATTTGATAAAGAGTTAAACAATGTCTGTTGATTAAAGTCAAGTTCTGAGTATAACAGGAAGTGTTGACAGCTTCAGCCCAAAAGTATGTTGGTAGATTAGCTTCTATAATCATAGTTCTTCCGGCTTCAGTTAGTGTCCTGTTTTTCCTTTCCATAACTCCATTTAGTTGAGGTGTGCCAGGTGCTGAAAATTGTTGAGAGATTCTCTTATATCTGCATAGCTCATCCATCTTGCTATTTTTGAACTCAGTCGTATCGTCACTCCTTAGAATTTGTACTTTGAACTTTGTGCCATTTTCAATCAGTCTCATATGATCCAAAAGAATTTCTGCTATTTCATCCTTACTGTGCAAGAAAAACACCCAAGTAAATCTAGTATATTCATCATCAACAACTAGGGTATACCTTTTCTTGTTAATTGACATGACATTCACATGACCAAAGAGATCCAGATGCAACATTTGATATGGCTTCTTGATGGATAATTCTGACTTGCTTTTGAAAGAGGTTCTTCTTTGCTTAGCTTGTTGACATGCATCACACAAACCATCAGGGGAGTAGTACATGTTTGGTAGACCTCTTACCAAAGCTTTCCTCACCAGTTCATTGAGATTATTGAAGTTGAATTGAGAAAGCTTCTTGGGCCAATTCCAACTTTCATTTACTGATGCCTTGGTTACCAAACAAGTTTTGGGGCCATTAGTATTTTCATAAAGTTTGGCTTCATAGATGTCTCCATGTCTATATGATTTGAAAACAATCTTCTTTGTGATCTTATGAACTACTTCATAGTGAGTATCATAGAACACAACATACAAACCTCTATCATTAATTTGACTGATGCTCAAAAGATTGTGCTTCAGTCTATCTACCAGAGCTACATTTGAGATGATGACATTTCCAATGATTATATTGCCATATCCCAGTGATTTTCCTACATAGCCAGCACCATAGGAAAGCACTGGGCCAGCCTTCTCCTCATATTCTGACAACAGAGATTTAGTTCATATCATTTGTATTGAACAACCACTGTCCAGTACAAACATATTCTTCTTGTTTCCATGTAATTAGAAATATGGAAATCAATTAGCATTTTTAAGAACCCACACTTGTTGGGTCCTTTTTGACATCTTATGTATTTTAACAGCAGAAGACTTCCTACCAGGAATTGATCCATCAGGATTTGTCTTGACAGTTTTAACTCTATAAGATGTATGCATATTTAGTTTAGCAGTTCTATTTAAAATAGCAATTTTACTGAACTTGGGTAAAGGATCATAATTATTGTGATACAGACTATGATAATCTTTATATGTGTAAATAGAATGCCAAATGCTACCACAGTGAAAACAAGGGTTATGTGGTTTGTAAAGTACTGATCTACCACTAATATCATACTCAAGATTCTTAGAGACTTTCTTTTTAGGCTTCTTGCAATCAATAGCAATATGATTAGTATAACCACAGTTAAAACAAGCTTTTCTAGGAGCATCAAGAATGTTCTTGTAGTTGCTAGCTTTGTTTATTCCTTTTTACCATTTCTACCTCTCTTAGACCTAGATTTGTGAGTCCAAGAAGTTACCTCACAAAATTTCTTCTCTAACTAATTTTTAAAAAGAAGTCATATATTCTTGCTTTTTTTTTTGTATTTTAGCCTCTTCTTTCTTTTTTATCAGAACTCTAGGTTCAACTTTCTTCTTATCAGGATTCTTAGAGGTAGAACCAACTTCATAAACAGACTTTACCCATTTTCATCAGTTCTTACAAACTTAACATGAGTAGTATTATTAATAGCCTTATTGATTTTCCTATCAGTTAATTTATTATAACCTAGACATTCTTTCCAATTCTTATCACTAATGAAACTATGAACCTTTCTTCCTGAATTCATCCATATTTTAAACACCTCTCTTTCCTTCACAAGAACTTTCTCTAGTTTGGAATATTTGGTGTTTATCTAAGTTTCATTATGTTGAGCTCTTTTACACACCTTTTCATTTCATGCATGCATACCAACTCAGCTTCTAAGAAATTATTTCTTTCTCTAAACTTCTTATTTTCAGCGATTAAACTGTCACATTCAATAGTCTTACTTTTAAAAGTGACATCTAGAGAGTATAAGAAAGTTTATAGTTCAGACAAATTATTAGTATCAATAGGGAATACAACTGAAGGTACCTTATCAATTCCTGAAGCATCCTCTCCATGAGTTTCCATGAGTGCATAACATTCATCATCATGTCAGTTCCTGATGAGCCCATCCAGTCTTTGTTGAAGCTTGTTGTGACCAAATCTTTTCCAATTAAATTGAGGAACTTAGTAGCTAGATGTCCCCTTTCAGTGCAGTTGTAACAAGTCACCTTGGTCTTGTCAAACTTCCTTCCCTTGGTGTACTGTCCTTCATTCTTTCTGAACTTACCTTTGCCATCTCCAGAGTACTTTCTATTAAAACCACCTTTCCTTTGTGGTTTTATAAACCACATCCTTCTAAAGTCTTTCACCACCATTGCAGCCATATCAATAACTTGAGGATCATCCAGTTCATTCTCAGAATCCTCGTCAGTATCTGTGTCAGGATCTGATAAATCATCAGTATCTAACTCTTCCATTATGTTCCTTCTTCTTAACCTCTCACTCATCTTTTCCTTGCCTTTATGAGCCTCAACATTTAGAGCCACAACCTTCATCTTCTGATCCTTCTTATTTTTTTTTGTTGGGATCTCCAAGTCATGGGTTTTCAGCATCCGATAAACTTCATCTAGCGTCAGTAAATCAAGATCATATTGATGCCTGATTATTGAGGCTTGGTTATCCCAATCTTCTGGAATAGCTCTTAGAAACTTGGTGTTTGAGTCTTCTCTATCTTACTATTTTCCAACCAATGATAGATGATTCAGCAGTGTTAGAAATCTATCATAGATGTCAATAATTGACTCATCATCCATGACATCAAATTGATCATATTCTTGCGCAAGAACAACTCTTCCATTCTTCTTTGTTGCTATTGTACCTTCGCACTGTGTCTCCAAGGTGTCCCATATCTCCTTTGCAGTCTTACAGGAAATCACCCTGTTGGACATCACATTGTCCAAACAATTGTGCAGAAATTCCCGAGTTTTGCATCCTTAAGCATTGAATCCTTCTAATGATCTGACCACTTTGATTTTTTCATTCCTGACATAGTGTTCAGGAACATCCGGGGTCATAGCCACAGTTTCCATAAGGTAAGTGTTAGGTCACACAACACTATAGAAGGGGGGTTGAATATAGTGTTTATACAATTAAATCGATTTAGAACACAAGTATGTAACATTAATCAATCATAATAAACTCTGTTACAGTAGGTTAAACTACTCTCCCAATGATGAAAAATATCACTAAGAGCTGCTAAGGTTACAATAAATAATCTTTCTCGTGAATGATAACACATATAGTGTAAACCCTAAGCTGTGTTTATATAGTACACAGTTATAAGATATCTTCTAATTGATATGAAATATATCTCTTCCTAAAATATATCAATCAGATATTAACTTCTTACAAATCTTCTAGTCGTCCAACTTCTAAAGCATATCTTCCTTTGTTTTAGTCCAGATCCTCTCCTAGAAATCAGTCGCACTTTACTTCTGAAGCATAACCTTCCTTAAGTTCTGATATCACAAGTTCTGATAACTTAAGTTATGATATCTTCCTGTCTTCAGTAAATCCTGATTTCCAGTAAGTCATGATAAGTCCTAATATTAAGTTCTGAAACTAAACAAATCAGATTAGACATGACATCACAAATATGTCTAACAATCTCCCCCAACTTGTAAATTATGAAAAATATACAAGTTAATAGATTTGATGATGTCAAAAACATTTAAGTACAAATGCAATGAGAGTTTATTTAGACAACTAATTACAACTTACAGTCCTTGCAGCTTTTACCAATCTTACTGAATCAACCTGAATCCAAAATGATTCTTGACAAATTTTCATATCAGCTTCTCTTCTAAATTTCTCAGGACTTGAGCTATTGTAGCCTTGACTTGCTTCAATTCTCCATCCTGACTTCCAATCTGATAGATGGCAGTCCTAAGTGCTGAAATGTGATTTCTTTCCAAACCATCACCAAGTCGGATTACTCTTGGATTAGAAGAGTCTTCATTATAGCATAGACATTTTTCTTTCAGAATAACTTCCATCTTAGCAGAATTCTTCTTCATTGGAATTTTTTTTCCATCATCTTCAACTATCTTTGGAATAAATTCTGCAACCCTTGATCCAGAGATTCTGGCTTTATCGTTTATGGTCTTTATGATGAAATTTGACCATCTTTTGGTAACCTCAGACTTTATCTCCAAAAGATAATAAAAGAATTAAAGTTCTTTCAGAGATTTGTTCAGCATATCCGATTTTGACATTCTGTATGTTCTTCCATCTTTAAGAAATAGAATCATCTTTTCCTTGACTTTACTCTTATCATGAGTATCCAGTATCACTTGAACAGATATAACCTTGTCAAGGTGTTTCTGTGTAACTTCCTCAAGTGGTTTGTCAGTTAATAAAAATGGATCTTTGATAGTTACTTCAACTCCTGTTTTGATCTTGGCTTTACTTGATCCTAACCCAGATCTGTCTCTTGCTTTTCTGGCATTCAATCCAACAGTCAAGAAATCAGATAGCAGTTGACTTTTCTTAGGATCTGATGGTTTAACATTTTTCTATAGGAGTTTCTTCTTCTCAGTAACTGTCATCTTGCCCAAATCAACTTGAGCTCTATCAGAAGTTGATGTCTTGATGACTTGTTCAGGATTTGCAGATTCTTCTATAGCTTGTTGTTTTAAACTTTCTTCACTCTGAACAACTTGAGCTATGTTAGAGGTTGTCTTAGATTCTTCTGTCACCTTCTTTCTCTTCAGAGTTTTAACAGTTTCATCTTCAGCAGTTGTATCATCAAATACTTGAACCATCTTGCCCACAGGATCCATTAGAATTTGAGGATTCTTCATTTTCTGCTTCTTGACTGTCTCCCCAACTTTTCATTTTCCCTTGTCTTTGGGATCAGTAGTAGTTTGAGATCTAGTCCTTGATGTAGGAATCTATGTGGCAGATCTTTCTTTAATCACAATGCCTTTTTCCTTAGGCCTTGAAGGTTTCTTTGCATTAGAAGCTTTAGACTTAGGATTTGTCTTCTCAGCTGCTTCTTCCTCCTTTAGAGTCTCTAAATCCATTCCAGGATTATGCTTGAGAAATAATCTTTTAGCAATTTCTTCATCAAGAGTCTAAATCTTGGGATCCTTACAGTAGACAGTAGTCTCCCTTCCCTTAAGCTTCAGAGTTTGTAAAAACTTCTGAGAGTCTTGACTTCCAGACTGAATCAGAATATCAGAACTTGATATCAGAGTTTGAGCATTCACAGCTTCAGAACTTGAATTCTTCTGTGTAGAAGATTTGCTAGAATCAGAAATTAGTTTTTATGAAGAAACTTTGCTGCTTTGCTTGCCTTGACCTTGACTTTGACCTTTGCCCTTGCTAGAGTTTCCCTGGTCATCTTCAGAGTCATCCTTTTTCTTCAGTGTTTGACTAATTGAGCATTTGGACTTAACTACCTTCTCCCCCTTTTTGGCATCATCTGAAAGGAGTAGAGAAAGAAGGAGTTCCACTGAAGATTGGGTTTTATTGAGCTTTGTTTGTTGAGAAGCTTGATTCTGCAAGACCTCATCCAGTTGGGCCTTCTGCTTGGTTTGAACTTGCTCAATAGCTTCCACTTTTTCATGAATTGGTCTGATAAACCTATTCTTGTCTAGCTTGAGCATCAGGTCTAGTTTATCAGATGCTTCCAGAAGTTTATCAACCTTTTCATGAGTCTTGGAGTGTAGACCTTGAAGTGCTTTAGTACTGAGAGCAGTGACTTTAAGTTGGTGCTTGAAATCAGAATTTGTCAGCAACTCATCAGCTTTTACAACATGTTCTGACAGAACATGTGAGCTGGGAATGAAGTCAGGTTCATTCCACTTCCTTATCCATTCAACTCCTCTAAAAGTTTCCTCCCATGGAACAAGAGCATCTTCTTTAACAAATTTAAGCAGTGCCTCCTTTCCAAGAATTGGAGCATTTACTAGAGCACTTGCAGGAGCACTATCTCCAGAATTTGATAGAATCTCATCATCTTCTGATAACACAAGCGTTTGTGTAACTGAAGGAGATTCTGGAGCAGCTTCATCTAAATTCTGATCTTCAGTGCCAAGATCAAGAATTGGAGTTGATGGTCTCTCAGCCTGTAGAATTGGTGAAATAGGAGATGTTGGCTGTGTTGTTGGTGGAGCTTCCAGATAGATTACAAAAGGTATATTCAAGTTATGAATATCTATTTCAGAATTTTTCTCTTGTTCTTCAACATCATCTGTAGATTTGATTGGAGAGTGAGGTGGAGGAATCACAGATTCCTGTACAGGTTCTGATCTGTAAACTTCAGGAATGTCAGAATCCTGAATCAGAATTTCTTCAGGAGCTGGAAGGGCTTTAATTACTATAGGTTCTTGTGAGATCAGAGAATCCTGATCCCCTTCCTCAGTTTCTTCAGCATCTTCAAATTGAATGTGTGCCATATGCACACCTGCTCTTGTCTTCTTTGATCTTCTGGATGGTGGAGAGATATGATCTGTATCAGAATCTACAGATCTTTTCCTTTTCAAAATGCCAGAACCCTCAGCTTCATTCTCCTTCTGAAGAGTTAACTCTTCAGCTTCTACTGTCACAGGTTCTGATACAGGAACCTGGACTTGTTCACCCTCATCAGATTCATCCCTCAGAATAATCCTTCTTCTTCTTCTTGGTGGAGATTTAGGCACAGAAATAGTTCTTTTGGGCCTAGAGGATTTGTCAGATTGTACAACTGGCACCTTTTGAGAAGTACCAGAGAATTTGGATTTGAGAGGTGAGGTTGTGATTGTAGGTGCTGATGGTTGTGGTTGAGAGGATTGTGATGGTTGAGTATTGGTAGGCTGGGTTGGTGGAGGTTGTGCTGGTTCAACATCATGATATATGGTTGTGTATGTGTCAGGATCAGAATTTACTAAGAATTGTTTGACAGATTGAGGAATTTGGAGGGGTCTTAGTACATTCTTCTTATTATCAGCAGATAATAAGTCTGTGAAAGCCCTTTCGTGAAGTTTAAAGGGTTCAATTGTCTCACTAAAGTTTTGAGGTGCATCAGAACAACAGAAATTATATATAAGCTGACAGAATCTAGAAAAATAAACTGTGTTGCTATCTTCTTTCATCCTATCACCTATAAAACCCAAAATTGCAGTAGCATAATCAAAATGAGTTTGATTAAGAAGGGCATACCCAATTTGCTGACTCATTATTGGGATAGCATCAAAGTTGGAGCATTTGTTGGCAAAGGCTTTGGTAATGCAGTCGAAAAAGAAGCTCCACTCCCTCCTGATGTAGGGCCTCTTCAGTTGTCCCAACTTGGACAAAGATTTATTATACCCAAGATTTGCCATCATATTTTGAAGAGCTGACTCCCCAACTTGTGAATTGTAAGTACAGTCTTCTGGCAGATGCAAAGCTTGTCGAATAGTAGACAGGGTGACCAAGTGCTCATCTTCCCCTGTTGTAAAAATAATTCTTGGGGACCCATTTTCACCACCATCATCATATACCCCAGACCTCCAAAACTCCATAATTTGTTTGCCTGAGAAAAGTTGGGTTGGGTCAGAGCATACCCAATTTCACTTCGAGCGAGAAAATCTTGAATGAAGTGAAGTTCTGAAGGAGCCTCGTCCTTGTTGAGAATAGCCAGGTAATTGTTGGGGACAAACTTGGCTCCATCATTGATAAGATCTAGGTGCCATTTCTGTGAGAAATCAAGTGAAAATCATGTATTTGCAAGGTGTTTGATAAAATGCCTGTAAGAAAGTCCGTCAGAAAATAGAGAGAGAGAGAGAGAGAGAGAGAGAGAGAGAGAGAGTAAAAGAAATAAGAGATTAAAGTAAGAGATAAGGTAAAAGATTTGTATAATCTTTATCTCTAATATTTATACTCTTCCCACTCAACGGCTCTTTTGGAAGTAAAACAGACATGTGACACCTGGCAGCATGTAAACAATCAAAACATTATTAGTGGGCACGGTAAATGTGCAGTAATTATTGCTCACATGCGGTTACCAAAACACACACACAACCCATTAACCAAGTGATTATCACTGTTTTTATCTGCACTTAATTAATTTCCTGTGAAATATAACCGTTACAGTAAATACTAACAATAAGTCAAATAATTAAAATGTGACACGTAAGCATCAGAGTATGCATTAGAACTTGACTCTTATTAGAATTTAATGGTCATCAAAACATGGCTTCTGTACTTAAAAAGTGAATGACTGTTTCTGTGATTCTTCACACAAATATTGACTGGTATCTTCAGAGTTTAATCATCAGAACATAATCAGAACTTGTGCTCAGAATTTATGCAAATAATACTTAACTGTTTGTCAGAAACAACTTAATCACCACAGTAATTTTCATCATTCATATGGAGTGATAAAGATTAAAGTCTGATAAACTTCAGTATATCTTAGAAATAATGCATAACTAAGAAAAGTGCTTAAAATCTGTCTTGAATTGTAAAGTCTACTATAGAATAAAGTTATGAAAGAATACACCTCACTGTTTGTGCTCATTTTATGCATCTTTTGAAATTTTTTTGACAATGGCTTCTCAGTGTAAGTGAGTTACAACTGCCTTCAGAATTTATGCTGTTATCAGAATATTTCTCCAGTAATCAGAGAATGTGAGAAGTCACCAAGAAATATCAATTTGCTTTTCTAATGCATATAACTTAATACCAGCAATGCACTTAGATCTTCCCTCTCACATATTTACTCTAGATCTCAAAGGAGTACCTAATTTCAATTTCTTTTTTTTTTGTTTTCTTTAGATAAGTGGGGTTTATCAAGCATGTATTTCATCCTTAAGATTTACTGACATCAGAATTTGATAGATAAGAAGCAATAATCTAGTTTGTGACTTAGTAATAAGATACACAAAGTAAATTTGACTAAGATCAAAATCAGAATTTGCTTGGGTTATTAATTTCCACATAAATAACTAATTCAAACATGGGATACATAGTTTGTTAAAGTCTACTAAGTCAGCATCTAACAAGATAATCCTCATTGGATTGAAGAGTCACAGAACATTCAAAACACTCTAAGAGTTTATAGAATCACATCTGATAACAAGCAGTGTTTAATATGTAACAATTTAAGCACATATTACATTGAGATAAGAAAATCTGTAAACACTGATCATAAAGTCTGATGTATGAGAACAAAAACTAAACAAATTTTGAGAAAGAACCTGAAACCATTCCAAGTTCATTTACCAGTCTTGTAAAAGTAGCTTCACATAGTAATTTTGTGAAGATATCTGCTAGTTGTTGATCTGTTGGAACAAAATGCAATTCCACTGTATCTTTCATCACATGTTCCCTTATGAAATGGTACCTAATGCTGATGTGCTTTGGCATTGAGTGTTGAACCGAATTTCCTGTCATAGCAATAGCACTTTGATTATCACAATAAATAGGTATTTTAGAAAATTCTAACCCATAGTCCAGTAGCTGATTCTTTATCCAAGGAATCTGTGCACAACAGCTTCCTGCAGTAATATATTCTGCTTCTGCAGTTGATGTGGAAACTGATTTCTGTTTCTTGCTAAACCAAGAAACCAATCTGCCTCCAAGAAATTGGCAGCTTCCACTAGTGCTTTTCCTGTCTATTTTGCATCCTGCAAAATCTGCATCTGAATAACCTATTAGCTTAAAATCTAATTCCCTAGGATACCACAATCCTAGATCAACTGTACACTTGAGGTACTTGAAAATTCTTTTCATAGCTATTAGATGAGGTTCTCTTAGATCAGCCTGAAATCTTGCACAAAGACAGGTAGCATACATGATATCAGGTCTACTTGCAGTTAAATAGACTAAAGAGCCAATCATACCTCTGTAGTTAGTAATATCTATTGATGCTATAGTATCTTTATCTAACTTGGTGGCAGTGGCCATGGGAGTTGATGCAGTAGAACTGTCTTGCATTCCAAACTTCTTGAGTAAATTTATGGTGTAGTTGGATTGTTTTATGAAAGTACCTTCTTCAGTATGCTTGACTTGAAGTCCCAGAAAATAGCTAAGTTCTCCCATCATACTCATTTGATATCTTGACTGCATTAATTTGAAAAATCTTTCACAAAGTTTTGTATTTGTAGAGCCAAAGATGATATCATCAACATATATCTGTACCAAAAGTAAGTCATTTCCATGGTTGAGGTAGAATAAAGTCTTGTCAATTGTGCCTCTGTGAAATCCACTTTCCAGAAGGAATTGAGTCAGAGTCTCATACCATGCTCTAGGAGCTTGCTTAAGGCCATAAAGTGCTTTGTCAAGCCTGTAGACATGATTTGGAAATTTTGGATCTACAAAGCCTGGAGGTTGTTCAACATATACCTCTTCCTCTAATTCTCCATTGAGAAAAGCACTTTTCACATCCATTTGTAAGACTTTGAACTTCTTATGAGCAGCATAAGCCAAAAAGATTCTTATGGCTTCCAATCTAGCAACTAGAGCAAATGTTTCATCATAGTCAATACCTTCTTGTTGAGAGTAACCTTTAGCAACCAGCCTTGCTTTATTTCTTTTAATTATGCCATCACTGTCAGTTTTATTTCTGAACATTTTGTACCAATAATTGATCTGTTCTTTGGTCTTGGCACTGGGGTCCAGACTTTATTTCTTTCAAATTCATTTAACTCTTCCTGCATTGCTTGCACCCAATCAGCATCTTGAAGAGCTTCTTCCACTTTTTTTAGTTCAGTCTGAGATAGAAAGGATTGATAGAGACATTCATTGTTGTTGTTGTTCTAGTTCTGAGACCTGCTTCAGGATCTCCAATTATTAAGTCAGGTGTCTGTGATTTAGTCCACTTCCTTGCAGATGGAAGTTGATCTCTAGAACTGGATCCTCCCCCATGATCCATGATGTCTCCATCACCATTTTCTGATGCTCCCCCTGAAGTTATGCTCTCTGAGATTCCAGAATTTGAGTTGGATCATTCAGGAATTGAAGAATTAGAGTTTCCAGAATTATCAGAATTTGGCTCATCAGAACTTGCTGAATCAGAACTGGAAGAGCCAGTGACTGGTTCTGATGCTTCTTGAGAGTCTTGAGATGTGGTATGATCAACAGCTTGTTCCCCCTGAACAGGTGCATTTTCCTTTAGAGCAATTACCACAGTTTCAATGTCATTAGAATTTAACCCGACAAAACTTATAGGATCAGGATTTAGGTCATCAGAATTTACATCTTCATTTTCAAATCTCAGCTGATCATGATCATTGAAATACAGTAATCTTTTTATCACCAAAAGATACATTGATAGATTCCATGAGAACCCTTGTTCTTAAATTATAGACTCTGAAGGCTTTTGTGGAGAGTGGATATCCAACAAAAATTCCTTCATCAGCTTTTAGATCAAATTTTGACAGCTGTTCAGGATGAGTCTTAAGAACAAAACACTTGCATCCAAATACATGAAAGTATTTCGGATTTGGCTTCTTTTTCTTCACCATCTCATATGGTGTTTTTCCATGCTTGTTTACGAGTGTAGCATTCTGTGTAAAACAAGTAGTCTGCACACCTTCAGCCCAAAAGTAGGTTGGTAGCTTTGCTTCATCAAGCATAGTTCGTGTAGCTTCAATAAGAGTCATGTTCTTTCTTTCTACAACTCCATTCTGCTGTGGAGTTCCAGGTGCAGAAAATTCCTGCTTTATTCCATGCTCTTTGCAGAACTCTTCCATGATTGAATTCTTGAACTCAGTGCCATTATCACTTCTTATTATTTTAACAGAATCTTTGATCAACTTATCCAGCTGTCTGACATGATCAGTTAGAGTAGATGCAGTTTCATTCTTCTTATGCAAGAAATACACCCAAGTGTATCTTGTGAACTCATCCACTATAACCATAGAATATTTCTTCTTTGCAATAGACATGACATTGACTGGACCAAATAGATCAACATGCAGTAAGTGATAAGGCTCAAGAATTGAGGATTCAGTTTTGCTCTTGAATGAAGATTTTCTTTGTTTTGCCTTTTCACATGAGTCACAAAGACCATCAGGAGCAATTATTGACTTTGGAAGTCCTCTCACAAGATCTTTCTATACTAGCTCATTTATGTTGTTGAAATTTAAATGAGAGAGTCTCTTGTGCCAATACCTGCTTTCTTCAATTGATGCTCTGCTTAACAGACAGATTGCAGAACCATCAGAATTTGTTGAAAGTCTGGCTTCATATATGTTACCATGTCTGTATCCTTTCAGAACCACTTTTCTTGTAGAATTACTTACAACTTCACAATGTTTTTCAAAAAAATCCACATGATAACCTCTGTCACAGATTTGACTCACACTTAGCAGATTGTGTTTAAGTCTTGAGTCAAGAGCTACTGATTCAATTATGACATTCCCAAGATTGATATTGCCATATCCCAGAGTTTTTCCCATGTTGCCATCTCCATAAGAAACTTCTGGGCCAGCTTTCTCCACAAAGTCTGATAGCAGGGTTTTATTTCCAGTTATATGTCCTGAACATCCACTGTCCAGAACCAGGATGCTTTTCCTGTTGCCCTGCAATCACAAAGACCACTATTGGTTAGTTTTAAGGACCCAGACTTGCTTGGATCCTTTGACCTTTTTAAGTTTGTTAGCATTTGCAGCGGATTTAGTTTCAGAGTTTATGCTAACATGCTTTTTATCAGACTTTATATCAGACTTTGCATCAGAATTTACACTAGAAGGAATTACACTAACTTTCTTTAAAGAAGGTTTTATTTGATAATAATCATAATACAAATTATGATATTCCTTACAAGTATAAATAGTATGCCATAAACTACCACAATGAAAGTAAGGATTTTGTGGTTTAAACCTAATAGACTGACTCTTAACTCCTGATCTAGGAGGTAAAGAGTTTATATCTTTATTTTTCTTGCGAGAAGAAGCAAGATGGTTAGAGTTTCCATAATTATAGCATTTCTTTCTAGGAGCATTAGGAACAGGCATATAATTATTGCTTTTATTCTCACCTTCATTTCCATTCCTATTTTTCCTAGCTTCCTTTACCTTGTTCACTTTTCTAATCTCTTTCAGCTTATACTTAAGCTGCTTCTTGGTCATTAAGCCAACATTTACCACAGTTGGTTTATCCTACTTTAATTTGTTAGAAATTGACTTTTCTTTGACTTCTGTATTAGAGTCTTTCATCTTTTCAAATTTTGACTTGTTAGAATTTGACACAACCTTGACAGGATTAATTTTAGGCTTTTCAGCTTTTTTGATAAAGTTTGGTTTAGATGACACAGTTTTCTTTTTTCTTTATCATCTATGTAACCCAGTCCTTCTTTCCAATTTCCATTTTCTAAGTTATGTTTACGTAATTTAATAATCTTTAACGTTTAATCGGGTTTGAAATAAATAATCGTTGGAGTATACTTCTCCCATAATAAATGAATAGGTATATAATATTTATTATTCGAACAATAAACTATAGTTGAGGGAATACGATCTTTGGAAATTGTTTTAATAAAAGTTCGAGGTATTTAATGTTTCGCAAGTGGACATCGAGTCCCTTGGAATAAAATAAGTATGGACTTTTAATAGTCCAAAACATCTCCAGGATTATTCCCGAGTTTATACTTTATAAAAACTGACCGACTCTCGGCCTTATAACTTATATATCACGCTCTACTATAGCGTTTGTATTCTTAAATAAAAACACCTCCGGAATAATTCTGGGTTTTCATAAAATTATACTGATCGATCCTCGGTCTAAAATATACTCCTCATATATACAACGCTACTCTCTAGCGTTATCGATTGAAATTCGATAATATTCATATACCAAAATCATTATCATATCGTATGATATTATATAACATAGTTCGTAAAACATCGTAAATAAAGCATCATGTATATATCGACATTCTTTGAACACACACAACACAACAGTTTTAAAAGGCAGGGTTTGAAAACTTATCTGGAGTCCAAGACACGTTTCCCGACTTCCTCTCGTTCCACGTTTTCTAATCAACAAACATCATAATCTTAATCAGTATTCATACTCTTATCACCAACTTATATTTCTATAAGTTCAATACTTCATAACTTTCATCATTCGACCGACTCAAAATAAGTATCACTCCTTGGTTGAAATGGACGGTCAAAGTGGTCTTCTAGATTTGACTTTACCGAATATTACTCTTACGTGACTTGCACTCTATTATTTTTAATAAATCATAAATTTAATATTTTAATACAAAACCACCTCGAGGAGCTTCTTGAGTGATTTTAATATTTATCCTAAAAGTTTCATTTTGATAAAATAAATTTAATTAGGTGAAAAGCATTTCAAAAGTTCGGTCAACTACGGAGTTTTACTATTCAAACCGCTTTCACTAAAACGTTGATATCTCTCAAACCGTTAACTCAATTGGCGCACCGTTTTCGCGTATGCGGTTTAGAAAATATTTAGAACACGTCATTTGAAAATGGTTTTCTGGTAACAGGGGTGAAAATCCCGAATTGGCAGTTTTCTAACAGGGGGTTGTTTTTGACATTCGTACTCCGCGCGACCTCGGCTCCGACATTTTTATAAAATTGAAAAATCAACATTTTCACTTGAAATTTTGAAGGCAGCTAATAAACTCTATTTATTAATCTCTGTAAAATTTCATGATTTTTAAATATTTTTAAGTCGTTCATTTATATTTACCAAGTTTGTAATTTGTAGCGGTTTTGTCGCGTAAATCCCTTTTACTAAAACGGTCATAACTTTTGATCCGTAAATCGGAATCAAGCGATTGAAGTGCCTAAACGATCCTCATAACATTGTATATAATAATCAATTCTCACTTTTCAGAAAACTACAGTTTATACATTTAAGAAATTCTGCAGAAACTTAAGTTGAGTTTTGTTCGTTTTAACGAGGTTACATTTACGATTTGAGTTTCGTTTATGTCTTAAATCATTATACCACCATCAACAATCATCAAATCATCATCTCAACACTAACTCCTCTCAAGAACATCATGTTCTTGAGGCAACAATCATCAACCTTAAAACTAATTAACTAAACATCAAGATAATATCAAATCAATCATCAAAACCATACTTATATCCAAGATCCTTACTTTTCTTAAAACTTAAAACTTAAACAAAGTTTGGATGAATGTTTATACCTTCCTTGAAGCTTATTAATAATTAATAAAGTCCTAATATCCTTGATGAAGCCTTGGTCTAGCTTTAGGAGCCTTAAACTTTCATGAAAAATCAAGAAAACAAGTTAGTGATTTTAGGAGTTACTATTCACCACCAATTTTGAGCAAGGATTTGACTATGCTATACTAATTAAATGGCCATGAAATTTGGAACGTACCTTCTATATGGTATAAGGAAGCCTTTTTTAAAATTTGGTGATTTTTGAATGAATAGATCATGAGATATGAATTTTTCTTCCCATGGTGTTGTTGGAAATCAGCATTGGGTTTTTAGAGAGAGAGAGATTTGCCTTACCTGCTTCTTGGAAATGTGGTGGAAATAGACTTTTGTGACTTTATAAAGTGTGTAGGACAAGTTGCATCTCATTTTCAAAGGCTAGGTTTAGCTAGGTGTCTCATTTGTCAAAGCTTGCATGATAAGCTCCTTGAATTTAAGTTTATCAAAATTTGTTATTTATTAATTTTTGTAACTAGCTTCCTAATTTATTACTTGTTGAATAATTTATAAAATACTTAATTTCCTAGGTTAGCACTTGATTTCATCATCCTACATTATCTCACTTTCGTTCACGTAACTTTAAATCAATTCCCGCAAATGCTACGTCGAAGAATTCCGCTAATCGTAAATCATTACCATTTCCAGTGCTCGTACTTGGTTATGATTTATGAAATTATAATTCTTAAAATTTTCTTGGTCGTAGTAGAATTCTCTTATTCCTCGATGGCTCGTAAAATAATATCATTTGGACTATTGGTTTTCTTCGAAAATTCACGGCTTTTGTATACACTCATTTAGTACGTATAACCACAATATGAACTCGGAAACTTAAATTAATCACTCGTATATGGTGTGGTCGCAAAAGTTTTTAATAAACCGCAAGGTTATTATTCCTAAAGGTCTTTTAATGACGTCAAAAAATTGGGTTTTTACACCCGCCTAGGAAACAATCATTACACCACGCCTAGGAACTATGTCTTCTAAGCGTGGTTGACTTTCATGCCTCAGTACATCCTAGACGTGGGTTACCCCCGCTTAGGAGATAATTATTAAACCACGCATAGGAACTATATCTCCTATGCGTGGTTGGCTTTCATGCCTCAATACTTACCCCCGCCTAGGAGATAATTATTGTACCACGCCTAGGAACTATGTCTCCTAGGCGTGGTTGGCTTTCATGCCTCAATACTTCCTAGGTGTGGGTTACCCCCACCTAGGAGACAATTATTGTACCATTCCTAGGAATTATGTCTCCTAGGCGTGGTTGGCTTTCATGCCTCAATACTTCCTAAGCGTGGGTTACCCCCGCCTAGGAGACAATTATTGTACCATGCCTAGGAATTATGTCTCCTAGGCGTGGTTGGCTTTCATGCCTCAATACTTCCTAGGCGTAGGTTACCCCCTCCTAGGAGACGACTATTGTAACACGCCTAGGAATGGTGCCCCTTAGACGTGGTTTGACCCTTGACTCTATGCTTCAATATACCCTAGGCGTGGGTAACCCCCGCCTAGGAGACATGGTTTTAACCACGCCTAGGAATGATATCTCCTATACATGGTTTAGCCTTCAATATTTCTTTTTTTGATTGTTTCTCAGAATTCAGGTTTTTTGGCAAAGAACATTCTAGATCCTTCCCAAATTTGGAAGGGTACCTTAATATTCGACTTTTATGGGCTTCCCGCCCTTATCAAGCCCATTTCATTTGGCCCAATAATCGGTTGAATTACCTCTACTCGGCTATAAAAGGAGTGGAGTTGTGAGTTCATTTCTCACATTCTACTCAAATTTCTCAAAAATTCTCCTCTCCTATAATAGTTTCTCTCCCTTTTTGCCACCACAAGGCAATTTCCGGCCTTCTTACCGCCGTAGTTCTTTGCCATTTTCTGGGCTTTTCTTGAAGATTCTGTTTGAATCTTCATCTCTCTCATAACCTTCAAGAGTTTTTTCCGGGCTTCAGTCTTCATCCATGGCGGATTCCGACTCATCCCACTCCCAGGTTCCCCAAGTTGCTCTACGTCCATCTAGGGCCAGCCGAGGTAAAAAATCTCTCGTTCATTCTTCAGTTATTTCTCTTAGGGATCTTTTAACTGAATTTGGGCAAGCCTTCCCTAATATGTTATACTTAGATGCATATAATTATCCTTCTAGATTTGATTCTGATAAGGTAGGGACTGTAGCCCATTTATTTGGCATTTCACACCCTTATAGGGCAGTGGCTCCAGGCCTATTTAAATCAAATGTCCTTGCTGTTGCTTGCGGAGTTGTTGTAGGTGGTGGAGGTAATGCCAATACCTCAGCTGGAACGTTTGCACTGGTACTTACCACATTCATCAGAGCTTTAACTGGTCCGGTTGTCTTGCACTCCCTAGCTATGTGTCCAGTCTTTCCACACTTGTAACATATAACTCCTAGCTTCGGCATCTTACACTCGTTTGCCAAATGTCCCTTCTGGTTGCATCTATAGCATGTCATGCTCAACTTATTACACACTCCGGAGTGCCTTCTTCCACAATGCTTGCATTCCGGTCTCTGAAATCTGTTTTCTCCAACTTGTCCTTGGCTTTCCTGGTTGTTCCCCTTTGATTCTTGTCATTTGCTCAAATTTCTCTTCTTTTGAAAATTTCCGTCCTTATGGAATCCAATCCTCTTTACATTCCGATCTTGTGAATTTCCGGCTTCAGACTTTTCTCCATAAAATGGAACCTTTCTCTTCTTGTTATCCCTTTCATTTCTTGACTACATCCCATTATTCTCAATCAGAGCAGCTTTCTGTACTATGCCTGCATAAGTATTAAGCTCAAACATAGCCACTCTATCTCTGATCCAAGGCTCTAATCCTTGTTGAAATCTCTTTGATTTTTCCTCCTCACTGCTGGTATACTTTGTCACAAACCTTGACAATTCTCTGAACTTCTTCTCATACTCCAGTACAGACATATTCCCTTGCTTCAATTCAAGAAATTTAAACTCCATCTGATTCTGCATGTACTTAGGGTAATACTTTTCCAGAAATAACTTCTTAAATGTTTCCCAAGAAACTTGTTGATTTGCTTCCATAGCTTTTACTGATTCCACCCATAGATGACTTCGCCCTTCAAGAAGTAAGTAGCATATGGTGTCTTCTGATCGTCCCCTAACTGTACCAACTCAAAAGCCCTTTCCATTTCCTTAATCCACGTGTTAGCTATTATTGGATCAGTGGTATCATGAAATGCAGGTGGGTTCATATTCTGAAAAGCCTTGAAAGTAACAACTTATCGAGGTGGTACTGGTGGATCAGGTGGTTGGTGTGGTTCACGGTTATCTTGGTTTTCAAATCATTGTTGAAGAGTTAGTTGTTGTTGAGTTATAGCGTTTGTTTGCTGTTGTAAGGTTTCCAGTAATCGAAGAATATTTAGATCTGTGGTAGATGTGGTTGTTGGGTTCTTCATTTTGGGTGGCATGATCCTGAAATAAGAGTTACGTCAAAACAGGTATGAATAATGAAATAATTCGAGGGTGTCGCATGGCATTCTTGTTCAAATATGAGGTCAAGTTTCAAATTAAACAAATAGGGTGATGTATATAAAGGCGTAAAATAAACAATTCAAAGGGAACGGAACGATAGTACATTGAAATTTAAGGTCACAATACATCAAGATTAAAATAAGGTCTGAATTTATGAATAACATGCTTATTTAAAGGAACAACAGGGAGTTCTACATAGCCCGATAATACAACAACATGAAAGGTAGATAATGGAAAGAACTAAGGCTCCACTCCATCGGAACGGGGCTTGGTAGTCTTCTCCTCTCGAAACGTCTTCACAATACTCTGGAGCTCATCCGCCACCATCTGGATGATATACTGGCTGGTATGGTCTCGGTGCGATGGCATCTCCTCAAGCTTAGTGTTGACGTACTGAACCAAAGTCTCAAGTTTCGCAGTCATCTGCTCCTTAGGCTTCCCTTCATAGTTTCGGATGTCCGGATATACATTCTTCAATCGGTCTATTAGTCGGTTGTACTTGCCCTGAAGCATGTCAAACTCGCGCCTCAACTCAGCATACACGGAGAAAGCAATAGTGTCGTCCGATCCAGAGGATAACGAGGAGTGTGCCCTTTGCTGACGAACCATACATAGATATATAAGAGGAGTATTAATAATAAATTTACTTAACCTACTCTCTCGCATATTATCTATAACCTATACATATATCCTATAACCTATTTGGGATATCCGGGGACTCTAAACCGTAGCTCTGATACCAAAACCTGTCACACCCCCAACGTAACAATACATAATATAAAACTATTACAATAGATAAAAGAAAGTAGATACAACCGAATCCAAGATCTTACAGTTTAGGGTTTGGAACAGCCCAACACTATTAACTATTACAACTGGTTTTAATATCGAGTCCTCACACAAAACTATCTCTTATTCTACCTGAGCTCAAACATACGCATCGGCATCACAAGTCTTACGTGTTGTCTGCTTGAATCTAACCATAGCTGCTAGCTGTAATATTAGGGTGAAAGCAAGTAGTGAGCCAAATGCTCAACAAGTGCTAAACAATATGGTACAAAACATAATTTGAGATATATAAAAGAATGACAAAGCAAAGATAGAGCTAATAGTAATAAGAGATGAATTTTTGGGTGATGGCATCATTTGTTTGTATTAAAACATTTCCAAAATCATTTTTTAATCAAAAACCATTTTATGACGCTAGGGATTATAGCCGGTGATCAGCCGCGAAGTAATCCCGAACCTCGCTGGGTTCTAAAACATTAATGGGATACCTAGGCAACTTTTAAGCCTACAATTTAAGTGTGGAAATGACTCGCGTCTCAGTCCAGATCCACTATTTAAAGAAAACATGTATCCCCCTTTGGGACTGAAAATCCAAATTTTAATCATTTCAAAAATTGATGCCGATTGATAATAAATATCTTAAATAGTAAACATCTTTATCAAGGGATTATAGATCAACTTTGAAAAACTGAAAATATGTTCACTAAATCTCAGGGCCATGATCCACTAGATTTTATTCTATTAGGGTAATTGAAAGGTTTCAATTTACAAGGACTTTGACAAGGAAATTTAGCAAGGTTGTCGGATAATATGGAAGAGTAATGCCAGACTAGGCTTAAAGCAATAGTTTCAGATAAGGTATAGGTATTAAAATATCAAGAAGATAAGCATTACTGGTTCCAGGTATGATATAGGTGTTAAAATACAAAGAAAGTGATCATTAGCCCAAGGTATATCAGGATGTCAGGCTTTAGGGTAAGGATAGGGTTATCAAACAATCGTGAACGACTTTAAAGAATATCTGGCTTTTAGGTATCAAGATAAAGTTTCTATCGGGGTTCTTACAAGAGTTAAATCAAGCATCAGGGTGTAAAATCAAGATTTCTCAGGAATCAATAGCATATTAATCAAAAGGATCAATAAAGTATGATAACAAATCTCTATTTCATCATGGCATCACCATTACTTTGGTATACTAGCATGGTATGACTTTTAATCTACTTGTAATAAATACTTGAGGGTTCCTGGCATTTCTATATATTACGAAGATAGATTTGAGAATCACTTGGTTCAAGTATAACAAGATAAATCAGAGTACTCAGATCAAATATATAGGGACTAGTTATCACATATTTGTAGTGTAAACGAAAAAGCGGGTTGATTCACTTTCCTTGAGAAGGCTGGACTGGACTGGACTGGCAAGTAGGAGCAACTGGAAGCTTTACTCAACCTTTATGGCAAGTTTACCCTCGTCTCGAGATCCTACACAATTAATAATAACCTCATTATAATATATTCTCACCAACTCAACCTATTTACAACCCGAAATTAAACACAAATGGCACTTAGGCCTATATGCACGCAATTTGTAATCACCTTATAAATATAGTAGTACACATAGCCACATATACTCACATACCATATTTAAGTACCAAATAATATCACACACAACATATTGCAAACACTAGGCTTGGATGATCTCGCTCCACATCTTAAGTCACTTGATCGCTAAACTAGAGAAAATCTCCAAATTTTGGCCTCCTAACTCGATGTGCCTTTACTAAACCATCCAAATCCTATTGACCCTCACTTGGTCCTTTCACTCTACTGGCTTTATGCTATCTTGCAACTATAGTGGTCAACCTAGGCCTCACTCATAAATGCTCTAAAAGTATGTGGTAAGTGAAGGTGCTTACTAAGGTAAATTTCAGAATGACATCTATGGTTTCTTGAGTGCATTAGACACTCTTATACTACAAGTTTACCTCCAAAACTTCTACACTAGACTCTTCTGATCATAAGGCAACTCCCAAACTTGATGTGGCTCAAGGACCTAGCTTGGGCCTCCCTAGGCCGAAGCTTAAAGTCCATGGTTCCCCTGTTTTTCTGGGCAGAAAAGGTCCTGACTTGAACTAACTTGTGACACATTATTCTAACTCAAATCCTATGAAATATGGCTGTAAAAACTCCTCTGATACTCCCTCTAACTAAGGCCCAACAGGGCCTAATGAGGGCCTACATATGACATGGTCAAAACTTCCTATTTCTAAGTTGCAACAAAATTGTCCCCTATTGGACAGATTTTGTGATTCCACTCGTGCACCTAACCAAACATCTTACAAACCTCCAACAAACACCTAAAACCTATTATATACTCCTAGTGCTAGCTTCTGGTGGCTTGGGCCTCAAAGTGCACAACAAATGCTCATTCAAAACTTCCCCATAAACTAGTGCATCAAATCTGGAGAAATGCAAACACTAACTAATCCCTTTCCACCTTGACTCCCACTTATTAACCAAACATCCAACCTTTAACAAAGCAAACCTAGTGCATCAACATCCTAAAATAGTGCCTCAATAGGAGTGGAGATCATCCATGCCCTAGAACACCAATATGCAAATAAAAATATAACATGCAACTCATGGAAAATACTTAACAAGATTTCGGCTAAAACATAGAGTTTAAATTCTTGTAAATTCGACTTGTACCTATTAATCAACCTTAATAATCATGAAATATATCTTATCTTAAGAAATATATCATGGAAACAATCTATTTCAAGCACAAATAATTCGAATTTATAGATTTTTAAACATGAAAACATGATTTCGAGAAGAGTAGCATACACAACATGGTTGATCATCATATTAACATCTTAAAACTAGCATGCATGGGTAAACATGATTATATAGTGAAACTTCAGTAGCATGCAAAGTTTTTTAAAGCATGGTTTTTCCATAAAAAACTTAGTTAAAACATATATAAAATGTATCTCATAGAGAGCTCTTGAATTCACAAGAATCAAGAGTTTCTCTTTGGAGATCACACAAAAGCTACACATGCAACCATGAAACTTCATCTCCCAAATCACAAAACTCTTGGGAAGTATATAAAATTAATGTAGGTGAAAGAATTACACTAGGGAAGATGAGAAATGGGATGGAAAAATGGAAGGGAGTGGGGGACGGGGTTCTCGACCGAGAGCAAAGAGAGGGAGGGGGGAGAGAAAAAGAGAGGTGAGTTGGAGTGTGGAGTGAGTGAAATGATTTCTCACATTTTGTTTTTGATTTTATGCCTTTAATTGACTAAAAGAAATGAGTGGAAATGAGAATGTACAAGAATACCCTCTAGCTAAAGTTAGGCCATTTTGCATGCAAGGTTAATGTGGTAATTTGGTTAACAACAAGTGAGTTAGTGGGGTTGGAAAGGTCTCCTTTGCCCTTTAATAGAATGGAAGAGTGATTTGCATGCAAGGGTTTCCATGTAATTTACTAATTATAAAAAATAAATTTTTAACGATTTATTTTTATAAAATAAAATACAAATTCAAAAATTATAAATTTTATACCATAAAATAACTTGGATTTTTAGAAATTTTATAAGATCACTTTTAAAATTTGTGAATGAAATAACTTTTAAAAGAAAATTTTTCCAAGGTTTAGAATATTCCTTATAAATCAAAAATAAGGGAAATAAATAAACTTTTGCTTTGAAAAATCATATTCTACATAAAACAATTTATAATGCAGAAATTTTCATTCACTCAACGTAGAATCATTAAGTATATTTAAATTTGGCTCTAATATTATACAAAGTTCACAAATAATATTACACAAAATGCTGGTCGTAACAGCCCGAGTCTGTCCAACCCAACTTAGCCCTAACTCGTGGCATTTTATTCACTGCTATATGGCCCAATCCCGTAAACATGCCTTTGAGCCCAATGTATGCGTTCTTCGGTATTTATTTAAATTTGTTAATTCTTCTGAGGACCAAGGATAGTCAAAATAGTTCACAGATCCTTGGCCCGTTCTTGCTTCATTTCTGGTACCAATCCTGACTCGTATCCAACTTGGAAAAATGAGTGGTTTTATGTATATCTAGATGTCGAGGAGAGTTAGGGCCATTTTTTCCGGCCCAACTTCTCAAAAAATATAGACGGATCTTTAAGAGATTTAAAACTGGGAGTAGATACAGATGCGGCCATAAGGGCCATTACTGCTGATAATTTGCATCATTGTGTTCTCATTCTGTCAGAGGGCAACTTGGAAAATTTAGGTCTTAGCGACCTGGGTCCCGAGGGTACTTCTTTCCTCTTTTTATTTCATTTTTTATTTCAATATCTTCATTATTTTTCTAATGTTTGCATATTCCCCTGCAGCTAAGGCAGCTCTGGACTCTATATTTAAGAAGAGGGAGGCCCGCGCTGCTAAGGGCTCCTTTGTTGAGACTCGCCGTGACAAACGGGTAAGGATTGGAGATGACCCTTTAGTCACGGTTAAGGAGTCCGTCCCTACCTTCATATCTGAGAGGTCCCTTAGCCTCGATGAGGATACTTCTCCTTTTATTATAACTTGGGGCCTTCAGAGGAGGGACACGGTAGTGGGGAGCTCTGAGGTTGCTGCTATTTGGTCCGAGAGCATGGTTATGCCTCGTGACAGGGCCGAGATAGTAGAGTCTTCTGATGACCTACAGATCGAGCGTCTGGGTGCTCAGGCCATAGCTTCAGTAAGCCTCTTTCTTATCTTATTCTTTTTGTGCTTTTACAATATTTTCACATTACTTATTACGTTTGGACATGTTTGTGCTGATGAATACCTATCTCCAGGCCACCCTTCACAACCTGAAGGATATGAGGACTAGCCTGACCATTACTGAAAAGGAGAGGGACAGGTACCTTAAGGCCTCAGAGGCTAACTTTACTCGCTTCCGTGAGGTGGAGAAGGAGTCGGCTGAGGAAAAGGAGAAGGTTCGCAAGCTGGAGCTGGATGCTCAGAGGGCTCGGGATGAGGTGATAGCTGAGTACAAGGCATCTCAGGACTTTCAGGTTGTCCTGAATGCCGAGTATGATGCTAACTTTCCTGAGACCTTTTCTAGCTGTTGGGAGCAGATAGTGGAGGAGATTGGGAAGAAGATCTCGGAGGTGACTCTTGCAGCCTACCCAGTCCCTGTTGTTCCTGGGCCGGGACCTCTTCTTGA
Organism: Apium graveolens; assembly: GCF_009905375.1. NCBI lineage: Eukaryota > Viridiplantae > Streptophyta > Magnoliopsida > Apiales > Apiaceae > Apium > Apium graveolens. The sequence continues at coordinate 157,426,256 of NC_133650.1, forward strand.
GGATATTCCTTTTTCCCCCCCTCTGACTACTTCTGCTGAGGCCACAACTTCTCCTTCTCGGGATTCTAACCATATGGGAGATGAGCCTGTTCCCCCCTCTACTGCTACTGATGGGGGAAACGATGATGATGATTTGTTTAAGGATCTAGATTAGTTTCCTTTTCTTATTGGCCCATCATGGCTTTTTATGTATTAACTTATTTGTACTTGGAACTTATTACCCTTCGAGGTTTATTTTTGCTATTTCCATTTCCATAACCTTCCCTTTAAGTTTTTTAGCACTTTCTAAGTGTTGTACTTTTAAGGAGGATGATTCATAATTTGAACTACTCAGTTCTAAGAGTCGTGCAGTGAGCACTCTTTATAGTGAAAGAATTCTCGAAGTTTTCTTCCTTTAGTGATCAAAGCATGATCACACAAAGTACTATCACAACTTGGATATCCAAAGATTGAAATAATTCCAACTCGGCTTTTTAGCTTTCTTCAGGATTTAGCCCGAACTGTTCGGAATATATAGTCTGGTTTTCCAAAACCTTACATAGCATGGGTTCAACCCTTAACAATCACGACTAAAATGCAAATCCTACTAAAATCAAAATATAAAATCCTATGCAAGCAAAGCTTCCAGGTGCTTTTGAACCTTTCCCCTATAGTAAGTATAATCTATAGGTAGTAAAATTTCAAGTTTTGAGCGTGCCAAGTCCGGGGTATTCCTTCTCCAGCCATGGTATCCAGCTTGTAAGATCCCCTTCCCTGAACGCTCTTAATATTATATGGCCATTTCCAATTTGGGGAGAGATTTCCTTTCTGCCCTACACCAGAGGCTTCTACCTTCTTTAGGACCAAATCTCCTTGCTTGAAGAATCTCTCTTTTACCCTTAGGTTGTAATAAAAGGAGGCTTTCTTCTGACATTCCACTATCTTTGCGTGCGTCGCATCTCGTACTTCATCTATGTTAGATATATTTGTGATGTCATGTCTAATAATGATTTGTGTTTAGTTTTCAGATCTTACTTAACAGGAAAAATCAGTACTTAACTGGAAATTAGTACTTATACTGAAGTCAGGACTTAAGATATCAGAACTTAAGTTGTCAGAACTTAAGTTATCAGGAGATATTTATCATGAGATAATATCAGGACTTAAGGATACATTCAGATAAGGAAGGCGGCTGATTGAAAGGAAAGAAGATCAAGACAAACATAAGAAGAGATATGCATGGAGAAGAATTCTATGAAGAATAGATTACTTGGAAGAAAAGATAACTAGTTGATATATAGGAAGCAGAACTATATTCGATATCAATTAGAAGATTATCTTGTAACTGTGTAGTATATAAACACAGACATAGGGTTTACACTATATGTGTTATCTTAATCGAGATTATTATTTCATTGTAACCCTAGTAGCTCTCGTGATAATTTGTTCATCACTGAGAGAGAACAGTTCTTTGTAACAGAGTTTATTGTGTTGAATAAAATCTGTGTTCTGTTACTTGAGTTCTTATATTCGATTTGATTGTAGTAAACACTGTATTCAACCCCCTTCTACAGCATGTGTGACCTAACAAGTGGTATCAGAGCAATTTGTTAACATACATACAGTAAAGATCCAAAAACAATCATGTCTGAAGAAGCACAAACTCCAACCAAGCCCACCAAAACTGAAGAAATTCCAAAGACTCAAATCCATAATCGATATGAGACTATTAGGGTTCCCATACTAAAACATTCTGAGTATCCCATATGGAAGGTGAGGATGTCTATGTTTCTGGAAGCTACATATCCAGAATACCTTGACAGAATTAATGAAGGACCACACAAGCCAACCAAGCTCTCTGTTGTAGTTGTAGATCAGCCAGCACAGACTGTACCAAAGGAGAAAAGTGAATATACAGCTGAAGATATCTCATCTATTGCAAAGGATGCAAAGGTAAGACATTTGCTGCATAGTGCCATTGATAATGTCATGTCAAACAGGGTAATTAACTGCAAGACTTCAAAGGAGATATGGGATGCCTTGGAGACTAGATGCCAAGGAACTGATTCAATTAAGAAGAACAGGAGGACTATACTCACTCAAGAGTATGAGCACTTTGACTAAAAACCTGATGAGTCATTACCTGGTTTATATGACAGATTTGTCAAACTCTTGAATGATCTGTCACTGGTGGATAAGGAATATGATCTTGAAGATACTAATCTTAAATTCCTATTAGCTCTTCCTGAAAGTTGGGATTTGCAGGCAACTACTATAAGAGACAACTATGCTCTTGATGAAACTACTCTTGATGAAATTTATGGTATGCTCAAAACTCATGAACTTGAGATGGATCAAAGAAGCAAGAGGCATGAGAGAAATTCAAGGACAGTTGCTCTTAAGGCTGAGGAGGAATCCCCTAAAGTGGCTGTCTCAAAGAAAGGCAAAGAAAAGGCTCTCATCACAAAGTCTGATACTGAGTCATCAAGTTCTGATAGTGATGAGGATTCAGAAACTGAAAGTCTATCTGAGATGGATGCTGATGAAGAGATGATGAAGCTGTGTGCTCTTATGGTGAAAGGTATCACAAAGATAGCATACAGGAAATTCAGAAGGGGAAAGAAATTTCCAAGGAAAGGTGCAAGTTCTGATAAGAAAAGTTTCAGAAAATATGAAGGCAAAGGAGGAAAGTCTGACAGAGTAGATTACTCAAATGTCAAATGCTACAAATGTGGTGAGAAAGGCCACATATCTCCTGATTGCAAGAAAGTGAAGAGTGACAAAGGCAAGGCACTTGTCACAAAGAAGAAAAGTTGGACAGACACTTCAGATTCTGAAAGTGAGGTGAACTATGCTTTGATGGCAAATGCTGATAGCAGTTCTAAAGCTGCTGAGTTAAAGGTACCTCAAACAAATTATGCTTTTCATACTGATGATATTACTGAGTTGAGAAGATATTTTAAAACCATGGTCATTAGTTATAGAGATCAAACTTTAACATGTGAAAGATTAACTTCTGAAAATCTTGCTTATAAAAAGAGGAATGATTATTTAGAAAAAGAGTTAGTCATGTTCCATCAAACTCAGAAAGATAGAGATGATGCTTTCTATGTTAGAGATGAAGTGCTTAAAATGAATGAATCTCTAAAAACTGAGTTAAAAAAAGAAAGAGAGATTATCAAGACTTGGACTAACTCTGGCAGAACAACTCAGAATTTGTTAAGTAGTGGAAACTGGAAAGAGGGTTTAGGTTATGGAGATGATAAGAATAATAAAGGAACTGTAGAAACTGAGCCTGTATTTGTTAAACAAAAGCCAAAGGTAAATCATGTTAAGTTTGTAGCTGTAAAGTCTGATATTGATAAATCAGAAGTTAAAGAGAAATTAACTTCTGAAAAACCAGAACAAGATAAGCCAACTGAAGTTAACATAGGCTTAATGACAAAGAAGCAGCTTAAGCATAAGCTGAAAGATGTTAAGAATGTAAACAAGGTAAAGCCACCTAGGAAAAATAGGAATGGAAAGAAAGGTGTGAATAAAAGCAATGATTATAAGCCTGTTCCTAATGCTCCTAGAAAGAAATGCTATAAGTGTGGAAATTCTAACCATCTGGCTTCTTTTTACAAGAAGAATAAGGACATAAACTCCTTACCTTCAAAATCAGGAGTTAAGAGTCAGTCTGTTAGATATAGGCCACAAAATCCTTGTTTTCATTGTGGTAGTTTATGGCATTCCATTTATACTTGTAAGGAATATCATATTTTGTACTATGATTATTATCAAATAAAACCTTCTTTAAAGAAAGTTAGCATTATTCCTTCTAGTGTATGATGCAAAGTCTGATACTGTAAATTCTGATAAGAAAAATGTTAACATAAACTCTGATGTTAAATCCGCTGCAAATGTTATCAAACTTAATAAGGCCAAATGATCCAAGCAAGTCTGGGTCCTTAAAACTAATCATTAATGGTCTTTGTGATTGCAGGGCAACAGGAAAAACATCCTAGTTCTGGACAGTGGATATTCAGGACATATGACTGGAAATAAAGCCCTGCTATCAGAATTTGTGGAGAAAGCTGGCCCAGGTGTTTCTTATGGAGATGGCAACATTGGAAAAACTCTGGGATATGGCAATATCAATCTTGGGAATGTCATCATTGAAAAAGTAGATCTAGTCTCAGGACTTAAACACAATATGCTGAATGTTAGTCAAATCTGTAATAGAGGTTATCATGTGGATTTCTTTGAAGAATACTGTGAAGTTGTAAGCAAATCTATAGGCAAAGTTGTTCTGAAAGGATACATGCATGGTAACATTTATGAAGCTAAGATTTCAACAAGTTCTGATGGTTCTGCAGTCTGTCTGTTAAGTAGAGCATCAATTGAAAAAAGCTGGGATTGGCACAAGAAACTCTCTCATTTAAATTTCAGCAATATAAATGAACTAGTCAAGAAAGATCTTGTGAGAGGACTTCCAAAATCAGTATTTTCTCCTGATGGCCTTTGTGATTCATGTCAAAAGGAAAAACAAAGAAAATCTTCATTCAAGAGCAAGACTGAATCTTCAATTCTTGAGCTTTATAACCTACTACATGTTGATCTATTTGGTCCAGTGAATGTCATGTCTATTGCAAAGAAGAAATATGATATGGTCATAGTGGATGAGTTCACCAGATACACATGGGTGTATTTCTTGCACACAAAAAGTGAAACTGCATCTATCTTGATTGATCAAGTCAAAAAACTGGATAAATTGGTTAAAGACTCCGTGAAAATCATAAGAAGTGATAATGGCACTGAGTTCAAGAATTTGATTATGGAAGAGTTCTGCAAAGACCATGGAATCAAGCAGGAATTTTCTGCTCCTGGAACTCCACAGCAAAATGGAGTTGTTGAAAGAAAGAATAGAAGTCTTATTGAAGCTGCACGACCTATACTTGATGAAGCAAAGTTACCAACCTATTTTTGGGCTGAAGCTGTGCAGACTGCTTGTTTTACTCAGAATGCAACACTTATCAACAAGCATGGAAAGACACCATATGAGATGGTGAAGAAAAAGAAGACAAATCTGAAGTATTTTCATGTATTTGGATGCAAGTGTTTTGTTCTTAAGACTCATCCTGAACAGCTATCCAAATTTGATCTAAAAGCTGATGAAGGAATTTTTGTTGGATATCCATTTTCCACAAAAGCCTTCAGAGTCTATAATTTAAGAACAAGGGTTGTCATGGAATCTATCAATGTCTCTTTTGATGATAAGAAGATTACAGGACTTGAAGATTTCAATGATCATGATCAGCTGAGATTTGAGAATGAAGTTTTAAATTCTGATTTCGTAAATCCTGATAGTCTAACTCCTGACAGTCTAAATCCTGATACTGCAAACTCCGATGGGTTAAACTCTGATGTTATTAAAACTGTGGTGACAATGCCAAAGGAAAATGCATTTGTGCAGGGGGGGCATATTGAAGATCCAACCACATCTCAAGAAGCATCAGAACCTAGAACAGGCTCTTCAAGTTCTGATTCGTCAAGTTTTGATGGGCCAAGTTCTGATAATTCTGGAAACTCAAATTCTGAAGGATCCAACTCAGAGAGCATAATTTCAGGGGGAGCATCAGAAAATGTTGATGGAGACAGCATGGATCATGGGGGAGCATCCAGTTCTATAGATAACCTTCCATCTGTAAGGAAGTGGACTAAAGCACATACACCTGACTTGATTATTGGAGATCCTGAAGCAGGTATTAGAACTAGAACAACAACATCAAATGAATGTCTCTATCATTCTTTTCTTTCTCAGACCGAACCAAAGAAAGTGGAAGAAGCTCTTCAAGATGCTGATTGGGTGCAAGTAATGCAGGAAGAGTTAAATGAATTTGAAAGAAATAAAGTCTGGACCTTAGTGCCAAGACCAAAAAATAGATCTGTTGTTGGTACAAAGTGGGTGTTCAGAAACAAAACTGATAGTGATGGCATAATTACAAGGAATAAAGCAAGGCTGGTTGCAAAAGGATACTCTCAATAGGAGGGAAGTGATTATGATGAAACATTTGCACCAGTTGCTAGATTGGAAACCATAAGGATATTTTTGGCTTACGCTGCTCACAATAAGTTTACAGTCTTTCAAATGGATGTAAAAAGTGCTTTTCATAATGGAGAATTGGAAGAAGAAGTATATGATGAACAACCTCCAGGTTTTGTAAATTCAAAATCTCCTCATCATGTCTACAGACTTAATAAAGCACTTTATGGCCTTAAGCAAGCTCCAAGAGCATGGTATGAGACATTAGCTCAGTTTCTTCTAGAAAGTGGATTTAATAGAGGGACTATTGACAAAACCTTATTTTATCTCAACCATGGAAAGGACTTACTCTTGGTGCATATATATGTTGATGATATCATTTTTGGTTCTACAAATGACAGACTTTGTAAAAGGTTTGCCAAGCTAATGCAGTCAAGATATCAAATAAGTATGATGGGAGAACTTAGCTATTTTCTGGGTCTTCAAGTCAAGTAGAATGAATAAGGAACTTTTATTTGTCAATCTAAGTACACCAGAAATTTGTTGAAGAAATTTGGAATGCAAGACTGTTCAAGTGCATCCACTCCTATGGCCACTGCAACAAAATTGGAAAAGGATACTGGTACATCAGTAAATATTACTAATTATAGAGGTATGATTGTCTCACTAATCTATCTAACTGCAAGTAGACCTGATATCATGTATGCTACCTGTCTTTGTACAAGATTTTAAGCATATCCAAGAAAACCTCACTTAACAGTTGTGAAAAGAATTTTCAAGTACCTTAAGGGTACAGCTGATCTAGGATTATGGTATCCTAGAGAATCAGACTTTAAGCTAATAGGTTACTCAGATGCAGATTTTGCATGATACAAAATTGACAGGAAAAGCACAAGTGGAAGCTGCCAATTTCTTGGAGGCAGATTGGTTTCTTGGTTTAGCAAGAAACAGAAGTCAATGTCCATATCAACTGCAGAAGCAGTGTATATTACTGCAGGAAGCTGTTGTGCACAGATTTTTTGGATGAAGAATCAGTTACTGGATTATGGGTTAACATATTCTAAAATCCCTATTTACTGTGATAATCAAAGTGCTATTGCTATGACAGGTAATCCAGTTCAACACTCAATGACAAAGCATATCAGCATTAGGTACCACTTCATAAGGGAGCATGTGATGGAAGGTACAATGGAATTGCATTTTGTTCCAACAGATCAACAACTAACAGATATCTTCACAAAACCACTGTGTGAAGCTACTTTTACAAGATTGGTAAATGAACTTGGAATGGTTTCAGGTTCTTTCTCTAAATCTGTTTAGTATATGTTCTGATACATTAGACCTCATGATCGGTATTTACAGATATTACTATCTTTATATAGTCTGTGCTTAAATTGAAATTTCGTTAAGTGCTGATTATTGTCTGATGTGAATTTCTAAACTCTGATAGTGATATGAATGTTTCTGTGACTATTCAATCCAATGAGGATAACTGTGCTAGATGCTGACCTAGTAATCTTTAATATACTAATAATCCCATGTTTGAAGTAATTGTTTATGTGGAAATCTTTTAACACAAGCAAATTCTGATATTGAGCTTGGTTAAAGTTTACTTTGTGTATCTTATTACTAAGTCAAAAACTAGAATAGTGCTTCTTATTTGTTAAGTTCAGATGTTAGTAAATCTGATAGATGTACTAAGTGCTGATAAGCCTCACTTATCAAAAGAAAAAAAAATATCAAGTACTCCTTTGAGATCTAGAGTAAAAATATGGAAGGGAAGACCCAAGTGCATTGCTGTTATTAAGTAATATGCATTAGAAAAGCAAAATAAAATTTTCTTGGTGACTTTTCACATTCTCTGATTACTGGAGAAATACTCTGATAACAACATAAATTCTGATAAGCAGTCGTGACTCACTTACAGTGAGAAGCCACTGTAAAAAGGAATTTCAAAAGATGCATAAAATGAGCACAAAATAGTTGAGGTGGACTCATGCATGAAATCATTCTATAGTAGACTTCAGAATAATGACATATTTTGAGCAAAGTTCTTAGTTATGCCTTATTTCTAAGATGTACTGAAGTGAATCAGACTTTACTCTTTGTCTGATATTTAGCTTATTTCACACACATACACTCCATATGAATGATGAAAATTACTGTGGTGATAAATGTTGTTTCAGATGAACAATTTAAGTGTCAGTTGCATAAATTCTGAGGACAAGTTCTGATGGAAGTTCTGATGATTAAGTTCTGATGAAACCATATCAGTATTTATGTGAAGAATTACAGAAATAAACATTCACCTTTCAAGTTAAGGAGACATATTCTGATGACTTTTAAATTCTGATAATAATCAAGTTCTGATGCTGACGTGGCAGTATTTATTTACTTGATTTATTTTTGGTCATTACTTGAACGATCATATTTTTACAGAATATCGGTTTATGTGAGATAAAGCAGTAATAATCATTTGTTTAGTGGGAACAGTTTTTTTTTAAACTAAAAGTGCTATGTAATCATTACTTATTTACCGTGCCCATTACCTTTTGCCTTAACTGCTGCATGGCTGACAGGTGTAAAGGTCTGTTCCACTTCTCAATAACTGCTGTCACGTGGGTTGTCTAAGTAAAAGAGATAAAAGATTTTCAAATCTTTTATTCACATATCTATTCTATTCACTCCCCCTCTCTTTCTTATTCTCTCACATTTACTGACGGTTTTCTATACAGACATTTCATCAAACACCTTTCAGGAAAACTATTTTCTCACTTATTTCTAATGGTGCCCAAGGATTTAATTGTTGATGGAGCCAAGTTTGTACCAAATAACTATGTTGTAATTTTGAATAAGGTTGAAGCTCCATCAGATCTGCACTTTGTGCAAGATTTATTAGCCAATAGTGAGATTGGGTATGCTTTGACCCAACCTCAAACTATTTCAAGTAAACAAGTGCTGACATTTTGGCGAACTGGGCTTTTTAATAATGGTGGTGCTACTGGTACTCCAAGCATTGTTTTCACATCAGGAGATGCCGAGCATGTGGTTACTCCAGGAGCATTTCATAAAGCTCTCCACTTACCTGAAGGTTGTACATTCTCAACAGTGGAGGATCCTGTTTTACAACAGCTTATGGCCAGTCTGGGCTATGAGAAAAGTTTGGGAAAGCTGGGTCAACTGAAAAGATCAAATATCAGAAAGGAATGGAGCTTTTTCTTTGATTATATCACTAAGGTATTCGCCAATAAATGCTCCAACTTTGATGCTATTCCCATCATGAGTCAGCAAATCGGGTATGCCCTTATTCATCAAACTCATTTTGAATTTTCAAGTGATGTGCTAGGTTTTATAGGGGATAGGATGACAGAGGATAGGAATGTAGTATACTTTGCTAGATTTTGTCAGCTTATATATACTTTTTGTTGTGCTGATGAACCCTAACTAGACAGTGATTTAATTCCACCCTTTAAGCTTGCAAAAAGGGCTTTTAATGATTTGTTAAATGCTGACAATAAGAAATATGTGATGAGACCCTAACAGATTCCTCAATCAGTAAAACAGATCTTGGTAAATGTTGATCCACAAGCATATACATCTGTCTATCTTGATGTCCAACCCACCAACTCATCAAAACCAACCCAATCTTCATCCGCACCTACCACACTACACAAACACCTCAATGAGAAAACTTTTCATGCCATACTATGTAGGGTTTCTTCTATTGTTATTCTGAGATCTTATTAGTACTTTATATGGGATATAAGTGTATGTAAAGATCGTCAGAATCCAAATCCAAACACTTTGATTTTTCCTGAAAATCCACCAGATACCGAAAGAATTGAGTATAAGGTAATAGGATAAAAAGGATCTAAATTCAAGGATTATAAGAGAGGATCATAAAAGGGATATAATGTATTGAGAAAGGTTAAGGGAACCTAAGTAATAAGATCCCGGGTATGATCCCTCAAACGAGAAACGAGAATGAAAGTTAAGCGAACCGTATAACAGATCAGCGGTCATTAGGTAAACAATTAGGAGTTAATCAAGGAGGTTAGGGATGATGAGGTCATCCAACCAATAAGAAGAGGGCAAGTAAGGGATGATGACATCACAAGGTGACATAAGCATGACATAGGGGGGAAGGTGGTGTGGATGAATGATAACCACACAAAGTTCAAGGTTAATAAGGTAATTAACCAAAATCAAAACAAAAACAACCAAGGAAAATCAAAACAAATCACAAAAAACACAAAACACTCCATTTTCTTCATGAAGCTCTCGGCTTCTTTCTTAGCAAAGGGGAAGTCCAAGCTCCTCCACTTGCTAATTTACAAGGTAATTATCCTAGCTTCTCCTAGTTAAGTTACATACTTCCTAGAAATCTTAGCTTCAAAATCCTTTCCTAGAATTTCCTATAAATCATTTAAGAAGATGGTGAATAGTACTTTCTTGAAATTAATTTTTGTGTTCTTGATTTCTTTGAAAGAACAAGCTTGTAAGAGGTTAGATTAAGGCTTCCATGGGCATTCCAAGGATCTTTCATGGATTAAAAGCTTCAAGGAAGGTATAACTCTTCATTATCTTAGCATTTAGTTGTTTGGTATAAATGATTATGATGATGGAATGAGAGATTAAGTGTAGTAGTTGTTTTGTCATGTTGAGATCTTAGTGGTTAAGTGCTTTTGTTGATTTTGGAGTTAAAAAGTAGCACTAGTTGTTCTTGATGATTCATGGTATGATTTGATCTTGGTTTAAATGGTTTAAAGTGGTTGATGAGTGATATGGTCATATGGTTGTATTGGGATTGATTGGTGATGATTTGGTGTTGAATTGGTTGGTAAAATTTTGGGAAATCGCGTAAATATAGCCGTCGTAATGTCCGATTTACTTTAGGCTGTTTTTGTTCTTAACATTAGGACCCGTGAACTCACTTCTAGGTTTTGACCATTGCCATTATTAGATAGTTCATGTTACGAGCTTCGTTTTGATATGTATTTCGTTTGATTCCGATATACGGTTTAGGAGAAACGACCGTTTTAAGTAACGGCGTTTCGCGACCGAACCATTACCCCTCGCCTTACTTTGAAACATAGGTTAAAGACCTTAAAGGACTAATTGGAGTATGAAACAATTATGTTAAGTGGATTAGGCAGTTGGTAAGGTACTCGCGAAAGAATCGCCTTAAAACTCGTAATGGTTAATTTATTCAGAATGGTGGAGCTGAGGGTACTCGAGCGACTTAAGAGAATCAGTAAGCGCGAAAGCGAACGTTAGGACTCTAAATGGTTAAAGTCTAGTTTCTTAAGCGACCGGGGTTTAATTCTGACTTATGTTGTTTTTCATAGGTTATCGGACCCACTCTAAGCTTAAGCCTATCCGGGAGCACTCAGGCAAGTTTTCTACCCGTATAACTGTTGTTGTGATGTATATGTGTACATGCATGATCTTGTGATAAATGCATATTTGTTATTAGCAAATTCTTGTGATATATTGGAGCATGTGATATGGTATATGCATGCCTGTTTCGTATTCTTGATTTATATATCTGTTGGTTCAAATGCTTATTAGTTGCATAATACCTATGCTAGAGATAAGCAGTAGTTGCGTATACCCTTAGTATAGGGTCCCAAAGGTGAACATATTTCTAAACCGGGAGTCGATGTTCCCGAGTATATTATATATATATATATATTTATATATATGGATATAGTTTTCAAAACTATTGATCGAATAAGGTTTATTCGATAACATTATTTTATTTAATGAATATTATTTGAATATTCATTCGAGGACTTATGACTATGTTTATTCTATTTATTGATTATTAATTGGATATTCATTTGAGGATGTATGACTCCGTTTATTTTATTTAATGAATATTATTTATAATATTCATTCGAGGTATTATGACTCCGCTTATATTTAATAATATTCTTTATTTTATTAAAGAATAATGTTTCGATAACCAAACTTATTTTCGATTATTCAAATAAAGATAGTAATTTCATATAAGTATATCTTTGGTTATTTAATATCCATTTCAAGTATGAGTTTTAAAACTTCTACTTCGAATATTTTTATAAGGATTATCTTTATGGGAATATTATTTAAATAATAATATTCAGATATTTCTAATATATCGGGACTGATTTATTTTAATAAATCAGCAGTACTCCAAACATTCTTAAAAATGTTTTCGAGTCTTCAAAATGATTTTTAAAGTTAGAGTGGACCCCAAAACTCATTTTTTTTATTAAGATCTTCCTTTCAAAGGGGATTTAAATACACGCTCAAAACCTGGGGGATTCGGCTCTGTGGTGTATTTTACATTCGCAACGTGGTTGCTGTTTTGAGAAAACAATTTGATTACTTGCCCAACATTCGGGAAGTAAGTCCCTCTAATTGAGTCGGCATAAGCGACAGGCCGGGGTACGGTCTATCAAAGTGTAAGTGGCTGGGTGGCAGTCCATCAACGCGTAAGAGGCCGGGTGGCGGTCCAGCACAAGGTCCTTATGTGGCCAGGGTGATGACCGGTGGGGGATTCATCCATGTACTAGTAGAAAAGGTTACTTATTGGTATCTTTGCCTAATCAGCAAGATATCAGGTTTATGCCAAAATTTCTTTTCTTTCCAAATTCATTGGATATTGCAACTCTGTTCATACTTTACATGACAGAGGTTTTCAGGAAATCTATGAGAGATATATATAGGTGTATATATATCGGGACTTAATGAAGTATCTCGTAACTTCATTTCATTCAATAATATTTCAAAGATTGAATCTATTCAAGTATTATCTTGTAGTCTCATCTATGTGATGAACTTTTGAAACTAATTATAACTTGAACGGTGGTAGTTCAAGTAGTATTTGGAAAAGATATAAGTATATTGGAGTATCTTGTAACTTTATCTTTTAAGCTTATATCTAGTAAATGATTATCTTATGTATGTCAAAGATTTTCAGAAAAACGTTGAGACAAGGTTAGATATATGAGATCACCTTGCAACGATAGTTTTATACAGTTATAAACTGGAACTCTGTGTATATTATGCATGGAAGAGGACTTCCAAGATTTTGAAAAGTATATATGTATATATACTGAATATTTTGCGACTTCATCGCATTAAGATATCAAACTTGGTCCATTTCTTTAGACCAAGACTTTCATGAGTACTATGAGAAGGCTCATATATTGTTAATTATTATATATATTATTTTGGTGGGCTTGCTGCTCACCCTTGCTTTCTTCTTTCATCACACAACAACAAATAGAAAAGATGAATAGGACCAAGCTCCCGATTCGCAAGCGGTTGGAAAATGTTCCGCAGTCTTCTGGAAGCGTTGATGCCGCCGTAGCTGAGGTAGGAGCTACCAATAGGCTAGGTTTTCAACTATTGATGAACCAAACTTATGTATAAAATGAATTGTATTAATGGCAAGGAATATGTAAATTTATTCAGAACTCTTAAGGTGTAACGGTTTATAACTGTGGAATATAAGGACTTGTGTTATTTTTGAGTGTTCATCTCTGAGACTATAACTTGTGGTGTGTGTGTTTATTGTGGGGTCACAGTACAGAGTAGTTGATTATTTATTAAGATTGGGTGTTATTAAGGGAAATGGAACCCGTGACAACCCGGATCCCCGACCCCGGATTTGGGGGTGTTACAATCTTATTGTATCGAATTATATTGTTTATCTTATTAAACTGCTTTAGAATTGGATAGTTTATTTTATGTATGGACCAGATTCGTGGTCAGACCATATCAATGGTCAAGTTAGGCCAATGTGTGCCTTGGATCCAGTAGTTAGAGCAGTGTTGTGTGCTTTGCTCGGGGTTAGTGCGTGACTGATTAGCAGCCTAACCTTGGTTTTAAAAACTTAAAATGAATATCCAATTCTAATGATTATTTAGAAATAAACTTGATTCCTCTGAATCATTTCGTTTGATCATTGATTAACCTCAATTATTGTCATTGTGACTTGCTGAGCTAGATAGCTCACTCTTGCGAATCTTTTTATGTATTCTACAGTTAAGAAGGATACGGTTGATAGCGAGGTTTCCAAGTTCAATGTACGAGCTAGGATTCCAGATTGAGTTGGATCGAGCTAGCAGGAGCTTATTACGGTAGTGAGATAGTAAGATTGTAAGAATAATTTTATTATCAGTTGTAAGTTAAATTAGTTGTGATTTGGTACGATGTAATAAAAGTTAAGGTTGTGGCTTGTTTTCATACTTTAACCTGTTGCGATCCGTGGTTGTGTAAAGAAGGGTCATTGCAAATAGTATCTCATGTACAAGTTTATATATTATGTATGTTTTGTGGACCCCAAACTTCTAACCCGGGTTTGGAAGGCGCCACACATCTTTACCAAGCCACTTGATGAATCAACTTTTACTAGATTGGTAAGTGAGTTAGGTATGCTTAATTATTCTTAATTCTCTTTGATGTCTTTGTAATTTGTTATGCAGCCAGAAATAAGTCTGACTTTGTTATAGTTATAAATAAGGATTTGTAAATTGTCATATCTTGACATGTAAAATCAGGATCTGCAAGTTGTTAGATCCTGACACCAAAATCATGATTTGCTAAAGGTAAATACTGATGGAATTTAATGGATAAGAATTATCCGTTGAAGGTAAAAATATTTCTGGATCGTTTATTCCTTGGTGGATAAAGACACATCATGTATCCGTTGAATTGGTTCAATCATAGCCGTGAATTCCAAACCCTAGCCGTCGACTTTACTTACAATATGTAGGTATATGTCGATGGATACGTTTTAGAATTTCAACATACTGCTTTATTTTTATATGGTTATTTTTGGCAAATATCATTGGATACTTTATTTTATTTTTAAATATTTGTTTATCTTTTTCAAAGACAGTATAAAATCCCAATTCATTTTTGTATTTCACTTTTTATCTTTCTCTGAATTACTTAGCAACTTTTACTCCCTTCATCTCCGAAACCCCTCTCTCTCTACAACTGCATACTTAGCAATAATGGCGCATGTAGTCAAAATAATGTCTCAGTCTGGGTTCATCTATGAGAAAAACAACTTCGTCGCACTTATGGGGAAGAGTGTTGGTCTTGAAGACTTTCACCAGATGATGGACTTCATTAGCAACTGTAAATTGAAATATTATATGCTCGAGTCTCCGGTGATCTTCTGTGAAGTTATGGAGGAAGTGTGGTCATCTGCTGTTTTTAATTCCTCAGACATGATAATTACCTTTACTCTCAAAGGTACCAATTATTGTGTTAACTCGGATGCTATTCAATCTTGCTTTAAAATACATGAAAATAACACAATTGTTGCACACACTGACACTGATGTGGTCAACTTGCTCAATTCTATGGGCTATCCTCTTGAAACAACCAGTTTAGGTAATATTAGGAGAAAGGGTCTTAGGAAAGAGTGAGTTTTATGCGTGATGCTTTTATCAAAGTGTTTTCAGGAAAAATTAGAAATTTTGATGCAATTACTTCTTCTCTGCCTAACATGCTTTACATGCTCTTGACTGATAAATATTTTAACTTTGGTAATTATGTCATGCTAGAGTTAGGGTATGAATTAGGGGATATTAAGAAAAGGCCCAGAAATGTATATTATGCTAGATTCTTGATGATGTTAGCTAACTTTGTTTCTGAGGACCTTGTAATTGAGAACCCAAACAACAAGCTTGCTAGTTGGGTTTAAGAAAAGAGAGTTCTTGCAATTTTGAGCAAAAACAACCTCAACAATGAAGTGCCTCTCAACTATCTTCCAATTTTTGGGGCACAACAGGTAACTGAGGTAACTATTTCTGCTGCAATCTATTCTCCACCCATTACTTCTTCAACTTCAACTGTGGTAATGGCATTTGTTACAGTGACCTAACAAATGCTTACCCAAGCCACAAAACCTAAATCAAAATCCAAGTCTAAGAAGCCAACCTCTGTTGTCTCTCAAAAGACATCAGTTGTAACAACTTCCACTTCACTTTAAGGGAATGCTCAGGGTAATAAGGTGGGTGAGGGAAAGGGTGAACATCAAAGAAATATCAAGGATAAGGAGGGTGAGGTATGTATGAACCAAACCAGCCACACTACAGTCTCCCAACAGACTGTGGTTCTTAATAAGGAAATTAGCTCATTATTGGTTACATCATCCCAAAAGGATGTAACTATTGAAACAAGCTCTCAACTAAGAACACATGCCAAAAAGGGAAGGGACACAGGCCAAACTCAAACATATATCAGAAAGAAGAAATCAAAACCAATGGGGGAGTCACATGGTGCACACACAGTGCCAACTGAAGTCAAAGACTCGGTTACTGCGCCATCTCAAATTCAGATTGTTGTGTCTCCAATAAATATGGAGTCACAACCAAAATCTCTCATTATCAATACATCATAGACAAACAATTCTCCCATAAACTCAATGGATGTGGACATGATAAACATATCAATTCTTGATTCTCCATCTTTAAAATTCTTGGAGAAGCCAAAAGCTACAACAAATGCGCATTATCTTATTGATGATTTGTTGGCTCACTTGCCCCTTCTTTCTAAAACTAATGATGAGTCTGTGCATAGAAATCTAATATCAATCTCCACAGACTGAACCATAATTTTAACTCATAACTCTTTTATTTCTACCTCTTCGATTGATATTCCTCATCTGTTGATAAGTGATTTTCCCTCGACGGATAAGCTTAACAACATTCATCTGTTAATACTCACAACTGCTACTTCGACGGATATCACTCATCCGTTGATAGTCTCTACACAACTTAATTTTTCCAAAATTGTGACAAATGTAAATGACTTAGTAGTTGTACAATCACTCCTAGGTTTGAGGGAAGAAAGTGACTTGAGTGAGAGGCTGATTTGCTCATAGGAAAAAGGAGAGGAAATGAGTGAACTTCCATATGCTATTCCTTCCAGTATGGTAAAAGTGAGTGAGAGGAGTCCCACCTTAGATGGTGAAGGTGAGGGTGTGAGGGTGGAGAGCCAAAGGGAACCCTTGATGCAAAAGAGAGAAAAAATGAGAGAAAATCAGGTACAGAAGGAATAAGGTTAGAAACTATTGCAAGTGAGTCAATGAGGCAGAAAGGAACAGACTATATCAGCAAGAATACAGAGCTGTTATAGATTCTATATCCCTAGATGCTGAGATATCTATTCATCCTGTTAGAGCCTACCAAACATTGGTTGTTCAGGGCAATAAGGAAGCAAAGATGACTCTCAATCTGGTTACTACAACTTCAATTCTAAGAAAAAGATGAAATCAACTCTCTTCCACCTATAGTTGGTGATGATTTTAAGTATGATTTTGGTGACTCTTTTGGTAATGAGTCAAATGGGGAAGATATTGATGAAGCTGGCATGAACTTAGGGGGGATGCAGGCCCCGGTTCATCTACAGGTATTCCAGTCTGGATGCTAACCAAGGATAGCAGTTATCATCATTTCAACTCCACAATGTTCAAGCTCATTTCTCAGACTTAAACAGCCATTCAAGCCAGCACTAATTCTAGTACCAAATGTCTTCTAGAAGCCCATCTTGAATCTCTACAGCTGCACAGAATTCAGACTCTTAAACAGAATTAAGACATGGATGAGCTCAAAGACACCATTGATACAGACAAGAAAGACCTCAATGATAGTATAGAGGTCAAGCTTCCTGAGTCAATTATGAAGGATATTCACCAAAAACTCAGAAAGGAAAGTGATCTGAATAGGAAGTTTGAGGCCTTGAGTTCCAGAATGACAACTATTGAGAACTCAGTGGCCAAGATACTTTCAAACCAAGAAGCTCGAACTAAATTACTTCAACAGTTGGTGGCTACTCAAATTTCAAACCCTATTTCACTTGATGATAACAAAAGGGGGGGGGAGAAGGATGTGCATATTTAAGTCAGCAAGGTGATAGTGAAGGGTTTTGAGCACATAAACGCAATGGAAACAGTAATTAAAAACGTGAAAAATCAGAAATTTCGAAACCCACCGCAGGATCCATGCGGAAAATATATATTTAATTCGTAGATCAGATTGTTTACCTTAAGAAGCTTTAAAAATTGGTTGACTAATGGAGATCCAAAGCTTGTTCAATCACCACACATCCCGCTCTCGCGATCTACGCTCTATCGTATCCACAAGAATGCTTGAACGCAAGGATTAGATGTGTACTAGCACATGATCGTATCTTCTTGCTCTCTCCATCTTCTCTCTTGGTGGCTAGGGTTTTTATAAAAGTCTTGCACATAGAATCAGCCAAACAAGAGATATTATATAGAGAGTATAATACGAATTATCACTCTTAACTAATTATGAGTTATTCTTAATTCAAAATTCCTATTTGTATAATAATTAAGTCGCACTTAATTATTTAACAAAGAATTTCATAATTAATATTAGTAAATTCGAATATCAATATTTATCTAATTAATTAAGTCATACTTAATTAATATTATAAATAATTTGAATTACTTTAATATAATTTAAATCCAATTTAAATTAAATAATCCTTCAAGCATTCTTAGTGTGTGACCCTATAGGTTATGTAACGATCGAGAAATTACGTTTGTATTATATCATAATAAAGGTGATTTATGTGTATTATTATGTCAGTAAGTTTGTTGAGTCATAAAACCCTAATTGCTATGTGCTACGTGTTATCTGTTTCGATCAGAATGTGTTTCAGGTATTTATCGAGTATTTTATCGTAAGTTAAATGTTTTATATCAAAAGCCGTACAGTCTAAATAGTGTTTTAAAAGCCAATATTTCAAACAAAATCATTGGCCCTATTTTGCCAAGTATGGCCTAATACCATATCTATATTTTGAACATCTAGACGTTTTACAAATTTACCTGTTTCGCGAATAATGACTTTCCCGGGCCCCTTCGGGTGTCAAAACCCCACAAAAATCACATTTTTATTTTTATAGGATCATGAAATTATCAAACATCATTTTTCTTTGCATTTTTGTATTATTCACAATTTTTGAGAATTTTTGGCATATATTTTGTATTTATTGGATATTTAAAAATTCATAATTAATACCCAAAAATTATAAAAATTGGGGCCAATTAATATTATTAAATGCATAATTAGGGCCTTAATTTTATTTAGGAGTATTATTTTAGCTAGTATAAATAGCTGATTTATCACTAATTAATAATTAGTTAATTATTAAAAAAATCAGAAAATTAAGAAATTATAGTGTTGGTGAGGTTTTTGTTCTTGGTGGAGAGAGAAGATCAAACTGTGATTGTGAAAGATTCACTAAACCACTGAAAAAGCTCTAGTAACCAACATAATCCTTGTGAAGAGATGCATCTAGTGATATCAATAACATCAACTGAGGTTGGTTATTCGATAAAATCAATTTTTTGTGTTCTTGAGTTCAAATCGGTTTTTGAGTTCGAGTAATTGTTTGATTGTTCTGATGAATCGTATAGATTTATCATAGTCTTAGGAATGATTTGGTATATTTATATCGATTTTATAACCCCTGGAAGGCTATGAACGTGTTCTTGTTTTTTTAGTTTTGATTTCGTTTTCATTGAATTATAGATGTTATTGATTGATTTTAACTATTAGGAATGATAACAGAAGTCTATAGCTTTGATTTTAGATGAATTTTGCGAAGTTCGGTTGCGATTTTGGGTGGGGAGTAGTTTTCCGATGAACTCATCGGAGGAGCTCGGCTTTTGGCCGGAGATGGTGATGGGGCGGTGGCAGGAGGGTGTTGACACCGCAGGGAGATTACTGCAACACAGAGGAATCGAATGGGACCAAGAACTCGGGCAAACGATGATCTGGAGGCTCAGAACATGCTCGCCCGAAAAATCAGGCGGTGGCCGGAGTTTTTGCAGATTCCGGTGGGTCGATCCATGTTCTTGAAGACCCGAATCTCGACCCGTTAACCCGAAGCAAAAACCCGGTTTCGATCCTGATAACCCAGTTGCAAATTCTGAAAAGTTGTTTCTGGAATTTATAATTTAGTTTTATTTTTATAAAAACAGAAATTAGTTTTGTTAATTAGAAAAATCAAATAATTATTAGATTAAAAATCTGAATTATTTTGTAAATAATTTGTAAATTATTTTATAAATTTAAAAATTCAAAATAGTATTTATTTATTTATTTAATTAATTATTTATCTATTTATTTAATTATTTAATTATTATTTATTATTTATCTAATTATTCAATAATTGAGATTAATTAATTAAATCGATTAATGGTTCGATAATTGATCGATTCAAGCGAGTGACTCGTAATTATTCGAGTAGCATTTCGAATTTTAGGAATTTGACGTTTGAGTATCAATTTACTTATTTATGTATCTCTAGATTACGTAATATTTATACGTATCGATTAATTAATTATAAGTAATCAATTTAACTAGAGAATTTGTAATAAATTGTAATTTATTCCAAAAATTAGGGAATAATTATTTTAAAATATGATAAACCTTAAGTAATTATTTAAAAATATAATTAAGGTTTAATTAATTATGATTATTAATTATAATTGATTTATAATTGATTAAATCTTGTTTATTGTATAATAATTAAACCGTCTATCCGATGTAAGTGAAACGAAGACCCTTAGACTCGGAAAAATGACTCGATTTTATTAAAAATAGTTATAAATCATAATTTCTTTCGAGAACGAGTCAGATTATGTTAATTATTTGTTTATTGACCATATTATTGATAAAAACGAGTCCAATAAATCCCAAAAATTAGAAATCGAGTCAGATAATGTTTGTTAATGCGAATATAGACCTAGTATCGATTCTAAAAGTAATTGTAAGTCTAATTTAATTATGTGCTTTATGTGCTATGTGATTTACGTGATTATATGAACACTATTTTCTAGATAATTATATACGAGTTAGATAGAATCGTATGGGTAGACGATAAGGGCTACATGGTATCAATCTGAGATTGTGTACGATGTAAGTCAGCTAAACAAGTATCTTTCCTTGATAGATTCAGCACCAACAAGGCGAATCAAGTTGAAGATAGAAGGCTGTGACTTATCCGAGGTGAAGTGCATACCAGGCAAGTTTTTTTTCCTATTCTAAGTTCAGAATAGTGAATCGCTTCCAACTTTTCATGACAATTACACCTTGATAATTCTTGTTCACAAACACTAATATACAATTATTGATCCATTGTTTCTATTTCACTTCGATTCTTGATTTCTCCTAATTCATCGAATCCTTTATTTATGTTTCAATTGTTACACATACATATACACATATACTCTGATATATTCCAATGTTGGGATACATCGAAAGTGTTAGATATATTTGATAATGTCATGGCTAATATAATTTATGTTTAGTTTTCAGATCTTACTTAAACAGGATAAATCAGTACTTACTAGAAGTCAGGACTTAAGGATATCAGTACTTATAATTATCAGAAGATAATCATCAGAAGATGGATATCAGAACTTAAGTACTGAAGGACGTTCAAATAAGGACAACAACTGATATGCATGAAGATATGCATAAGAAGATCGAGACAAACATAAGCAGAGATATGCATGAAGAAGGAATTCTATGAAGAATAGAATACTTGGAAGAAAAGATATCTGATTGATATATTTTAGGAAGCAGAATTATATTCCATATCAAATAGCGATTATCTTGTAACTGTGTAGTATATAAACACAGACATAGGGTTTACACTATAAGTGTTGATATATTCGAGAAGATTATTTATTGTAACCCTAGCAGTTCTCGTGATATTTGTTCATCACTGAGAGGTAACAGTTCCATACTGTAACAGAGTTTATTGTTTCAATAAAGTTTGTTTTCTGTTACTTGAGTTATTAAAGTTTGATTTGATTGTACATTACACTGTATTCACCCTCTCTACAGTGTGTGTGTGACCTAACAAGTGGTATCAGAGCCTATCTGTTAACGCACAAATAGTTTAAGATCCAAACACAATCATGTCTGACACAGAAACTCCAACTAAGCCCACTAAAACTGAAGAACCTCCAAAGACACAAATTCAATGTCGGTATGAAACCATCAGAGTTCCCATATTGAGACCATCTGAATATGCCATATGGAAGGTGAGGATGACCATGTTTCTGGAAGCTACAGATCCAGAATATCTTGATAGAATCAAGTAAGGACCTCATAAACCAACCAAGCTCGCTGTTACAGTTGCAGGGAAGCAGCAAAGACTGTACCAAAGGAGAAGAGTGATTACACTGCTGAAGATATCGCATCAATTGCTAAGGATGCTAAGGTACGACACTTACTGCATAGTGCCATTGATAATGTAATGTCAAACAGGGTAATTAACTGCAAGACTGCAAATGAGATATGGGATGCTCTGGAAACAAGGTGTCAGGGAACTGATATAATTAAGAAGAACAGGAAGACAATACTCACTCAGGAGTATGAACACTTTGACTCAAAGGCTAATGAGTCATTGACTGATTTATATGATAGATTTGTCAAACTCTTGAATGATTTGTCACTGGTTAATAAGGAGTATGATCTTAAAGATTCAAACCTTAAATTCCTGTTAGCTCTTCCTGAATGCTGGGATTTGAAGGCTACAACAATAAGAGACAACTACAATCTTAATGAAATAACTCTTGATGAAATTTATGGAATGCTCAAGACTCATGAACTTGAGATGGAACAAAGAAGCAAGAGGAAAGGAGGAAAGTCAAGGACAGTTGCTCTTAAGGCTGAAGAAGAATCCCCCAAGGCAGCTACCTCAAGGAAAGACAAGAGTAAAGCTCTTTTCACAAAGTCTGATACTGAGTCATCAAGTTCTGAAAGTGATGATGACTCAGAATCTGAAAGCTTGCCTGAGACTGATGCTGATGAGGAGATGATGAAGCTGTGTGCTTTTATGGTGAAAGGGATCACAAAGATTGCATATAGGAAGTTCAGGAAGGGAAAGAAGTTTTCCAGGAAAGGCACAAGTTCTGATAAGAAGAATTTCAGAAGATCTGAGGGCAGAGGAGGAAAGTCTGACAGAGGAGATTACACCAATGTCAAATGCTATAACTGTGGTGAGAAAGGCCACATATCTCCTGATTGCAAGAAAGTGAAGAGTGACAAAGGCAAGGCTCTTGTCACAAAGAAGAAAAGCTGGACAGATACGTCAAACTCTGAAAGTGAGGAGAATTATGCTTTGATGGCAAATGCTGATAAAGCAAGTGCTGAAAGCAGTTCTGAAGCTGCTGGATCAAAGGTACCTCAGACTACTTATGCTTTTTATACTGATGATATTAATGAGTTGAGAAGATATCTTTAAACCATGTTTGTTAGTTATAGAGATCAAACTTTAACATGTGAAAGATTAACTTCTGAAAATCTTGCTTTTAAGAAAAGAAATGATTTCTTAGAAAAAGAGTTAGTTATGTTCCACCAAACTCAGAAAGATAGAGATGATGCGTTTTATGTTAGGGATGAAGTGCTAAAAATGAATGAATCTCTAAAAATCGAGTTAGAAAAGGAAAGAGAGGTTATCAGGACTTGGACTAACTCTGGCAGAACAACTCAAAATTTGCTAAGTAGTGAAAACTGGAAAGAGGGTTTAGGTTATGGAGAGGATAAGAATGATAAAGGAACTATAGAAATTAAGCATGTTGTGGTTAAGCAAAAGCCAAAGTTAAAACCTGTTAAGTTTGTAACTGTAAAGTCTGATAATGAGAAATCAGAAGTTGAAAAGGGATTAACTTCTGACAAACTAAAACAGGAAAAGATAGCTGAAGTAAACATAGGCTTAATGACTAAGAAGCAGCTTAAGTATAAGCTGAAAGATGTTAAGAATGCAAACAAGGTAAAATCACCTAAGAAAAATAGGAATGGAAAGGAAGGTGTGAATAAAAGCAATGATTATAAGCCTGTTCCTAAAGCTCCTAGGAAAACGTGTCATAATTGTGGAAGTTCTAACCATCTGGCCTCTTTTTGCAGGAAGAATAAGAACATAAACTCCTTACCTTCAAAGTCAAGAGTTAAGAGTCAGTCTGTTAGATATAAGCCACAAAATCCTTGTTTTCATTGTGGTAGTTTATGGCATTCCATTAATACTTGTAAGGAATATCATAGTTTATACTATGATTATTATCAAATAAAACCTTCTTTAAAGAAAGTTTCCATTGTTCCTTCTAGTGTAAATTCTGATTCAAAGTCTGATAGTGTAAATTCTGATAAGAAAAATGTTAACATAAACTCTGATGCTAAATCCGCTGCAAATGTTAACAAACTTGATAAGGCCAAAGGATCCAAGCAAGTCTGGGTCCTTAAAACTAATCATTAGTGGTCTTTGTAATTGCAGGGCCCCAGGAAAAACATCATGGTTCTGGACAGTGGATGTTCAGGACATATGACTGGAAATAAAGCCCTGCTATCAGACTTTATGGAGAAAGCTGGTCCAAGTGTTTCTTATAGAGATGGCAACATTGGAAAAACATTGGGATATGGCAATATCAATCTTAGGAATGTCATCATTAACGAAGTAGCTCTGGTCTCAGGACTTAAACACAATCTACTGAGTATAAGTCAAATCTGTGACAGAGGTTATCATGTTGATTTCTTTGAAGAACACTGTGAAGTTATGAGTAAATCTACAGGCAAAGTTGTTCTGAAAGGATACAGGCATGGTAACATTTATGAAGCTAAGCTTTCAATAAGTACTGATGGTTCTGTAATCTGTCTGATGAGTAGAGCATCAATTTAAGAAAGCTGGAATTGGCACAAGAAACTCTCTCATTTAAATTTCAACAATATAAATGAGTTGGTCAAGAAAGATCTTGTGAGAGGACTGCCAAAGTCAGTATTTGCTCCTGATGGCCTTTGTGATTCTTGTCAGAAGGCCAAACAAAGAAAATCTTCATTCAAGAGCAAGACTGAATCATCAATTCTTGAGCCTTATCACCTACTACATGTTGATCTATTTGGTCCAGTAAATGTCATGTCTATTGCAAAGAAGAAATATGTTATGGTCATAGTGGATAAGTTCACCAGATACACATGGGTGTATTTCTTGCACACAAAAAGTGAAACTGCATCTATCTTGATTGATCATGTCAAACAACTGGATAAATTGGTCAAAGATTCTGTGAAGACAATAAGGAGTGATAATGGCACTGAGTTTAAGAATCTGATAATGGAAGAGTTCTGTAAAAACCATGGAATCAAGCAGGAATTCTCTGCTCCTGGAACTCCACAGCAAAATGGAGTTGTTGAACGAAAGAATAGAACTCTCATTGAAGCTGCACGTACAATGCTTGAAGAAGCAAAGCTTCCAACCTATTTCTGGGCTGAAGCTGTGCAGACTGCTTGTTTTACTCAAAATGCAACACTCATTAATAAGCAAGGAAAGACACCATATGAGATGGTGAAGAAAAAGAAGCCAAATTTGAAGTATTTTCATGTATTTCGATGCAAGTGTTTTGTTCTCAAGACTCATCCTGAATAGCTATCCAAATTTGATCTAAAAGCTGATGAAGGAATCTTTGTTGGATATCCATTTTCCACAAAAGCCTTCAGAGTCTATAATTTGAGAACAAGAGTGGTCATAGAATCAATCAATGTCTCTTTTGATGACAAGAAGATTACTGGACTTGAAGATTTTATTGATCATGATCAGCTGAGATTTGAAAATGAAAACTCAAATTCTGATACTGAAAATCCTGAAAATCTAAGTCCTAATACTGCAAACTCTTATGGATTAAACTCTGATGTTATTGAAACTGTGATGACTACGCTAAAGGAAGATGCACCTATGCAGGGGGAGCATACTCAAGATCTTACCACATCACAAGAAGCATCAGAACATACATCTGGCTCTTCAAGTTCTGATTCGTCAAGTTCTGATAAGCCAAGTTTTGATAGTTCTGAAAATCTAAATTCTGAAGAATCCAACTCAGAGAGCATAGTTTCAGGGGGAGCATCAGAAAAAGAAAATGAAGACAGCATGGATCATGGGGGAGCATCCAGTTCTAGAGAAAACCTTCCATCTGCAAGGAAGTGGACTAAATCACATACACCTGATTTGATAATTGGAAATCCTGATGCAGGTGTCAGAACTAGAACAGGTACTTCAAATGAATATCTTTACAATTCTTTTCTTTCTCATACTGAGCCAAAAAAAGTGGAAGAAGCTCTTCAAGATGCTAATTGGGTGCAAGCAATACAGGAAGAGTTAAATGAATTTGAAAGAAATAAAGTCTGGACCCTAGTGCCAAGACCAAAGAATAGATCTGTTGTTGGTACAAAGTGGGTATTCAGAAACAAAACGGACAGTGATGGCATAATTACAAGGAATAAGGCAAGGCTGGTTGCAAAAGGATATTCTCAACAGGAGGGAATTGACTATAATGAAACATTTGCACCTGTTGCTAGGTTAGAAGCCATAAGGATATTTTTGGCTTATGCTGCTCACAAAAAGTTTACTGTCTTTCAAATGGATGTGAAAAGTGCTTTTCTCAATGGAGAATTGGAGGAAGAAGTATATGTTGAACAACCTCCCGGCTTTGTGGATTCCAAATATCCAGATTATGTCTACATGCTTGATAAAGCACTTTATGGACTTAAGCAAACTTCCAGAGCATGGTATGAGACTTTAGCTTAGTTTCTTCTGGAAAGTGGATTTAACAGAGGAACTATAGATAAAACACTGTTCTACCTCAACCATAGAAAGGACTTACTTCTGGTCCAGATTTATGTTGATGATATCATTTTTGTGTCTACAAATGACAGACTTTGCAAAAAGTTTGCCAAACTGATGCAGTCAAGGTATCAGATGAGTATGATGGGGGAACTTAGCTATTTTCTGGGCCTTCAAATCAAGCAGAATGAAGAAGGCACTTTTATTTGTCAAACTAAGTACACCAGAAACTTGCTAAAGAAATTTGGAATGCAAGATTGTTCAAGTGCATCCACTCCCATGGCCCCTGCAACAAAACTGGACAAGGATACTGGTAAATCAGTAAATATTACTAATTACAGAGGTATGATTGGCTCTCTACTCTATCTAACTGCTAGTAGACCTGATATCATGTATGCTACCTGTCTTTGTGCAAGATTTTAAGCAGATCCAAGAGAACCTCACTTAACAGCTGTGAAAAGAATTTTCAAGTATCTTAAGGGAACAGCTGGTCTGGGATTGTGGTATCCCAGAGAATTAGATTTTAAACTAATAGGTTACTCAGATGCAGATTTTGCAGGTCGCAAAATTGACAGGAAAAGCATAAGTGGAAGCTGCCAATTTCTTGGAGGCAGATTGGTTTCTTGGTTTAGCAAGAAACAAAAGTCAATTTCCACATCAACTGCAGAAGCAGAATATATTGCTACAGGAAGCTGTTGTGCACAGATTCTTTGGATGAAGAATCAGTTACTGGATTATGGGTTAACATATTTCAAAATCCCTATTTACTGTGATAATCAAAGTGCTATTGCTATGACAGGTAATCCAGTTCAACACTCTATGACAAAGCACATCAGCATCAGGTACCACTTTATCAGGGAACATGTGGATGAAGGTACAGTGGAATTGCACTTTGTTCCAACAGATCAACAACTAACAGATATCTTCACAAAACCACTGTGTGAAGCTACTTTTACAAGATTGGTAAATGAACTTGGAATGGTTTCAGGTTCTTTCTCTAAATCTGCTTAGTTTTGTTCTGATGCATGAGACTTTATGATCAGTATTTACAGAAATTACTCTCTTTGTGTATTCTGTGCTTAATTGAATATTTGCTTAAGTACTGACTGTGGTCTAATGTAAGTTTCTAAACTCTGATAGTGATATGTCTATTAATGTAACTATTCAATCCTATGAGGATACATGTGCTAGATGCTGACCTAGTAGTCTTCAATAAACTAGGGATCCCATGTTAGAAGTAATTATTTATGTGGAAATCTATTGATACAAGCAAATTCTGATATTGAGGTTAGTTGAGTTTACTTTGTCTATCTTATTACTAAGTCACAAACTAGAATAATGCTTCTCATCTGTTAAGTTCTGATGCTAGTAAATCTGTTGAATGTACTAAGTGATGATAAACCTCTCTTATCAAAAGAAAAAGAAAAGAATCAAGGATTAAAATTCAGGCACTCCTTTGAGATCTAGAGTACAAATGTGGAAGAGACGACCCAAGTGCATTGCTGGTATTAAGTAAATATGCATCAGAAAAGCAAAATATTTTCTTGGTGACTTTTCACACTTTATGATTACTGGAGAAATACTCTGATAATAGCATAAATTTTGATAAGCAGTCGTGACTCACTTATACTGAGAAGCCACTGTAAAATGGAATTTAAAAAGATGCACAAAATTAGCACAAAATAGTTGAGGTGGACTCAAGCATGAACTCATTCAATAGTAGGTTTCAGGATAATGACAGGTTTTTAGTAAAGTTTTCATTATGCCTTATTTCTAAGATATACTGAAGTGAATCAGACTTTACTCTTTGTCTGATATTTAGCTTAATGCACACACTAAACACTCCATATGAATGATGAAAATAACTGTGGTGATCTATGTTATTTTAGATGAACAGTTTCTGTGTCACATTGCACAAATTCTGAGGACAAGTTCTGATTGCATGTTCTGATGATTAAGTTCTGAAGAATCTATACCAGAATTTGTGTGAGGACTTACTAAGATAGGCATTCATTTTTCGAGTTAAGAAATTATGTTCTGATAACTGTTAAGTTCTGATATAAGTCTAAGTTCTGATATTAAATTCTGATTCTTTACTTGACTTATTTGTGGATAAAATCTAAAAACAGTTTCAGTTTAAATCAGACTATGTTTGGGTAGAATATTAACAGTCAATATCATTAGGGATAGTGGTTCACGACATGTACAGTAATTTTTACTTGTTACTTGTATGCATTAACCCTGACTTACACTTCCAATGACTGTTTTTCATCTTCCCAGTCTAGGGAGATGAGGTATAATTAATTCTACCTGCCAGCATTAAATTTCTTTGCGTCTCCTGGCCTTCTTTTGCCTATATAAACAACCACTTCACATTAGCCTTCACATCAACTCTTTTATCACAAAACTCATGTCCATTTTCTTAATATCAAAAACACCATGGTCAATTACAATATGTTTTTGAACTATGAAACATTTAACATGGAGCTGAGCTGTGAAGCCTGGCAGCAGGAATGGCGCGTCACTGCCATTCCTGATGAGATATGGGACTCAGTTCCCCAGGAGGTACTCACCCACCTCCTGTTCTTCTATATGGATTACCATCGCCATCTGGAGCGATTGGAGGTGGAAAGGCTGGAAGCTCTCCACCAGTGTAACGCCCTCCAGACCCGGGGTATAAGTCTGGGGGTTACTAGCTAATCACCAAACCTATACAATTTGATTAACAATTAATAAAGAAATGAAATTAAACCCCTTTAACACTAACCAGGATCTTTTTAGGTTAAAGTATGAAAACAAGAACCACTAACTACTTTTATTACAAACCAACATTCAAAGTCTCACAAACTCTCTTTATTACAAACCATTGTCTAATTTATTTTAAGCTAAGTTCAACTTTTATTCAAACACACACACCTAGTATCTATCAACACTCCACCTGCTCGGGCAACTCAAAGCTTTCTTCCTGGATTGGGATCAACACCTTGGGTATAAGAGGATCCCGAGGCTTGACTCGCTTCTTTACCACTCGAGTCCTGATTGGTTTCATATTCCTTCTTAACTGAAAACAATAAGGTGAATAACAACAAAAGGGGTGAGCCAAAAGTTGATCAACAAGTCCACAAACATATAAACAGTGTTAAAGCATTTTAAATGAATCCGCCATCCCAGGTATATCTGCCAAGATATAACCTCACGAGAATAAAAAGAAGGTCATTACTGGCGAGTACAAATAAACTAAACTGGACACAAGTTCGCATCTATATTCTGCTAATCAGTCAGAATATAATACAGATCTATATCTCAGTATATAGATCCAGTCGGGTACCCAGGCACTACGGCCCACGTCGAGGCACCAGTCATCCCGGACCTTAGAATTAAAACACACTCAATCCCAAAATATCCTTATCCAGTCCATCGCTTAGCAATGGGGACAATCGGTATGCTTTGATATATTCCAAACACTAGAATATATCAATCTCCATGTGTTACCAACAGAATATGAATCAAGAATCCAAAGAAACGGAGAAATCAAGAATTGAAATAAAATATGAACAAAGGAATATGGATTGTATATTAGTGATCAAGAACAATAATCAAGAGAATGTAAATGTGATAAATATTTGAATCAATATCACTATTCCGAAAGTAGAATAGAGGAAAAACTTGCCTTCTGCGCGACTTACTACAATTGAATCACTTATGTCTATCACCTTGGACTATTACCGACTCAACTGGCCTGGTTGGCTTAGCTTCTGTTGGCAAAACAGACTGGTTAAGTCACGTCGTGCTTCATTTGCATCTTGAATCGACTTCAAACTGATCCTAACATCTACCCATGCGCTTATGACTGACTCATGTATTACATATAAGCAAGTAAGACTTGATTAACCACGTAATACACATAAGCACATAAGCACATAAGCACATAATCATTTTTATGGTTAAAATAATTTTTAAAACCAAAATCGACTCGCTGATCGCTCAACTGATCGTTATTTGACTCGTTTCCCATTTTTCCGGAATTTTTCGGACTCGTCTCGGCACGTAACTTGACTGATAATCAAACAAGTCACAAAATCAACTAACTTCTAAAAAAAATTAAGCTTTGATATTATTTTTAATGAAAAGGATTCATTTTTCTGAGTTAAAAGGCTTTCGTTTCACGCAAAACGGACTAACGGTTGAAATATTATTAATTAAATACTGATAATTCCATTTATTAATCATTATAAATAATTATTACTAATTTTTAAAACCCAAAAATAATTTTTAAATCATTATTTAAGAAAATCAGAATTAAAAATAATTTTTCTATAATTTTTGAAATTAAAATGAATTTATTATGATTTATTGAAAATTATTTGATTAATTATCAAAATAATTAATCACTTTTAAGTAATTAATAAGTAATAAATAAATAATAAATAATTAAGAAAATATTTCAATCTGATTTTTAGAAAATAATTCAGAATTATTTATAATATAAATTAATTAATTAAATAATTAATTAATCAATTTACAAAATAAATAAAACTGATTTTTAAAATTAATAAAAATAAAAAGTAAAAATAATTTCCAGAAACATATGTCAGAAAACAGACATCTGACAAGGTGGGTCAAAATCGGATTCTGGAAACGGGTCAACCGGGTTGGATTCCGGGTCTGTGAAGAACACCACCGGAATCTGGGTTTAAACCCAGAATCTGGCGACTTCACCGGACTCCGGCGAGTCCAATTCCTGGCCAAACGGACACCGTTTGGTTCCGTTTTTGATCCCAAAACATCCCAAACTACTTCCCCAATCTGTTTCAGGCCAAAATCGACCAGAAACATCCCTGGATATCATTCTTCGATCAAAATCATCAAGAACTCCGGCCAAAAATCCAAATCACTCATTTGTACATAACATCAAACGCTATATAGTGCAAAATGAAGCTAAGAACATATACAATCAAAGCCCTAACATTACAAGAACCAAATATTCACAGAAATCATCGAGTTGTGTTTTGAAAATTCGACCTAAACCCTAGAAATCGTGAATCATTATCCAAGCATCGTTTGTTCAATTAAACACCATGAATCGACTGTAAATCATCTAACAAAGCTATATCAATCATCAAAACATCACAATAACCCCAGAATCAAAAAGCCCTAATTCGAACATAAACCTTAGAAATCAAAAATCAAAAACGATGCAATAAAACGTGAAATTGATGCAAGAAACAGAAAGAACGGATCAAAACCTTCGATTTGAGTACTTGAATCACACGATTTGATGCTGTAATCAGTGAGAAATCACGACTTGATTCTTCAACCCGAACCTGTTCTTCCTGACCCGATTTCAGAGAATTTTTGGTAATTTTGCAGATTTTAATGATTAATTATAATTAATTAAATAAAAATTAGGCTATTTATAGTAGTAAAAATAATACTCCTAATTAAAATTAAGGGGCTAATTATACATTAAATAAAAATATTGGGCCCTAATTTTTATAATTTTTGAGTATTAAAATTTAATTTATAAATATTTTATATATGCAATATATATGCCAAAAATTCCCAAAAATTGTGAATAATGCAAAAATGCAAAGAAATAATATAAATGAAAGTCCTATAATTTTATAAAAATAAAAATGTGATTTTTGTGGGGTTTTTGACACCCAATGGGGCCCGGAAAAATCATTTTTCGCAAAACGAGAAAATTTATAAATTATCTAGATGTTCAGAACAAGGCGATTGTAAAAGCCATTTGATGAAAAATAAGGCCCATTATTTTATTTGAAATACTGGCTTTAAAATCATCGTTTGGGTCATAAAACGTTTGAAATAAAACCTATAAATGCATAATAAAATATCTGAAAAATACCTTAAAATACAGAAATGACATGGAATACACGTATCACGTAACAGTTAGGGTTTATCAGATAATCACACATAAATGACACATTAATTCACATATTTTATTATAATAATGATATAATATAAACGTAAAGTTCCCAGTCGTTACAACCAGCAAGAGCGAATCATCCGACTCGCTATTCTGTTTGTCGAGAGTAGGAAGAAGAAATGATTTATTTTCTTCTACCTGTTTTTCTTCATCGTCAGCCTTGCCCTGCTTCTTGAGCTAGGACAAAGGCTGTTGATGTTAGGTTTAGCAGCTTAGGACAATCTTGTAAAAGTTCTGATGTAATTTAAATTTCATGAATGTATTCTCTTAATATATTAATGAAATTTCTTTTTTTTTGCAAGTTCTTGTCTCTGAGATGTTTTGTAATACATTGATAAATCCTGTTAAATATTCATATTCTGATGACCATTTCAATTTAAATTTAAATTAAGTTCTGATTTTAAATTATCAGTACTTGTTCCCTTGATTTATTTTGGTCATTCTCACTCGATTTTTTTTTCAGAATATTGGTGTTGCAGTGAAAAATAATTGAATAAGTGGAAACAGTTTCAATTTTGAATTAAAACTGATTTACCTTGATTAATGGAATTACTGGGTAAGTGGAACGGTTTTTCCTTGAAAAACTGCAAGTGGGTAAGTAATGATTACTGTTTTCCCGTGCCCATTAACTATTCATTATTTCTTAATGTCTGACAGGTGTCCAACGGTTACATTTTTTTTTCAAAGTATAAGTAACACAGAGAGAGGATTTTTTTTCTTTTATTCACTTTTATACTCTATCTCTCTATTTGATTTTACTCTCTTTCTTCTCCTAACGTTGGTTTTTCATATAGACATTCTATCGAACACCTAACAGGCACTCTTAAATCTCGATTATTTTCATGGCACCAAAGGATTTAATCATTGATGGAGCTAAATTTGTTCCAAATAACTATGCTGCAATTCTTGATCATGCTGAAGCTCCGTCTGAGTTGCATTTTGTGCAAGATCTTCTTGCACATAGTGAAATTGGGTATGCATTGACCCAACCTTCAGTCTTTTAGAGCAAACAAGTTCTGACATTTTGGCGGACTGGGCACTTTGATAATGGTGGTACACATGGTACTCCCAGTATTGTTTTCGAAGTGGATGATTCTACACATGTGGTAACTCCTGGTACAATTCTAAAGGCTCTCCATTTACCAGAAGGATGTACTTTTTCAACCCCAGAAGAATCAGCTCTTCAGGAGTTGGCCAGTTTGGGGTATGAGCAGAGTTTGGCTAAGCTTGGGCAGTTGAAACGGGCTCATATCAGAAAGGAATGGAGCTTCTTCTTCGATTGCATCACTAAAGCTTTTGGGAATAAGTGTTCCAACTTTGATGCAATCCCTATAATGAGTCAGCACATCGGGTATGCAATCATTAACCAAACACATTTCGATTTTACAAATGCTGTGATAGGTTTCATAGGGGATAGGATGACAGAAGATAGAAATGTAGTTTATTTTGCTAGATTCTGTCAGCTTATATATAACTTTTGTTGTACTAATCCCCCTCAATTAGCCAGTACCTTAATTTCACCATTCAAAATTGCAAAACGAGCTTTTAATGACCTAGTAAATGCTGATCTTAAGAAAAGGGTGGTTAGACCCTTATAGATTCTTCAATCTGTAAAACAGATCTTAGTAAATGCTGATCCTGATACCTACAGATCTGTTTATCCTGATGTCCAACCAACCACCACCTCCCAAACACCACAGCAACCATCAGAACATACCACTCATACTACTCAACCTACCCTCAGACAATATCTCAAATCATATCTCTCCACTTCACATACAGTTCAACCTTCATCCTCAGCACCTACTGTGAAACCTTCATCTTCCAAGGCTTAGAGGACAAAGACTGTTTATCAAACACCTCAGAAGAGAAGGATGATTATTTTGATAGATGAATCTGATAGTGAGGAACATGTTTCTACTTCAGAACCTATTAATAAAGAAGCTGAGAAAGTTCCTTCTCAGAAGGATTCTGCAATTGGGGGATCTAGTTTTCTCAAAAGGCTTAGAAGAATGACTGTTGATGAAACTCCCAAGGAATCCATATCTTCAAAGAGATAAAAGAAACAGAGGGCAAAAAGGCCAGTTTCAAATGATGAGAAAACAGCAGCTAAGGAAGGACATCAGGAATCTCTAATCTCAGGAGAACCAGTTTCTACTAAGGCCCCTGCTTCTCCATTAACTTCAACTAAGGAAGCTTTTACTGAAAAGGCCAACACACCTTCTGTGTCTCCTAGGACTGTATCTCCTGTTAATTCAGGCACAAGTGCTGATATTGATATCCAGAACTTGGTTGTGCCTGAAGTACTTTACTTAGAAGCTCAAACAGCAACTAATCCATCAACAACACCTGTTACTGATGCTGCTCAAACTCCAGAATTATCTACAACACCTTCTCTGCATCTAGATGCTGATGATCAGAATATAGGTGAGCATCAGGATATGGCTGTTGATCAGAACTTGGAACCAGATCAACAATTAGAGGATGATCCTGAAGTCTCCATTGCTGCTCATACTGTTGTTTTATCAGAAGATACTGATTCTGTAAGTTCTGATGCTGCAAATGCTGGAAATATTGGCGATGCTGCTCCAAATGAAGATGCTGATGAAGCAGGTCCTTCAGGACATGCTCCTCAACAAACTGTTCTTAAATCTTAACTTGTTAAGAAGTTTGTTACAAGAGAAGCACCAGTTCCTTGGAGTGAAACTCTTGCAGGACAGGAGTGGACCAATGAATGGAATTCAGTTACCTGTGCTCCATCTGCACAACATCTTGCTGAGCACTTGACTAAAGCTAATGAGATGTTAATTACTGATGATTTCAAAACACAGCTTAGAGTCACTGCATTGAGTACTAAACATCTACAAGGTCTTCATTCAACTACTCATGCAGAGTTACATAAGATTCAGGAAGAATTCATTAAGCAAGAACAAGTTCAGAAGATTGACAAGAAAAAATTCTTCTAACCTACCTTTGACAGAGTTGCTTATATTGAGAAGACTCAAGAGAAACAACAAGCTCAAATTGATGATACTCTGAAAATCAAGCTTCTCAGCAATCTCAACTTAATGAAATCCAAGCCTCAGTGGAATTGCTTGTCTTTCTTCTCTTACCTGCTGATGCCAAAAAGGGAGAGAAAGTAATTAAGTCCAAATGCAAAACTGATAAGACACTGAAGGGGAAGGATGATGAAAAGGATGACCAAGGAAACTCTGGAATGGGTAGAGGTCATAGTCAAGGTAGAGGTTTCTCATCAAGAAAAGCTGAAATCACAAGTCACATGCCAAGTTCTGATACTTGAAAAAGAATTAGTTCTACTACTGGTAAAAGGATAAGTTCTGATGAACTTTTAGATCTTGATGAAGAAATGTCAAGACAGTTATTTCTTCAGGAAAATCCAGGATTGGACTTGGAGAGTTTAATGGAAGAAGAAGCCAGACTTAAATCAGAAAAAGTCACATCTAAATCTGAAGCTTCTGGTAAAAAGACAATTCCAAAACTCAAAGGCATTATGATAAAAGAAAGGACAAATACTGAAGTAACATTGGCTAAATCACAACCGCAGATAGATCCAAGATCCAAGGGTAAAGAAAAAGTTGGCGAACCTATCAAGGTTTATGTGCCTCCTGAGAATGAAGAAATCACTGATGAAAAGGATGATCTTGCTCCGACTTCAAGAAAAGTTTTTAAGACAACCTCTGACATGGCTCAAGTTGTTCAGAGTCAAGAGACAGTAAGTTCTGATATTCTTAAGAAGCAAGTAACCTCTGACATAGCTCAAGTTAACTTAATATTAGAAGATAAATTAAAGACACTCCTACCAGGATTCACTAAAGCAAAACAGACAACCTTTGAAGACTGATGCAAGTGGTTTTGAAGCAAGAGTAGTTACTGGAAAGGAAGCAAGAGATAAAACTGGATTGGGAAGCGCTGATGAAAGAAGAATACAGAACACTACCAATGATCCAACTTCCTTGAGTGAATCAGGTATTGGAGCAACTCCTGAGAGATTGAATCAACTGGAATCTGTACAAATGTTTTACCATACCTACTTGAAAGAACACATCTTGTTGTACTTCATGACATATGGTAGGGTTTATCATATAAGGCAAAATACCATTCCATTAAAGTATTTTGAAGAACTTGACCATGTACTATTCTTACTTCAAGTGAATGACAGATTAACAAAAAGTGCTGTAAACTATTTGAAGGATCAGATTCAGAGACAGAAAAGGCTTTATTCTGTTATGTCTGACAGCACATATCTTCCAAAGTACAGAGATCATAAGGGTGATATAGTTGAAATGAAGCCCAACACTGCTAAGATTATAACTACCTTTCTGGGTTACAGGGCTGTGGATTTCAATCTTGAGTCTGATAAAGCATATTTGATCAGACTGGATCAGGATATAAGAAAAGCTAAGATTAATGATCTCAGGGCTGCAATCTTTCAAATTGGTGAAGATACTGCAGAGCTTAAAGATGCTAAAAGGAGGATGATTGATGAACTTAGATATGCTAAGAAATGTTTATTGAAGAACTATCTCAGAACAACTCCTGACATCAGAGAGATCAGAAGATGAAGCCAAGTCAAGATTTACAACTGCTTAAATTCTGATATTTGTACAGACTAAAGTTGTTATCAGAAGTTAGAGATTGGTAAAGCTTTAAGGACTGTAAGTTGTAGTTATCTAGTCTAATTCTCATGCATTTGTACTTAATGTTTTTGACATCATCAAATATTTGTTAAACTTGTATATTATGCTAATTTACAAGTTGGGGGAGATTGTTAGATATATTTGATAATGTCATGGCTAATATGATTTATGTTTTGTTTTCAGATCTTACTTAAACAGGATAAATCAGTACTTACTGGAAGTCAGGACTTAAGGATATCAGTACTTATAATTATCAAGAGATAATCATCAGAAGATGGATATCAGAACTTAAGTACTGAAGGACGTTCAGATAAGGACAGCATGTGACGGCCTCAACCCCGGGGTCAGGAGTTGACGTCACTAAACACAATTGCCAAAAATATAAACAACAGAATTATTATTAAAATATGCTAACTTGACCCCGAACCAAGATCCGATCCAGGTTCAAGTATAATTCAGGTTCTCAATATTACAAACTCTTTATTCAACATCTAAGACACACTAACTTTATTCAGCAACTCTTCAGACCTCATGGTCTGATACAAACTACCTCAGAGGAGCCAGGTCCAGTAGGGGCGGGAACACGGGTCGGTCTGACTGATCTTCTAGGATGTTAGATATATTTGATAATGTCATGGCTAATATGATTTATGTTTAGTTTTTTCAGATCTTACTTAACAGGACAAATTAGTACTTAACTGGGAATCAGTACTTATACTAGAAGTCAAGACTTAAGGATATCAGTACTTATATTATCAGGAGATAATCATCAGAAGATGGATATCAGAACTTAAGTGCTGAAGGACGTTCAGATAAGGACAGTAGCTGATTAAAAGAAAGAAGATCAAGATAAACATTAGAAGAGATATAGATGAAGAAGGAATTCTATGAAAAATAGAATACTTGGAAGAAAAGATATCTGATTGATATATTTTAGGAAGCAGAATTATATTCCATATCAATTAGCGATTATCTTGTAACTGTGTAGTATATAAAAACATACATAGGGTTTACACTATAAGTGTTATCATATTCGAGAAGATTATTCATTGTAACCTTAGCAGCTCTCATGATATTTGTTCATCACTGAGAGGTAACATGTAATAACCCCAATTTTTGAGAAATTTTGAAACCCTTATGAATAGTGTTTTTGCTGAACGAGAAAACTTTTCATGCCACGCTATGTAGGGGTTCTGTTATTGATCTTATGGGATATTATTAGTACTCTATGAAGTATATAAGTGTATGTAAAGATCGTCAGAATCCAATTCCGAACACTTTGGTTTTTCCCGGAAATCCACAAGATACGGAGAGAATTGAGTATGAGGTAACAGGATAAAAAGGATTTAAATTAAAGGATTAATGGAGGATCATAAAAAGGAATATAATGTATTGAGGAAGGTTAAGGGAACCTAAGTAATAAGATCCCGGGTATGATCCTTCAAACGATAAAACGAGAACGAAAGTTAAGCGAACCGTATAGCAGATCAGCGGTCATTAGGCAAACGATTAGGAAGTTAATCAAAGGGATTAATGGGAATGATGTCATCCAACCAATAGAAAGAAGACAAGGAAGGAAGGATGACATCATGTGGATGAGATAAGCATGACATGGGAAGGAGGAGGTGTGGTGGCTTTGTAACCACACAAATCCAAGGGCAAGAAGGTAATTCACTAAAGCAAAAACAAAACCAAATCAACCAACCAAGCAAATCATTTCATTTTCATCAAACAAAACACAAAATTCTTCTTTCTCCATGGAAGCTCACGGGTCCTTTTCTTAATTTTTGAAGATCCAAGCTCCTCCACTTACTATTTAGCAAGGTAATTATCCTAGCTTCTCCTAGTTAAGTTACATACTTCCTATAAGTTTAAGCTTCTAATTCCAAGCCAATCTTTTTCTATAAATCATCAAAGAAGATGGTGAATAGTGTTTTCAAGAACTAAAATTTGTGTTCTTGAAGTTTTGTTTAGATTAAGCTTGGTTAAGGGCTTTAAAGGTGATTCCAAGCCATCCTCTTGATTCTCCACTCTCCAAGGAAGGTATAAACTACAAACCCTAGCTTTAGTTTTGAGTAATTAGGATTGAATGTGTTTGATATAGCATATGTGAGGCATGATGCTTGATTGGTTGAAGTTTGGTTGAGTTTGTAGAGATTAGTTGGTTTTGTTGTTATGATTAGAGTTTGAGATTTGGAATGGTAGTGAAATGAAATGGTAATTTTGTGGTTTTGATTTAAAGAAACTTAAGTATGATTAAAGTTAGGTTTAAGCATATGTATGAATGATTAAAAGTGAATTGGTTGGGATTGTTATGATGTGATAAGGATGGATGTTTGTTGTGTGTTGGATTTGAGGATGGTTTGGGTTGATTGTGGATGGTTTAAAAAATGGGAAATCGCGTAAACATAGCCGTCGTAACGTCCGATTTTCTTTGGACTGTTTTTGTGCATAGCATTAGGACCCGAGAACCCCCTGCTAGATTGTGACCACTGCCATGTTTAGATAGCTCATGTTACGAGCTTCGTTTTGATATGTAGTTCGTTCGATTCCGATTTACGGTTTAGGAGAAACGACCGTTTCAAGTAACGGCGTTTCACGAACGAAACTTTTTCCCTCACCTTACTTTGAAATGTAGGTTAAAGACCAAAAAGGGTTAATTAATGCATGAAACATTTATGGTAAGTGTTTTAGGCAGTTGGTAAGTCACTCGCGAAGGAATCGCTTTAAAACTCGTAAAGGTTAAATTATTAAAAATGGTGGAGCCGAGGGTACCCGAGTGACTTAAGCGAATCAGTGAGCGCAAAACAAGCGTTAGAGTCTAAGTTAGTTAAAGTATAGATTTACAAGTGATTTTGGTTTAATTCCAACTTACTTGTTGTTTATAGGTTACCAGACTCGTCCCGAGCCTTTTATCACCCCAAGTCGCTCAGGCAAGTTTTCTACCCGATATACTGTTGTTGTGATGTAAATATATGTATATGCA
Organism: Apium graveolens; assembly: GCF_009905375.1. Classification (NCBI taxonomy): domain Eukaryota; kingdom Viridiplantae; phylum Streptophyta; class Magnoliopsida; order Apiales; family Apiaceae; genus Apium; species Apium graveolens. The sequence goes on from NC_133650.1 coordinate 157,466,515, forward strand.
TTATCTTGTGATAGTGCATGAATGTTATTAGCAAATTTTGCGATATATTGGAGCATGCTGATATGGTATATATGCATGTCTGTTTCGTAATCTGGTTATCTATCTGTTGATTTCAATGCTTATAGTTGCATAATACCTATGCTAGAAATAAGCAAGTAGTTGCGTATACCCTTAGTATAGGGGATAAAAGGTGAACATATTTCTAAACCGGGAGTCGAGGATCCCGAGTAGATTTCATATATATATGGATATGGATATATATATATATATTTATATATATATATGGTTATAGTTTTCCAAACTATTAATCGAATAATGTTTATTCGATAACTTTAACTTTATTTTATTATTGAATATTATTTCAAATATTATTCGAGGACTTATGACTCCTTTTACATTATTTATTGAATATTATTTCGATTATTATTCGAGGACTTATGACTCCTTTTACATTATTTATTGAATATTATTTCGATTATTATTCGAGGACTTATGACTCTTTTATATTATTTATTGAATATTATTTGAATATTCATTTGAGGATCTATGACTCCGATTATTTGCTGAGGTATATTCTTTATTTTATTAAAGAATAAGGTGTAAATAATCAAACTTATTTTCGATTATTCAAATAAAGATAATACTTTCATATAAGTATATCTTTGGTTATTTAATACTCGTTTCAAGTGTAAATTTTAATACTTCTACTTCAATTATTTTGATAAAGATTATTCTTTATGGGAATATTATTTAATTAATAATATTCAGATATTTTCTAATATTCTGGGGACTGATTTACTTCATTAAATCAGCCTTACTCCAAACACTCTTTAAAGTGTTTTCGAGTCTTCAAAATGATTTTTAAAAAGTCAGAGCGGATCCCAAAACTCATTTTTATATTTAAGATCTTCCTTTTTAAAGGGGATTTAAATACTCGCTCAAAACCTGGGGAATCCGGCTCTGGGGTGTATTTTATATTCGCAACGAGGTTGCAGATTTGGTAAATGAATTGATTACTTGCCCAATGTTCGGGAAGTAAGCCCATCTAATTGAGTCGGCATAAGCGACAGGCCGGGGTACGGTCTAATATTGTGTAAGTGGCTGGGTGGCAGTCCATCAACGCGTGAGGGGCCGGGGTACGGTCGAGCGCGAGGTCTTAATTATGACCAGGGTGATGACCGGTGAGGAATTCATCCATCTACAGTAGAAAAGGTTACTTATTGGTATCTTTGCCTGATCAGCGAGATATCGGGTTTATGCCAAAATTCTTTTCCTTTCCAAAATTCATTGGATGTTTCAAACTCTGTTCATACTTTGCATAACAGAGGTTCCAGGAAATGTTTAAAGGGATATATGTATGTGGATATATATATATCGGGACTAAATAAAGTATCTCATAACTTTTTCATTCAATAATATTTCAAAGATTGAATCTATTCAAGTCTTATCTTGTGGTCTCATCAGTGGGATGAACTTTTGAAATTGATTATAACTTGAACGGTGGTAGTTCAAGTAGTATTTGGGAATGATATAAGTGTAGTGAAGTATTTGGTAACTTCATCTTTTAAACTTATATCTAATTAATAATTGTCTTATGAATGACAAAGATTTTCAGAAAAACGTTGAGACAAGGTTAGATATATGAGATCACCTTGCAACGATATTTTTTTATATACAGTTATACACTGGGACTTTGTGTATAGTATGCATGGAAGAGGACTTCCAATATTTTGAAAAGTATATATGTATATATACTGAATATTTTGCGACTTCATCGCATTAAGATATCAAACTTGGTTCATTTCTTTTGACCAAGACTTTCATGAGTATTATGAGTAGGCTCATATATTGTAAATCATTATACATATTATTTTGGTGGGCTTGCTGCTCACCCTTGCTTTCTTCTTTCATCACACAACAACAGTTAGGAAAGATGACCAGACTCCAGCAGACCCAGCGCAAGCGCGTGGAAAGCGTTCCGCGTCTTCCCGTTGATGTCGTAGCTGCTATAGCTGCAGAGGTAGATCTATTGTAGATTAGACCATCTGCTTTTGGAAAATCAATTATGTATAATTATAACTTGTGGCAGATAATGGCAATTAACTGTAAATTTATCAAGTAATCGTTTTGGGTTGTAATAACTTTTAAATTGTGGATTCAAAGACTTGTACTTATTTGAATTTCATCTCTGAGACTATAACGGGTTGTGGTGTATGTTAGTGTGGGGTCACAGCATAAGGTTGGTTATTATTAATTAAGTGAAGTGATATTGTGGAAAGAAAGACCGTGACGACCCGGATCCCCGACCCCGGATCTGGGGGTGTTACATAACAGTTCCATACTGTAAAAGAGTTTATTGTTTCAATAAAGTTTGTTTTCTGTTACTTGAAATATTAAAAGTTCGATTTGATTGTATTTTACACTGTATTCACCCCCTCTACAGTGTGTGTGACCTAACAACTGGTATCAGAGCTTAGCTGTTAACGCACATACAGTTAAAGATCCAAACATAATCATGTCTGACACAGAAATTCCAACTAAGCCTACCAAAACTGAAGAACCTCCAAAGACACAAATTCATAGTCGGTATGAAACCATCAGAGTTCCCATACTAAGACCATCTGAATATGCCATATGGAAGGTGAGGATGACCATGTTTCTGGAAGCTACAAATCCAGAATATCTTGATAGAATCAAGGAAGGACCTCACAAACCAACCAAGCTCGCTGTTGCAGTTGCAGGTGAAGCAGCAAAGACCGTACCAAAGGAGAAGAGTGATTATACTGCTGAAGATATCGCATCAATTGCTAAGGATGCTAAGGTACGACACTTACTGCATAGTGCCATTGATAATGTAATGTCAAATAGGGTAATTAACTGCAAGACTGCTAAGGAGATATGGGATGCTCTGGAAACAAGGTGTCAGGGAACTGATACAATTAAGAAGAACAGGAAGACAATACTCAATCAAGAGTATGAACACTTTAAATCAAAGGCTAATGAGTCATTGACTGATTTATATGATAGATTTGTCAAACTCTTGAATGATCTGTCACTGGTTAATAAGGAGTATGATCTTGAAGATTCAAACCTTAAATTCCTGTTAGCTCTTCCTGAATGTTGGGATTTGAAGGCAACAATAATAAGAGACAACTACAGTCTTGATGAAACAACTCTTGATGAAATTTATGGAATGCTCAAGACTCATGAACTTGAGATGGAACAAAGAAGCAAGAGGAAAGGAGGAAAGTCAAGGACAGTTGCTCTTAAAGCTGAAGAAGAATCCCCCAAGGCAGCTACCTCAAGGAAAGACAAGGGTAAAGCTCTTTTCACAAAGTCTGATACTGAGTCATCAAATTCTGAAAGTGATTATGACTCAGATTCTGAAAGCTTGCCTGAGACTGATGCTGATGAGGAGATGATGAAACTGTGTGCTCTTATGGTGAAAGGGATTACAAAGATTGCATACAAGAAGTTCAGGAAGGGAAATAAGTTTTCCAGGAAAGGCACAAGTTCTGATAAGAAGAATTTCAGAAGATCTGAGGGCAGAGGAGGAAAGTCTGATAGAGGAGATTATACCAATGTCAAATGCTATAACTGTGGTGAGAAAGGCCACATATCTCCTGATTGCAAGAAGGTAAAGGGTGACAAAGGCAAGGCTCTTGTCACAAAGCAGAAAAGCTGGACAGACGCCTCAGACTCTGAAAGTGAGGAGAACTATGTATTGATGGCAAATGCTGATAAAGAAAGTGCTGAGAGTAGTTCTGAAGCTGCTGAAACAAAGGTACCTCAAACTACTTATGCTTTTCATACTGATGATATTAATGAGTTGAGAAGATATCTTAAAACCATGTTTGTTAGTTATAGAGATCAAACTTTAACATGTGAAAGATTAACTTCTAAAAATCTTACTTTTAAGAAAAGAAATGATTTCTTAGAAAAAGAGTTAGTTATGTTCCATCAAACTCAGAAGGATAGAGATGATGCTCTTTATGTTAGGGATGAAGTGCTAAAAATGAATGAATCTCTAAAAACTGAGTTAGAAAAGGAAAGAGAGATAATCAGGACTTGGACTAACTCTGGCAGAACAACTCAAAATTTTCTAAGTAGTGAAAATTGGAAAGAGGGCTTAGGTTATGGAGAGGATAAGAATGATAAAGGAACTGTAGAAATTAAGCCTGTTGTTAAGCAAAAGCCAAAGTTAAAACCTGTTAAGTTTGTAACTGTAAAGTCTGATAATGTGAAATCAGAAGTTAAAGTGGAATTAACTTTTGACAAACTAAAACAAGAAAAGATAGTTGAAGTAAACGTAGGTTTAATGACTAAGAAGCAGCTTAAGCATAAGCTGAAAGATGTTAAGAATACAAACAAGGTTAAATCACCTAGGAAAAATAGGAATGGAAAGGAAGGTGTGAATAAAAGAAATGATTATAAACTTGTTCCTGATGCTCCTAGGAAAACGTGTCATAACTGTGGAAGTTCTAACCATCTGGCTTCTTTTTGCAGGAAGAATAAGAACATAAACTCCTTACCTTTAAAATCAGGAGTTAAGAGTCAGTTTGTTAGATATAAACCACAAAATCATTGTTTTCATTATGGTAGTTTATGGCATTCCATTTATACTTGTAAGGAATATCATAGTTTGTACTATGATTATTATCAAATAAAACCTTCTTTGAAGAAAGTTTCCATTGTTCCTTCTAGTATAAATTCTGATTCAAAGTCTGATAGTGTAAGTTCTGATAAGAAAAATGTTAACATAAACTCTGATGCTAAATCCGCTGCAAATGTTAACAAACTTGATAAGGCCAAAGGATTCAAGCAAGTCTGGGTCCTTAAAACTAATAATTAATGGTCTTTGTGATTGCAGGGCAACAGGAAAAGTATCCTAGTTCTGGACAGTGGATGTTCAGGACATATGACTGGAAATAAAGCCCTGCTATCAGACTTTGTGGAGAAAGCTGGCCCAAGTGTTTCTTATGGAGATGGAAACATTGGAAAAACATTGGGATATGGCAATATCAATCTTGGGAATGTCATCATTAAAGAAGTAGCTCTGATCTCATGACTTAAACACAATCTGCTGAGTATAAGTCAAATCTGTGACAGAGGTTATCATGTTGATTTCTTTGAAGAACACTGTGAAGTTGTGAGTAAATCTAAAGGCAAGGTTGTTCTGAAAGGATACAGGCGTGGTAACATTTATGAAGCTAAGCTTTCAACAAGTACTGATGGTTCTGCAATCTGTCTGATGAGTAGAGCATCAATTGAAGAAAGCTAGAATTGGCACAAGAAACTCTCTCATTTAAATTTCAACAATATAAATGAGCTAGTCAAGAAAGATCTTGTGAGAGGACTGCCAAAGTAAGTATTTGCTCCTGATGGCCTTTGTGATTCTTGTCAGAAGGCCAAACAAAGAAAATCTTCATTCAAGAGCAAAACTGAATCATCAATTCTTGAGCCTTATCATCTATTACATGCTGATCTATTTGGTCTAGTAAATGTCATGTCTATTGCAAAGAAGAAATATGCATTGGTCATAGTGGATGAGTTCACTAGATACACATGGGTGTATTTCTTGCACACAAAAAGTGAAACTGCATCTATCTTGATTGATCATGTCAAACATCTGGATAAATTGGTCAAAGATTCTGTGAAAACAATAAGGAGCGATAATGGCACTGAGTTCAAGAATTTGATAATGGAAGAGTTCTGTAAAAACCATGGAATTAAGCAGGAATTTTCTGCTCCTGGAACTCCACAGCAAAATGGAGTTGTTGAAAGGAAGAATAGAACTCTCATTGAAGCTGCACGTACAATGCTTGAAGAAGCAAAGCTTCCAACCTATTTCTGGGCTGAAGCTGTGAAGACTGCTTGTTTTACTCAAAATGCAACACTGATTAACAAGCAAGGAAAAACACCATATGAGATGGTGAAGAAAAAGAAGCCAAATCTGAAGTACTTTCATGTATTTGGATGCAAGTGTTTTGTTCTCAAGACTCATCCTGAACAGCTATCCAAGTTTGATCTAAAAGCTGATGAAGGAATATTTGTTGGATATCCATTTTCCACAAAAGCCTTCAGAGTCTATAATTTGAGAACAAAAGTGGTCATGGAATCTATCAATGTCTCTTTTGATGACAAGAAGATTACTGGTCTTGAAGATTTTATTGACCATGATCAGCTGAGATTTGAAAATGAAGACTCAAATTCTGATACTGAAAATCCTGACAGTCTAAGTCCTGATACTGTAAACTCTGATGGATTAAACTCTGATGTTATTGAAACTGTGGTGACTATGCCAAAGGAAGATGCACCTATGCAGGGGAGCATACTCAAGATCTTACCACATCTCAAGAAGCATCAAAACATACATTTGGCTCTTCAAGTTCTGATTCGTCAAGTACTGATAAGCCAAGTTCTGATAGTGTTGAAAATCTAAATTCTGAAGAATCCAACTCAGAGAGCATAGTTTCAGGGGGAGCATCCAAAAATGAAAATGAAGTCAGCATGGATCATGGGGGAGCATCCAATTCTAGAGAAAACCTTCCATCTGTAAGGAAGTGGACTAAATCACATACACCTGATTTGATAATTGGAAATCCTGATGCAGGTGTCAGAACTAGAACAGGTACTTCAAACGAATGTCTTTACAATTATTTTCTCTCTCAGACTGAGCCAAAGAAAGTGGAAGAAGCTCTTCAAGATGCTGATTGGGGGCAAGCAATGCAAGAAGAGTTAAATGAATTTGAAAGAAACAAAGTCTGGACCCTAGTGCCAAGACCAAAGAATAGATCTGTTGTTGGTACAAAGTGGGTATTCAGAAACAAAACTGAAAGTGATGGCATAATTACAAGGAATAAGGCAAGGCTGGTTGCAAAAAGATATTCTCAACATGAGGGAATTGATTATGATGAAACATTTGCACCAGTTGCTGAAAGGAATATGTCCTAAGTCCAATCGTGTATTAGGATTTAGGAATAACTTTTATGTAATCTGTTTTGATTTCATTGATATTAATAAAGACTTGTTTTGTTTTTATTACGGGCTTTATCTATTTAAGTGTTTAAATAAGATATACCATAGTATAGAGTAAAGCTTTTTATGGATTATGATGAGATCATAATAGTGAGACCTAAAAAGATGATAACTTTAAACTTAAATAGTTCCTGGTCATAGGATTACTAACTGGTAATTAATAATCCGCAGAGATCGGTACATACTATGCTTGCTTCATTATGAAGGATGTCTATTCTCATAGACATTTGTGTGGTGACACTATAGCTAGTATGTAGGTGCTTATTATGGAATAAGTTCACTGAACATGACTCGCACAGCTGAACAACTGATGGAGTTCACTCACGTGTCAGCAGTTGTTCACATAGTGATAGTTGTACAAGTATCCTTAGACTTGAGGTCATCATAGTCATCTTGTGTACACTGAACTATGCTTTGGTTTAGTTCTTAGTCTCCAGGGACAATTATTAGGGCTCTTCTGGGTATAGGAATTTGTACACGAAGATAGTGTATGATCAATAAAGGATCTACCCCTTCCAGTGAAGGAAGCGAATGTTCAAGGCTGATCCACTTATGCTAGTTCAGGAATCTCTGGCCAGAGTAAATGAAATTAGAAAGGAGTTTCTAATTTGCATAGAACTACGCATAGTAAATGGTAAGCAAAGTGATTGAATTAGATAGGCTTGACACGAGATCCATGCCTTGTATTTAATCGGGACATTGTAGGGTAGAAGGAGTTTATTGTACAGTAACTATTCACTGATAGGTTCTTGGTATTCTAAGCAGTGAATTCATATTATCCGGATAGTCGCGATATGTTGAGAAGCATCACTCACGATGTAGAATAAATGTGATTAATTAATTAATCATATTTAATAAATTAGAGAATTTATATAAATAATGATAAAATAGTTTTATTATTATTTATTTCTATTACCGGCTTAATATTGAACCTACAGGGTCACACCATAAAAAGAGAATGATTTAATGGTGGAGGAATTAATTATAATGGCTAATAATTATTTATTTATGAAATAAATAATTAATTGGCAAATTTAATAATTGATTAAATGAGATTTAATTGATTATAAATTAATTAAGAAAAGTTCTTAATATTATTAATTAAAGGATTTAATTTTTGGAAATTAAATCAAGAGAGAGAATTATTTCTAAAGTGTTTAGAAAAAGGATTAATGATTAAAAGGTGTTTTAATTATTAATGAGAATAATAAATGGGATAATAATAATAATATTTATGGGAAAATTTCAGCTGAAAATTTTGCCAATAAATACACTATTATAGACCCTATTTTATTCGAACCCACATCAAATCCGAAAACCCAAAAAGTTTGGAAAACCCAATTCTCTCCACCTCCTTCTTCCTCCTTAACATCGTTTTCTTGGTGGATACCGGTGGAGTGCTTCACACTTGAGGAGCAACTGCTAAGGATCTCTGATCGTTGTCTCCGAATTATTTTAAAGGTTAGATTCGATCCCTAGAATTTTATTCATGATATGTATGCTTTTATTTGGATTTTATATGTGTAAAAGTGTTTTTCCATGCCCCCGCTGCGTTTCAAATCCAACAGTTGCTAGATTAGAAGCCATAAGGATATTTTTGGCTTATGCTGCTCACAAGAAGTTTACTGTCTTTCAAATGGATGTGAAAAATGCTTTTCTCAATGGAGAATTGGAAGAGGAAGTATATGTTGAACAACCTCCAGGCTTTGTAGATTCCAAACATCCAGATTACGTCTACAGGCTTGATAAAGCACTTTATGGACTTAAGCAAGCTCCCAGAGCATGGTATGAGACTTTAGCTCAGTTTCTTCTGGAAAGTGGATTCAACAGAGGGACTATAGACAAAACACTGTTCTACCTCAACCATGGAAAGGACTTACTTCTGGTCCAGATTTATGTTGATGATATCATTTTTGGGTCTACAAATGACAGACTTTGCAAGAAGTTTGCCAAACTGATGCAGTCAAGGTATCAGATGAGTATGATGGGGGAACTTAGCTATTTTCTGGGCCTTCAAGTCAAGCAGAATGAAGAAGACACTTTTATTTGTCAAACTAAGTACACCAGAAACTTGCTGAAGAAATTTGGAATGCAAGATTGTTCAAGTGCATCCACTCCCATGGCCACTGCAACAAAACTGGACAAGGATACTGGTAAATCAGTAGATATTACTGATTACAGAGGTATGATTGGCTCTCTACTCTATCTAACTGCTAGTAGACCTGATATCATGTATGCTACCTCTCTTTGTGCAAGATTTCAAGCAGATCCAAGAGAACCTCACTTAACAGCTGTAAAAAGAATATTCAAGTATCTTAAGGGAACAACTGATATGGGATTGTGGTATCCCAGAGAATCAGATTTTAAACTAATAGGTTACTCAGATGCAGATTTTGCAGGTTGCAAAATTGATAGGAAAAGCACAAGTGGAAGCTGCCAATTTCTTGGAGGCAGATTGGTTTCTTGGTTTAGCAAGAAACAAAAGTCAATTTCCACATCAACTGCAGAAGCAGAATATATTGCTACAGGAAGCTGTTGTGCACAGATTCTTTGGATGAAAAATCAGTTACTGGATTATGGGTTAACATATTTCAAAATCCCTATTTACTGTGATAATCAAAGTGCTATTGCTATGACAGGTAATCCAGTTCAACACTCTATGACAAAGCACATCAGCATCAGGTACCACTTCATAAGGGAACATGTGGATGAAGGTACAGTGGAATTGTACTTTGTTCCAACAGATCAACAACTAGCAGATATCTTCACAAAACCATTGTGTGAAGCCACTTTTACAAGATTGGTAAATGAACTTGGAATGGTTTCAGGTTCTTTCTCTAAATCTGCTTAGTTTTGTTCTGTTATATCAGACTTTATGATCAGTATTTACAGAATTTAATCTCTTTGTGTATTCTGTGCTTAATTGACAAATGTGTTTAAGTACTGACTGTTGTCTGAAATATGTTTCTAAACTCTGATAAGTGATATGTCTGTTTAAGTAACTATTCAATCCTATGAGGATAACTGTGCTAGATGCTGAACTAGTAGTCTTTAATAAACAAGGAATCCCATGTAAGAAGTAATTATTTCTGTGGAAATCTATTGACACAAGCAAATTTTGATAATTGGGCTTAGTTGAGTTTACTTTATCTATCTTATTACTAAGTCACAAACTAGAATAATGCTACTCATCAGTTAAGTTCTGATGCTAGTAAATCTGTTGAATGTACTAAGTGCTGATAAACCTCACTTATCAAAAGAAAAAGCAAAAGAATCAAGGATTAAAAATCAGGTACTCCTTTGAGATCTAGAGTAAAAATGTGGAAGGGAAGACCCAAGTGCATTGCTGGTATTAAGCAATATGCATCATAAAAGCAAATAAAATATTTTCTTGGTGACTTTTCACACTCTATGATTACTGGAGAAATACTCTGATAATAGCATAAATTCTGATGAGCAGTCGTGACTCACTTACACTGAGAAGCCACTGTAAAATGGAATTCAAAAAGATGCATAAAATTAGCACATAATAGTTGAGGTGGACTCATGCATGAACTAATTCAACAGTAGGTTTCAGAATAATGACATCTCTTTAGCAAAGTTTTAGTTATGCCTTATTTCTAAGATCTACTGAAGTGAATCAGACTTTACTCCTTGTCTGATATTTAGCTTAATGCACACACTAAACACTCCATATGAATGATGAAAATCACTGTGGTGATCTATATTGTTTTAGATGAACAGTTATTATGTCACATTGCACAAATTCTGAGGACAATTTCTGATTGCATGTTCTGATGATTAAGTTCTGAAGAATATAAATCAGAATTTGTGTGAGGACTTACTAAGATAGGCATTCATTTTTCGAGTTAAGAAATTATGTTCTGATGACCGTTAAGTTCTGATAATAAGTCTAAGTTCTGATATTAAAGTCTGATTCTTTACTTGACTTATTTGTGGATAAAATTTAAAAACAGTCTCAGTTTACACCTGATATGTTGAAGTGGAAGATTAACAGTCACTATATTTAGGGATAGTGGTACTCGTACATGAACAGTCAACTTTTACTTGCTTCTTGTGCACATTAAAACCATGTTTTCTCTTTCCAATGAATATTTTTCTTATTCCAAGTCTGGGGAGACGAGGTAGAATTAATTCTACCTGTCAACATTAAATTTCTTTGTATCTCCTGGCATTCTCTTGCCTATATAAGCAACCACTCCACAACAGCCTTCCCATCAAATCTTTTCTCATAAACTTACCTTCATAATTTTTCTATCAAAAACACCATGGTCAGATACAACATGTTTTTGAACTACGAAACCTTCAATATGGAGCTAAGCTGTGCCGATTGGCAGCAGAAATGCACGTCACTGCCAATCCTGATGAAATATGGGACTCTGTGCCCCAGGAGGTACTCACCCACCTCCTGTTCTTCTATATGGATTACCATCGCCATCTGGAGCGATTGGAGGAGGAAAGGCTGGAAGCTCTCCGCCAGCAAGAGCGAATCATTCGACTCGCCATTCTGTTTGTCGAGAGTAGGAAGAAGAAATAATTTATTTTCTTCTTCCTATTTTTCTTCATCATCAGCCTTGCCCTGCTTCTTGAGCTAGGACTAAGGCTGTTGATGTTAGGTTTAGCAGCTTAGGGAAATCTTATATAAATTCTGATGTAATTTCAATTTCATGAATGTATTCTCTTGATATATTAATGAAATTTGTTTTTGTTTCAAGATTTTGTCTCTAAGATATTTTGTAATGCATTGATAAATCCTGATAAATATTCATATTCTGATGACCATATAAATTCTGTTTTAATTTAAGTTATGATTTTACTTTATCAGTACTTACTCATCTGATTTATTTTGGTCATTTTCACTTGATTTATTTTCAGAATATTAATGTTGTAGTGAAAAATAATTTAGTGGGAACGGTTTCAATTTTTAATTAAAATTGTTTCACCTTGATTAATGGAATATCTGGGTAAGTGGAACGGTTTCTCCTTGAAAAACGGCAAGTGGTATAGTAATGATTACTGTTTTCTCGTGCCCAGTAACTATCCGTTATTACTGCATGTCTGACAGGTGTCCAACGATTACATTTTTTTTAAAGAGTATAAGTAAGACAGAGAGAAGATTTTTTAATCTTTTATTTCCTTTCATACTTTTTCTCTACTTGCTTTTACTCTCTTTCTTCTTCTCACGTTGGTTTTTTATACAGACATTTTCTCAAACACCTAATAGGCACTCTTAAATCTCAATTTTTCACATGGCACCTAAGGATTTAATCATTGATGGAGCTAAGTTTGTTCCAAATAACTATGCTGTAATTCTTGATCATGCTGAAGCTCCATCTGAATTGCATTTTGTGCAAGATCTTCTTGCACACAGTGAGATTGGGTATGCATTGACCCAGCCTTCAGTCTTTTCAAGCCAACAAGTTCTGACATTTTGGCGGACTGGGCACTTTGATAATGGTGGTACACATGGCACTCCTAGTATTATTTTTGAAGTGGGTGATTCTTCATATACAGTCACTCCTGGTACAATACGCAAGGCTCTACATCTCCCAGAAGGATGTACCTTTTCAATTCCAGAAGAATCAGCTCTTCAGGAGTTAATGGCCAATTTGGGGTATGAACAGAGTTTGGCAAAGCTTGGGAAGTTGAAACGGGCTCATATCAGAAGAGAATGGAGCTTCTTCTTCGACTGCATCACTAAAGCTTTTGGGAACAAGTGTTCGAATTTTGATGCTATCCCTATTATGAGTCAGCACATCGGGTATGCTATTATAAACCAAACTCATTTTGATTTTGCAACTGCTATAATTGGTTTTATTGGGGATAGGATGACAGAGGATATGAATGTTGTTTACTTTGCTAGATTCTGTCAACTTTGTTAGGTCCCAATGTGTTTGTAGAAGGGGGGTTGATTACAAACAGTACCGAATAATCGAATTAAATGCGGAATAAAAAATGTGAAACAAAATTCAAGTTAAATAAAAATATTATTAAACTTGAAAGGTGTTACAACAACTGTATCGATTACAAGGAATTAATCTCAAATTAATTATCACAAATTTAGAATAAATTCAACATGAACTTTTTCTATTTTTGCAATAATTAGAATCAAATGCTAAACGCGATTTGAGATTAAGTTCTAGGGATTTTGATCCGCTAGATAGTTACACAAGAACAAGATAAAGATTTCTAGTTGATTGGATTTAACTTTACAATCTAGAAATTGATCTTGAAGTTTGCAGATGAGATCAAATATTTTTCTGCTTCTTTTTCTTTTGTTCTCGGGTTCTGTTTTTTTTGTTGGATGGATAAAATAAACTGCTGCTTGTCTGCTTCTTTTTAATCAACAGAATAGAATTGACCTGGCAAGACAATCCTGAGCTCAGCAAGACAATCGGTAGGACTATCCTTAGAACTAGCAAGACAATCAGAATGAGCTAGCAAGACTTTCGGTATGACAATCAATTGTCATACCGATTGTCATAGTAGTTCAAGCAGATTGTTTTTACTGAATTAATAAGTGATTTTAATCTAATAATAATTCTGGTAAGACAATCAACTGAATTAGCATGACTTTCGGTATGACTATTGATTGTCATACCGATTGTCATACTAATACAATCAGTTGTCTTTTTGGAATTAAAACAGATTTTAACCAATTAAAAATTCTGAAAATTCTAAATATTAATTCAGAATTAATTAATCAATTAATTCAATTAATAAATAAATTATTCTTCACAGATATAATTTATTTTCTTAATTAAATTAGATGACTTAATTAATTAATAGAGAATTAATTCTAGTCTTGAGCAGCAACCATTCTTCTGCAAATCTTCTGAAAATCACTGAAAATTATGAATCAATTCCACCACTTCAACGTTGACACTCGATGTACTGTCTGGTTCATGAGTGACTAACTTCCGTGACGTTTCTTCATGTCTTGACTTTGACACTTTGATTTTCTTCAGATTAAATCCTTGTAATTAATGATACTCTGACGAGATCTCTGTCACTTGATTAAATCCACGATCTTGATTTATATCACTGAGGCATGATCAACTTCTTGAACTTCTTCCAGTGAATTAACTCCTCAAGTCTGTAGATGAACCTTGTTTCTGAATCCTTTGACAGATATTACTTTGCGAGATCTCTCTGACGGTAGATCCACTATTTACTTATTACATTCTTATTTGAGTTGAGTTGAATCCTCGAATATACAAATAGGCTATGACATATGACTTACAAACTTATATATACTTTTTGTACTGATGAACCTCAATTAGTCAGTTCCTCAACTCCACCTTTTAAGGTTGCAAAACGTTACTTTAATGACCTGATAAATGCTGACACTAAGAAATCAGTGGTTAGACCTTTACAGATTCCTCAGTCTGTAAAACAGATTTTAGTAAATGCTGATCCTGATACTTATAAATCTGTTTATTCTGATGTCCAACCAACAACAACCATCCAAACACCACAACAACCATCAGCACCTACCACTCACTCTACTTAACCAACCATCAGGCAATATATCAAATCCTATCTCTCCATTTCACAGACCGTTTAACCCTCATCCTCAGCACCTACTGTGAAGCCTTCATCTTCCAAACCTAAGAGGACAAAGACTGTTCCTCAAACACCTCAAAAGAACAGGAAGATTGCTTTGAGAGATGAATCTGATACTGAGGAACAGGTTCCTTCTTCAGAACCTGTTGTTAAACAAGCTGAGACAGTGACTTCTCAGAAGGATTCTGGAATTGGGGGATCTAGGCTTCTCAAGAGGCTTAGAAGAATGACAGTTCCTGAAACTCCCAAGGAATCCAAATCTACAAAGAGATACAAGAAACAGAGGGCAAAAAGACCTGTTTCAGATGATGAAGCAGTAGCAACTCAGGAAGGGGATCAGGAATCTCTGATCTCACAGGAAAAGGAATTTGTTAAAGTCACTCCTTCTTCATCAACTCCATCTCAGGAAGCTGTTTCTGAAAAGGTCAACACACCATTTGTATCTCCTGTTGATCCAGGCACAAGTGCTGATATTGATGTTCAAAACTTGGTTGTGCCTGAAGTAATTTTCTTAGAAGCTCCAACAACAACTAATCCTTCAACAACACCTGTTACTGATGCTGTTCAAATTCCAGAGTTATCTACTACACCTTCTCTGCATCTAGATGCTGATGATCAGAATTTAGGAGAGCATCAGGATATGGCTGTTGATCAGAACTTAGAACCAGATCAGCAATTAGAGGATGCTGAAGCCTCCATTGCTACTCACACTGTTGTTTTATCAGAAGATACTGATTCTGTAAGTTATGATGCTGCAAATGCTGGAGATACTGGTGACGCTGCTCCAAATGCACATGCTGATGCAGCAGGTCCTTCAGGACATGCTCCTCAACAAACTATTCTTAAGTCTGAACTTGTTAAGAAGTTTGTTACCAGAAAAGCACCAGTGCCTTGGAGTGAAACTCCTGCAGGACAGAAGTGGACTAAGGAATGGAACTTAGTTTCCTGTGTTCCAAATGAAAAGCATCTTGCTGAGCACTTGACTAAAGCTGATGAACTGTTAAATTCTGATGATTTCAAAACCCAGCTTAGAGTCACTGCATTGAGTACTAAACATCTACAAGGTCTTCATTCAACTACTCATGCTGAGCTACACAAGATTCAGGAAGAATTCATCAAACGGGAACAAGTTCAAAAGATTGATAAGAAAAAGTTCTCCCAACCTACCTTTGACAGGATTGCTTATATTGAGAAGACTCAAGAGAAACAACAAGCTCAGATTAATGATATTCTGACAAATCAAGCTTCTCAGCAATCTCAACTTACTGAAATCCAAGCCTCAGTGGAATTGCTTGTCTCTCTTCTACTTCCTGCTGATGCCAAAAAGGGGGAGACAGTAATTAAGTCCAAATGCAAGACTAACAAGACACTGAAAGGGAAGGATAATGAAGAGGATGATCAAGGAAGCCCTGGAATGGGTAGAGGTCATAGTCAAGGTAGAGGTTTCACATCAAGAAAAGCTAAAATCATAAGTCACGGGACAAGTTCTGATACTGGGAAAAGAATAAGTTCTGCTACTGGTAAAAGGATAAGTTCTGATGAACTTTTAGATCTTGATGAAGAAATGTCAAGACAGTTATTTCTTCAGGAAAATCCAGGTTTGGACTTGGAGAGTTTAATGGAAGAAGAAGCCAGACTTAAATCAGAGAAAGTCACATCTAAATCTGAAGCTTCTGGTAACAAGCCACTTCCAAAACTCAAAGGCATTATGATCAAAGAAAGGACACGTACTGATGCAACATTGGCTAAATCACAACCGCAGATAGATCCAAGATCCAAGGGTAAAGAAAAGGTTGGTGAACCTATCAAGGTTTATGTGCCTCCTGAGAATGAAGAAATCACTGATGAAAAGGATGATCTTGCTCTGACTTCAAAAAAAGTTTTTAAAACAACCTCTGACATGGCTCAAGTTGTTCAGAGTCAAGAAACTGTAAGTTCTGATATTCAAAAGAAGCAAGTAACCTCTGACACAGCTCAAGTTAACTTGATATCAGAAGATAGACCAAAGACACTCCTACCAGGATTCACTAAAGCAAAACAGACTCTACCTTTGAAGACTGCTGCAAGTGGTTTTGAAGCTAGAGTAGTTACTGGAAAGGAAGCAAGAGATAAAACTGGATTGGTAAGTGCTGATGAAAGAAGAATACAGAACACTACCAATGATCCAACTTCCTTGAGTGAACCAGGTATTGGAGCAACTCCTGAGAGATTGAATCAACTGGAATCTGTACAAATGGTTTACCATACCTACTTGAAATAATACATCTTGTTGTACTTCATGACAGATGGTAGGGTTTATCATAAAGGCAAAATGCCATTCCATTGAAGTATTTTGAAGAATTGGAGCATGTACTATTCTTACTTCAATTGGATGACAGATTGACAGGAACTGCTGCAAACTATTTAAAGGATCAGATTTAGAGACAGAAAAGGCTTTATTCTGTTAAGTCTGACAGCACATATGTTCCAAAGTACAGAGATCACAAGGGTGATATAGTTGAAATGAAGCCCAGTTCTGCTCAAATTATAACTACCTTTCTAGGGTACAGGGCTGTGGAATTCAATCTTGAGTCTGATAAAGCTTATCTGATCACACTGGATCAGGATATAAGAAAAGCAAAGATTAATGATCTCAGGGCTGCAATCTTTCAAATTGGTGAAGATAATGCAGAGCTTAAAGATGCTAAAAGGAGAATGATTGATGAACTTAGATATGCTGAGAGATGTTTGTTGAAGAACTATCTCAGAACAACTCCTGACATCAGAGAGATCAGAAGATGAAGCCAAGTCAAAGATCTACAACTGCTTAAATTCTGATATTTGTAAAGACTGAAGTTGTTATCAGAAATTAAAGATTGGTAAAGCTTTAAGGACTGTAAGTTGTAGTTATCTAGTCTAATTCTCA
The DNA here is from genome assembly GCF_009905375.1 of Apium graveolens. NCBI lineage: Eukaryota > Viridiplantae > Streptophyta > Magnoliopsida > Apiales > Apiaceae > Apium > Apium graveolens. The sequence continues at coordinate 157,484,045 of NC_133650.1, forward strand.
TGCATTTGTACTTAATGTTTTTGACATCATCAAATACCTGTTAAACTTGTATATTTTGCTAATTTACAAGTTGGGGGAGATTGTTAGATATATTTGATAATGTCATGGCTAATATGATTTATGTTTAGTTTTTTCAGATCTTACTTAACAGGACAAATCAGTACTTAACTGGGAATCAGTACTTATACTGGAAGTCAGGACTTAAGGATATCAGTACTTATATTATCAGGAGATAATCATCGGAAGATGGATATCAGAACTTAAGTGCTGAAGGACGTTCAGATAAGGACAGTAGCTGATTAAAGGAAAGAAGATCAAGATAAACATAAGAAGAGATATACATGAAGAAGGAATTCTATGAAGAATAGAATACTTGGAAGAAAAGATATCTCATTGATATATTTTAGGAAGTAGAATTATATTCCATATCAATTAGCGATTATCTTGTAACTGTGTAGTATATAAACACAGACATAGGGTTTACACTATAAGTGTTATCATATTCGAGAAAATTATTCATTGTAACCTTAGCAACTCTCGTGATATTTGTTCGTCACTGAGAGGTAACAGTTCCATACTGTAACAGAGTTTATTGTTTCAATAAAGTTTGTTTTCTGTTACTTGAAATATTAAAAGTTCGATTTGATTGTATTTTACACTGTATTCACCCCCTCTACAGTGTGTGTGACCTAACATAGGCATCTGCGAAATATACATAAAATTTTGCAAGGGTGAGCATAATCGCTCAGCAGTACCAAATATGAATAACAGATTAAAAACTGGAATGTAACAATAAACAGGAACAGAACTGTAATCATGATATCAATATTTCATAATGAAAATTAAAGGTAACTGGATATCACTATTTAGCATGTTTTGTTAAAACATCATAGCAGTGTGCTGTGTAATACCAGAGTCCAATTTTAGCATGCTAATCATTTTATAAAACCGCTGTATCAACCAATTATACTCTTATATAATTCACAAATCCCAATCAGATACATAGCGGATATGTGAAGACAGCTGATCAGGCTATCAACACCAGACGGCTCTAACTGCCATCCCATTTACCTGTTTCGGAACTCAGAGACTAGCTAGGTCTCTGACCTGCTGGACTAATCGGTTTTATAATGCGCGCAACCGAATTAGCCTCTTACGCTACCTCAATAGGCCTACTCTGGCCCCAATGTATCCCATATCTGACCGTTTTATCCAGTTTTCAAAACACATGTACCTATCTCATTTTCAAAATCATTTAATTAACCACCACACATATAAAATCTGTTTCGCAATTCATTTCATTTGAGACAGGTACCTTTCAAAGTTACTTTTCCCCAAAATAATTTGAAAACAATGATTTTATAACTACAGGGGATACGTAACTTAAAACATTTCTGTTCCATTACGAGAATAAAACATTTAGCTATTCATATACACTGAACCATAAAAGAATGGTCAGGGGTACTTGCCTTGCATCGCTTTACAAACCCTAAGTAGCTTTCACGCTGACTTTGATCCTGGAACAACTCGACTGGGATCTACAATTAAAGAATACCCTAATTAGTTATACCGACATGCTTGATATCCTCAAATCCTAATAACCCAAATCCGACAACCCGACTCGTATTATTATTATACACATAATCATGTCATCACATCTCTCGACATAAATAGGGGTAACACGTAAAATATAATTATGTATGATTACAAATATATTTTTAGAAAATTTTGGCAGCAACTTCTTTATTTATAAGACTACCCATCGATTATAATCGACGTCAACAATTCTCAACAATCCACAACATTATTCCACCATTTATATAACGTACATCCCAACACTAATCAAAATTAGTTATTTAAATCCAAACATATTTTACATAATTATTTTATTTTATTTATTTATAGAATTTAGGACTCAGAACATCGTCATCACCGTCCACCGTCCGCTCGTAGCGAGTCATCGCGGTACGGCGATAAAATTTCCGGGGTACCCGATAATTCAGATTCCAACAAAAAAATTCACCGATTTTTAAAATTATTTTTACTGCACGGTATTTTATTTCACAAAATCAGTCAACAAAAATCCCTGCAATAACATAAATTAATTTATATTAAACCAACTACACAATAATTAAGCTCATAATTAGAGCCCACTACTAAACCCAACTGCCAGGCCCAATAATAGGCCCAACAGAATCCAACACAATCAAGCCCAACAGAATCCAACATAGGGAAACAGCACAGCACAGGACCAACACGACCACAGCACATACGCGCCACGGCTCACGCGCACACACCGCAAACAACACACACAACTCACACACACAACACACACAACACATACAATACCACACAATACACACACAATCACACACAATCGCCTACCGCAGCCACCAACCGGAAAACCGGCGGCAACAGCGGCCAGAGAAAGGAAGAGACAGTGATGGAATACAAGAAAACAGGCAGCATAGTAATTGTAATAACCCCCAAAATTTTGAACTTTTTGTAACCCTTATGAATAGTGTTTTTGCTGAATGAGAAAACTTTTCATGCCACACTATGTAGGGGTTCTGTTATGGATATTCTGAGATTTTATTAGTACTCTATATGGTATATAAGTGTATGTAAAGATCTTCAGAATCCAATTCCGAACACTTTGATTTTTCCCGGAAATCCACTAGATACGGAAAGAATTGAGTATAAGGTAACAGGATAAAAAGGATTTAAATAAAAGGATTATAAGAAAGGATCATAAAAGGATTATAATGTATTGAGAAAGGTTAGGGAAACCCAAGTAATAAGATCCCGGGTATGATCCCTCAAACGATAAACGAAAACGAAAGTTAAGCGAACCGTATAACAGATCAGCGGTCATTAGGAAAACAATTAGGAAGTTAATCAAGGAGGTTAGGGATGATGAGGTCATCCAACCAATAAGGAGAGGGCAAGTAAGAGATGATGACACAATAAGGTGATGTAAGCATGACATAGGGAGGGAGGAGATGTGGTTGGTTTATAACCACACAAAGACAAGGTTAATAAGGTAATTAACCAAAAATCCAAACAAAACTACATCCACCAAGCCAAAACAAATCATTTCATCAAAACAAAAATTTTATTTCTCTTCACCAAGAAGCTTGCTCTCGGGTTTTTCCCATTTCAAATAGAGGAATTTTCAAAATTCAAGTTCCAAGCTTCCTAAATTGGTAAGATAATTCTCTAGTACTCCTTATGCATATATATGGCTATCCTATGAGTTTAAGCCTCCAATTCATTCTCAATCTTCTCCAAGAAATCAATGAAGAAGACAATGAATCGTGATTTCAAGGTTTTTAACTTGATTTTTCTTGTTTTTCCTTTAAGATCCAAGCATCTCTAAGACATCTCAAGGCTTCTTAAGGCTTCCTAGCTACTCACATCACTTCAAGGAAGGTATAACATCTCCAAACCCTAGCTTTACTTTGTATATTAGGATGATTTTGATAGTTATGGTAATAGAGTAGCTTAATGCTTGTTGGTTTAGAGTTTGGGTTGGAATGGTGGTGAATTGAATGTTGAAATCTTATGGTTTGGTTAAAGGACTTAAGTATAGTTTAAATTCAAGTTTAAGAATAAGTATAAATTGTAATGTTGAGTTGATTGGGGCTGTTATGATGTAGTGAGGATGGATTTTGGTTGTATGAATGGATTGGGATTGATTGGTGGTTGAATTGGAATGGTATAAAATTGGGAAATCGCGTAAACATAGCCGTCGTAATGTCCGATTTACTTTAGACTGCTTTTGTTCATAACATTAGGACCCGATAACTCCCTGCTAGGTTTTGACCATTGCCATTTTTAGATAGCTCATGTTACGAGCTTTGTTTTGATATGTGGTTCGTTTGATTCCGATGTACGGTTTAGGAGAAACGGCCGTTTTAAGTAACGACGTTTCGCGAACGAAACATTACCCCTCGCCTTACTTTGAAACCTTGGTTAAGGACCTTAAATGACTAATTGAGGTAAGAAACAATTATATAAAGTGGATTAGGCAGTTGGTCAGGTACTCGCGAAAGAATCGCCTTAAAACCCTTAATGGTTAATTTATTAAAAATGGTGGAGCCGAGGGTACTCGAGCGACTTAAGTAAATCGTTAAGCGCGAAAGCGAACATTAGGACTCTAAATGGTTAAAGTCTAGTTTCTTAAGCGACCGGGGTCTAATTCCGACTTATGTTGTTGTTCATAGGTTATCGGACCCACTCTAAGCTTAAGTCTATCCGGGAGCACTCAGGCAAGTTTTCTACCCGTATAACTGTTGTTGTGATGTATATGTGTATATGCATGATCTTGCGATAAATGCATATTTGTTATTAGCAAATTCTTGCGATATATTGTAGCATGTGATATGGTATATATGCATGTCTGTTTCGTAATCTGGTTATGTATCTGTTGATTTCAATGCTTATAGTTGCATAATACCTATGCTAGAGATAAGCAGTAGATGCGTATACCCTTAGTATAGGGGACCCAAAGGTGAAGATATTTCTAAACCGGGAGTCGATGTTCCCGAGTATAATATATATATATATATATATATTTATATATATGGTTATAGTTTTCAAAACTATTAATCGAATAAGGTTTATTCGATAACTTTAACTTTATTTTATTTAATGAATATTAATTAAATATTCATTCGTGGACTTATGACTCTGTTTATTCTATTTAATGATTATTTATAATATTCATTCGAGGTATTATGACTCCGCTTATTATTTAATAATATTCTTTATTTTATTAAAGAATAATGTTTCGATAATCAAACTTATTTTCGATTATTCAAATAAAGATAGTACTTTCGTATAAGTATATCTTTGGTTATTTAATACTCATTTCAAGTATGAGTTTTAAAACTTCTACTTCAATTATTTGTATAAAGATTATTCTTTATGGGAATATTATTTAAATAATAATATTCAGATATTTCTAATATATCGGGATTGATTTATTTTAATAAATCAGCAGTACTCCAAACATTCTTAAAAATGTTTTCGAGTCTTCAAAATGATTTTTAAAGTTAGAGTGGACCCCAAAACTCATTTTTATATTTAAGATCTTCCTTTCAAAGGGGATTTAAATACTCACTCAAAAGTTGGGGGATCCAGCTCTGTGGTGTATTTTACATTCGCAACGTGGTTGCTGTTTTGAGAAAACAAATGAATTGATTACTTACCCAACGTTCGGGAAGTAAGCCCATCTAATTGAGTCGGCATAAGCGACAGGCCGGGGTACGGTCTATCAAAGTGTAAGTGGCTGGGTGGCAGTCCATCAATGCGTAAGAGGCCGGGTGGCGGTCCGGCACAAGGTCCTTATGTGGCTAGGGTGATGACCGGTGGGGGATTCATCCATCTACTAGTAGAAAAGGTTACTTATTGGTATCTTTGCCTGATCAGCAAGATATCGGGTTTATGCCAAAATTCTTTCCTTTCCAAATTTATTAGATATTGCAACTCTGTTCATACTTTACATGACAGAGGTTTCCAGGAAATGTATGGGAGATATATATGAATATATTTATATATCGGGACTTAATGAAGCATCTCGTAACTTCATTATTTATAATGATATTTCAAGGATTGAATCTATTCAAGTCTTATCTTGTAGTCTCATCTGGGTGAAGAACTTTTGAAACTGATTATAAATTGAACGATGGTAGTTCAAGTAGTATTCAGATATAAGTATATTGGAGTATCTTGTAACTTCATCTTTTAAACTTATATCTAGTTAATGATTATCTTATGCATGACAAAGATTTTCACAAAAATGTTGAGACAAGGTTAGATATATGAGATCACCTTGCAACGATAGTTTTATACAGTTATAAACTGGAACTCTGTGTATATTATGCATGGAAGAGGACTTCCAAGATTTTGAAAAGTATATATGTATATATACTGAATATTTTGCGACATGGTCGCATTAAGATATCAAACTTGGTTCATTTCTTTTGACCAAGACTTTCATGAGTACTATGAGAAGGCTCATATATTGTTAATCATTATACATATTATTTTGGTGGGCTTGCTGCTCACCCTTGCTTTCTTCTTTCATCACACAACAACAGATAGAAAAGATGAACATGACCAAGCTCCCGATTCGCAAGCGATCAGGAAACGTTCCGCAGTTTCCTATAGGCGTTGATGTCGCTGTAGCTGAGGTAGGAACTACCAATAGGCTAGGCTTTCAACTTTTGATGTACCAGACTTATGTATCTTTATCAATTGTAATAATGGCAAAGAAATGTAAATTTATTCAGAAACCCTTTTAAGGTGTATTGGCATATAATTGTGGAATAAAACGACTTGTGGTTATTTTTGGATATTCATCTCTGAGACTATAACTTGTGGTGTGTGTGTTTATTGTGGGGTCCCAGTACAGAGTAGTTGATTATTTATTAAGATTGGGTGTTATTAATGGAAATGGAACTCGTGACAACCCGGATCCCCGACCCCGGATTTGGGGGTGTTACAGAAATGGTATCAGAGCTAAGTGTTATAGACCTCAGAGATGATGTGACGTTAAGATAATAAGTTCACTAATATGATAAGAACTCTTGCCAAGTTCATAGTCGGGCTACCTAACGTAGCACTGACAGTTAAAACCCTTATGGGAACCCTTATAAATGTAGCGATAGAAGCGTAGTTCGTTATCGTATATGGTAGCGGGACTCCGAACCCTGAGGTTGAGGAGTAACAGCGCGATGATGTTTTATTACTAATTGGAGATCGGATTGTGGATCCGATAGAGCGTCCTAACACAGGACCGGATGATGTTGATATTGAGGATGTAGCGGTTGAGGATGTTGTCCTAGAAGGGATTGTTGCTGAGGAGGATCCCGTGAAGGATCCTGACAAGAATGAATAAAGGACCACTGAGGAATTGATGACCATAGTTAGGGCAACTCCCAGAGGTAGGATTGGCCGATCACTACCAGAAGTTCGTTCAAGTTTGTAAAGATAGTAGCCCCTTTAACGTGGCTTACTCGTAAGGCTGAGAAGTTTGAATGGACAGAGAAATGCGAGAATAGCTTTCAAGAACTGAAGCAAAGATTGGTGATGGCCCCTATGTTGGCATTGCCGGATGGAAAAATGAGATTTTGTGATTTGTATTGACGCTTCGCATAAGGAATTAGGGTGCTCTTATACAACACAACAAGGTACTCGCGTACGCGTCAAGAAAATTAAGGGAATATAAAAATTCGATATCCTCACCCATGAGCTTGGGCTCGTGGCAATAGTTTTGCCCTAAAGATTGGAGGCACTACTTGTATGGAGAGAAGTGTGAGATTTACCTAAGACATAAGTACTCTAGTACATTTTCCCGTAGAAAGAGCTCAACATACGCCAGAGGAGGCGGTTAGAGCTAATCAAGAATTATGAGTGGGAGATTCTTTATCATTCGGGGAAAGCCAATGTGGTGGCTGATACCCTTAGTAAAAAGGAGAGACTCAAGATGATAATGTCTTTGGGAGGGTTTATAAGAGATTTTGAGAAAATGGAAATAGAAGTGAAGGTAACCGGAGCCGGTACCGGAAGGCTGTTTGAGATTGCAATACAGTCCGAATTATCGGAAAAAGAACATATTGTGCCAGAAAAAGTGATGAATGAAGGCAGAGAGCCAACAATTAGATAAAAGATTAATACCGAGAAAAATGATAAGGGAATAATGAGGTATTCCTACAGAATTTGGGTTCCAAATGTTCAAGAGCCTAAAGATGAAATCTTAGATGAAAGCTAGTTTGAGGAATAAGATTTAGAGCAAACCCTGAACGTGATAGTCAGGGAGGTCGCCATCAAGATAGAAGGAGCCCATAACATAATGGAGTGGAAAAATGAGGACCTTAACGTATAAGATAACCCCAAGTATGGGAGAAGGATGAAACATTTCAGACTAAGGAAACAGAAGTCGAGTAAGGAAATGAGACCCGAGACGGTACTCCTATACGGAAATTCATGGACCTGTCTAAACAGAACTTATACTTTATTCCCAACCACCACCTTGAGGGAAATAATGTAGTGGGAAATTCTTTCAGGACCTTTAAGCCGCTAAGCTCTCAGAGTTCCAAGGAACGAGCTGACCCAGCCGAGGAAAGAGCCTGGATAAAGGAAATAGAGGAATCATTTGAGATTCTGAATGATTGACGAATCACAAAAGACTGTTTTTGTCACTTACCCTCCTAAGAGAGAGACCACCCACTGGTGAAAGGCCAAGGAAGGCACGAAGCAAGAGATTATAATAAACTGATTTAAGTTCAGTCAATTGTTTTCAGGAAAGTGCTTCCCAAGGTTATGGAGATAGTGTAAAAGCTTTGGAGCCAGAACAAAGAGAGACGAGTATGATGAATTATGAATCTAAGTTGTACAAGTTGTCAAGATTCGTTCTGATGACAAGAATCCCAGAACGATGTGATGCTTGAAGTCAATGATTAGTGGGTTCATGAAATAATGATAAGAGAAAGGAAAATAAAAAGAAACTGAAGGGGAAAGGAATATAAAGGCAATAGAGTTTGAGGAATGATAAGGGAGTTGGGTATGAGGAAACCCTAAAGACTCGTAGCAATAGAAATAGAAAAGTATGCATTCGTCAGGATGAGGGTGATTCACCATGAGTTAAAAATTGATGGTTGAGGGCATAAGAGATACATATATTTTATCCCCTGTGAGTTGGGAGGATTCGAGGAAACCTTGAGATAGTTCGAAGGATTAATAATAAGACGCGGATAGACTAAGGAGACAAGAAAGTAAGAAAGTAGGAAAATTGGATGAAAGAAGTGACCTTCAAGAATGTGAAGTGTAAGACCGGTGGCTTGATACCCAGAAAGGGAGACGCCAGGTATGAAAGATATCCCAACATTGAGATGACTGTTGAGATAAACAACAAAAGTAAATGAGGAATTATTAAGAAAAAAAGTTCACGTTGAACGCGACCAATATCTTCTAGAACATCCCTGTTGTCATTACCAAATTAGGAAAGAAAAGCGGGTAAACATTGTTATCTTTTGAAGGCCATATGGGTTGACCTCAGTTTGAATAAGGATGCTATTGTGAAATTGATATAGACTATCGAGGTGGGAATGATGAATAAGATAATCTACCAAGGATACATGACTTGATTTATCCATGGAATGATGCAAGTACCTTTTTAAAGGTGGAATTAAGGATAGAATATCGGTAACTTAAAATGAATCTTAGGGGAATGCATAAAAGTTGGCATTTCACCCTTAATAGGGATAGTATGAGTTTTGACAGTATGAATTGGAAAGGATTAAGGTAATAACAACCTTTAAGAATCAGTGGAGAAATTTTTTCAGAAGTATATAGACGATGATTCTGGTATTAATAAATGGTATCTTGATATGCCCTGTATCTAGGGAATACATGAGGAATGATTCAAGGATAACTTTAGAGGTTTTACAAGGAGAAAGGTAATATTCAAAATTCTCAAGAATAGAAATGTTGATAAAGGAAATATGACGTTATTATAATGATGCCAAGTGGGGCACGTGTTAAACCACGAGAAAGTATGGATCGAACCAGTAATGGTCGAAATTGTTCAGGGCAATTAGGACCTAAGATAAAAGATGTCCTAAGTATGATTGAGAGTCAGTCGTGACAGTGATTAACCTCTAAAGACTGAGGCAATAACTTATGGAAAAAAAAATGGTGATAATTTTTTTTTTATTTTTACTCATCAGATTTTAAGGAAAACATCTTCACACAAGAGGTGATGGGAAATGAGGTAGAAAATTAGTGAAAGTGGTTAAGATGACATTGATTGTAAGGAAATATTACTATCAAGAAAGGCCAAAGAGGTGGCCGACACTTTAAGTGTAAGAGGACAATTACAGGCGCTCGTGCCAGAGGAATACAGTGATAATGGTTGAAGCCGTAAAGGTTGTATTATGGTTTGAAAAATTGACATTCCTTCTGATGACTGTGCAATACCCAACCGTAATAGTAGTTTGGTAAAAGGTTTAATTTGTGTAATCGCCATGAGCGGGCTATGTATCTTAGAAGGTACTATCTTGAGAATGAGCCTAGACCATGTTTCAAAAGGACTAAATGAACCTTTGAGTTAAGTCTTCTATCGAAGGCATATGATTAAGAATGGTATTAACCTGCTATCGTTGCTTTGATTGAAACTCTTCTGTAATTTTATCTGCTTCATGTCATGTATGTATGTCAGGATCAGGGGTGTTCTCCATGAATCATGAATGGTGATTATGTTACCTCCTTAGAAGGATTTGATACGACATGTATGGACTCCATATGGTTAGATATTAAGATTTTATGGGACGTGAATGACGACAGTAGATCAGTAGTGGACCATAGTAATGCAGCAATGATTCTGCGAGTAATGAGCTGGTTATAACCGTAAGAGTTGTATTGGAATGGATGTTGAGTTTGAGTACCACTAATCGGGTCGTGGTAGTGTATAAGTTATCATTGATAGACTAATTAAGTAGAGTATCTACCTATTGAATATTTATTCCCTCTTATGAAAAGAGAGTCGTATATGAGGAAGGTTGCGGTGCAAGCATAGAATTCTAGTAACGATGATGTCTAGAATGAGATCCCAGGTTCGATTTTCGATATCGAGGGAGTTTCAAAGGTGATTGTGTATAAGCTCGAGAAAGAGGAAGGGTCCATAGAATGATGGACGGAATAGCAAAATATTTAAGCATGTGAATTGCGATGCGATAATACTTGATATATATACAAATATGTTTTGTTCTCCTATGACAAACCTCTATAGTTCAGAGGTAGATTCCAAGCCAGATATTTTTTTATATATATACAATTCTCTTTAATTCGTTCTTTTCTCTCATTTTCATTTCATGTAAGTTGAGAAGAACAACCCTTCCAGAAGGGGAGGTATTGCCGAATGACTATCTATCTGTGTGATAGAAGCCTAGTAGGATACCATATGTTGTTTAATTGCTTGTCAAGTACTAAAGGCTGGCCACATTCTGTGCTAACTATGCAATGTAACAAGTGTTAATGATCATAGTGATCTCTCAATGAATTCTTTTACTTCTATATGATGGATCAAGCTTTCAAAGATAGAAGCAGCTAGAAAGGAGTAGTATCAGTACGGTGGTATTCCGAATCTAACACATTCGTGATACTAAGGTTGACGTGGTTATTAAAAGGTTATAGAACGCTAACGAGCAAAAGTATAACCAGTATAGTATTATGTACGGAAGATAGTAATGACTACGAACTGGAAAAGAAGGGGTATTAAGAAGCAAAAGCTATAATGCTAGAAGCTATGATGAGAGTCTGTGCAATAGACTTGAAAGAATTTGAAATGGTCACTTAACACGGATTGAGTTTTCTTACGACAATAGATCATATGTCAGTATTGAGATATCGCCTTATGAGATCCTTGAGGGAAGACAATGTCAATCTCCCTTATGTTAGGATGAAGTTGTAGAGCGCAAGATGCTCGGACCCGCAGTAGTCCAAAGGACCAGGGATATAATAGATCTAATCAGAGGACGGCTGGTAGTAACCCAAGATGGACATAAGAGGTATGCTGATTTGACTCGAAAGGACAAAGAGTATGAAATAGGGGACCTAGTAATGTTATAGGTATCCCTTGGAAAGGATTGATGAGGTTCGGAAAGAAAGGAAAGCTAAGTCCACAAATTGTTGGACCCTTGGATATAGTAAGACGTATTGGGAAGTTAGCATATGAGCTAGCCCTACCCCCGAACATGTAGTAAGTTCATAACGTGTTCCACGTATCAATATTAAGGTAGTGTAATTCGAATGCCAGATAAATAGGGGCATATGAGCACATAGACATGCAACCAAACTTGACCTATATGGAGCAATCAGTAAGGGTTATCAAACTAGTCAGAGTTTGATGGTAGAACCCCAATGAGGGAAAATTAAGTGAGAGTTAGAAAGTGCAATGCTAAGAGAGTATCCCTATTCATTTTCTATCTGATTCCGGGACGGAATCCTTTTAAGGAGGGGAGACTGTAATAACCCCCAAAATTTTGAACTTTTTGTAACCCTTATGAATAGTGTTTTTGCTGAATGAGAAAACTTTTCATGCCACACTATGTAGGGGTTCTGTTATGGATATTCTGAGATTTTATTAGTACTCTATATGGTATATAAGTGTATGTAAAGATCTTCAGAATCCAATTCCGAACACTTTGATTTTTCCCGGAAATCCACTAGATACGGAAAGAATTGAGTATAAGGTAACAGGATAAAAAGGATTTAAATAAAAGGATTATAAGAAAGGATCATAAAAGGATTATAATGTATTGAGAAAGGTTAGGGAAACCCAAGTAATAAGATCCCGGGTATGATCCCTCAAATGATAAACGAAAACGAAAGTTAAGCGAACCGTATAACAGATCAGCAGTCATTAGGCAAACAATTAGGAAGTTAATCAAGGAGGTTAGGGATGATGAGGTCATCCAACCAATAAGGAGAGGGCAAGTAAGAGATGATGACACAATAAGGTGATGTAAGCATGACATAGGGAGGGAGGAGATGTGGTTGGTTTATAACCACACAAAGACAAGGTTAATAAGGTAATTAACCAAAAATCCAAACAAAACTACATCCACCAAGCTAAAACAAATCATTTCATCAAAACAAAAATTTTATTTCTCTTCACCAAGAAGCTTTCTCTCGGCTTTTTCCCATTTCAAAGAGAAGAATTTTCAAAATTCAAGTTCCAAGCTTCTTAAATTGGTAAGATAATTCTCTAGTACTCCTTATGCATATATATGGCTATCCTATGAGTTTAAGCCTCCAATTCATTCTCAATATTCTCCAAGAAATCAATGAAGAAGACAATGAATAGTGATTTCAAGGTTTTTAACTTGATTTTTCTTGTTTTTCCTTTAAGATCCAAGCATCTCTAAGACATCTCAAGGCTTCTTAAGGCTTCCTAGCTACTCACATCACTTCAAGGAAGGTATAACATCTCCAAACCCTAGCTTTACTTTGTATATTAGGATGATTTTGATAGTTATGGTAATAGAGTAGCTTAACGCTTGTTGGTTTAGAGTTTGGGTTGGAATGGTGGTGAATTGAATGTTGAAATCTTATGGTTTGGTTAAAGGACTTAAGTATAGTTTAAATTCAAGTTTAAGAATAAGTATAAATTGTAATGTTGAGTTGATTGGGGCTTTTATGATGTAGTGAGGATGGATTTTGGTTGTATGAATGGATTGGGATTGATTGGTGGTTGAATTGGAATGGTATAAAATTGGGAAATCGCGTAAACATAGCTGTCGTAATGTCCGATTTACTTTAGACTGCTTTTGTTCATAACATTAGGACCCGAGAACTCCCTACTAGGTTTTGACCATTGCCATTTTTAGATATTTCATGTTACGAGCTTCGTTTTGATATGTGGTTCGTTTGATTCCGATGTATGGTTTAGGAGAAACAGCCGTTTTAAGTAACGACGTTTCTCGAACGAAACATTACCCCTCGCCTTACTTTAAAACCTTGGTTAAGGACCTTAAATGACTAATTGGGGTAAGAAACAATTATGTAAAGTGGATTAGGCAGTTGGTAAGGTATCGCGAAAGAATCGCCTTAAAACCCTTAATGGTTAATTTATTAAAAATGGTGGAGTCGAGGGTACTCGAGCGACTTAAGTAAATCGTTAAGCGCGAAAGCGAACATTAGGACTCTAAATGGTTAAAGTCTAGTTTCTTAAGCGACCGGGGTCTAATTCCGACTTATGTTGTTGTTCATAGGTTATCGGACCCACTCTAAGCTTAAGTCTATCCGGGAGCACTCAGGCAAGTTTTCTACCCGTATAACTGTTGTTGTGATGTATATGTGTATATGCATGATCTTGCGATAAATGCATATTTGTTATTAGCAAATTCTTGCGATATATTTAGCATGTGATATGGTATATATGCATGTCTGTTTCGTAATCTGGTTATCTATCTGTTGATTTCAATGCGTATAGTTGTATAATACCTATGCTAGAGATAAGCAGTAGATGCGTATACCCTTAGTATAGGGGACCCAAAGGTGAACATATTTCAATGCATATTTCTTGGGGGATCCAGCTCTGTGGTGTATTTTACATTCGCAACGTGGTTGCTGTTTTGAGAAAACAAATGAATTGATTACTTACCCAACGTTCGGGAAGTAAGCCCATCTAATTGAGTCGGCATAAGCGACAGGCCGGGGTACGGTCTATCAAAGTGTAAGTGGCTGGGTGGCAGTCCATCAACGCGTAAGAGGTCGTGTGGCGGTCCAGCACAAGGTCCCTATATGGCCAGGGTGATGACCGGTGGGGGATTCATCCATCTACTAGTAGAAAAGGTTACTTATTGGTATATTTGCCTGATCAGCAAGATATCGGGTTTATGCCAAAATTCTTTCCTTTCCAAATTTATTAGATATTGCAACTCTGTTCATACTTTACATGACAGAGGTTTCCAGGAAATGTATGGGAGATATATATGAATATATTTATATATCGGGACTTAATGAAGCATCTCGTAACTTCATTATTTATAATGATATTTCAAGGATTGAATCTATTCAAGTCTTATCTTGTAGTCTCATCTGGGTGATGAACTTTTGAAACTGATTATAACTTGAACGATGGTAGTTCAAGTAGTATTCGGATATAAGTATATTGGAGTATCTTGTAACTTCATCTTTTAAACTTATATCTAGTTAATGATTATCTTATGCATGACAAAGATTTTCACAAAAACGTTGAGACAAGGTTAGATATATGAGTTCACCTTGTAACGATAGTTTTATACAGTTATAAACTGGAACTCTGTGTATATTATGCATGGAAGAGGACTTCCAAGATTTTGAAAAGTATATATATATATATACTGAATATTTTGCGACTTGGTCGCATTAAGATATCAAACTTGGTTCATTTCTTTTGACCAAGACTTTCATGAGTACTATGAAAAGGCTCATATATTGTTAATCATTATACATATTATTTTGGTGGGCTTGCTGCTCACCCTTGCTTTCTTCTTTCATTACACAACAACAGATAGAACAGATGAACATGACCAAGCTCCCGATTCACAAGCGATCAGGAAACGTTCCGCAGTTTCCTATAGGCGTTGATGTCGCTGTAGCTGAGGTAGGAACTACCAATAGGCTAGGCTTTCAACTTTTGATGTACCAGACTTATGTATCTTTATCAATTGTAATAATGGCAAAGAAATGTAAATTTATTCAGAAACCCTTTTAAGGTGTATTGGCATATAATTGTGGAATAAAATGACTTGTGATTATTTTTGGATATTCATCTCTTAAACTATAACTTGTGGTGTGTGTTTATTGTGGGGTCGCAGTACAGAGTAGTTGATTATTTATTAAGATTGGGTGTTATTAAGGGAAATGGAACTCGTGACAACCCGGATCCCCGACCCCGGATTTGGGGGTGTTACAGTAATTACCGAGAGGAGGTAAAAGCAAACGAAGGAAGAAGAAAATGAAAAAGGAACCGAGAAACGAGAGTGAAGAGGGCAACAGGGAGAGAGACAATAGAGAGATGATGTTTTAATCTCCCCAAAGCCAACTGCTGACACGTATCTGTTAATTGGATACGTGTCAATTTCTTTTATAAGATTTTGACACGTATCCCAGATGTACCCGGGAACTGAAATTTTGCCCCAAAAACTGAATTTAGCGAACCAAGCCACCCTTAAATTAATTTCGACAAATTGCCAATATAAAAGGGAAAATAATATAAATATCCCGAAGTTATGGAAACATAAATTCAGAAATTTTTAAAACAATTCTGGGTTGCGCTGCATACCCGCTTTTTAATAAATAACGAAACGACGCGCGCATGAAACGATTCCCGAAAACTCCCAAAATAGTTTTAAAATTCTCCGAATAATACCAACTTAATAAAATATAAATTTCATAATTTTTAAAGATTCCCATAATTAAATATGGATTTTAGCATTTAAAACACTCAAAAAATCATTTAAAAATGAATAATTAACAAAATATTAATTTCTAAATTTTATAAAGTCCTAAAAATAATTATTGAAATTATAAAATTAGAAAACCAATTTTAAAAACAACCCAAATATTTATGGAATTAAAATTACAATAAAGTCACCTTTACAAGTAAAATAAAATCACATAACTCATCAATAAATCACAAAATTCCAATCTCACATATCAACAAATAATAATTAATTAAATAACAATCAATAACCGCTGCCAAAATCAATACACATCTTTTATTTTTTTACTTAAACTTTTATTACACTTCCAAATATTAGAAATAAAATAAAAATACACGAGTCGTTATATTCTTTCCCCCTTAAAAAGATTCTGTCCCCAGAATCTAACTCAACTAAACAAATGAGGATATTTATCATGCATGTCTGACTCTAATTCCCAAGCAGATTCTTCTACTCGAGGATTTCTCCACAAAACTTTTACTATAGGAATTGACTTATTCCTAAGGACTCGTTCCTTACGGTCTAGGATTTGAACCGGTTGTTCTACATAGGACAAATTTGGTTGAAGCTCAATCGGTTCATATTCTATAACTTGATTCAAATTAGGGATATAGGGCTTCAACATAGATACGTGGAACACATTATAAATGTGCTGCCACTGCGGTGGTAACGCTATCTCATAAGTGACCTTTCCCACTCTCTTCAAAACCTCAAAGGGTCTTATAAATCTAGGGCTAAGTTTACCCTTCTGACCAAATCGTACTAACCCTTTCCAAGGCGATACTTTTAGTAACACCAAAGCTCCTATCTCAAAGTCCATGTCTTTCCTATGCAAATCTACGTATTTTCTTTGTCTATCTTGAGTTGCTTCCAATCTTTTCCGAATCAACACTATGGCATCTCTAGTCTGCTGAACCAACTCAGGGCCTAACACTTTCTTTTCTCCTACCTCATCCCAGTACAATGGTGATCTACACTTTCGTCCATACAAAGATTCATAAAGTGGCATCCCTATACTGGCATGGTAGCTGTTATTATACGAGAACTCAATCAAAGGTAGGTGTTCGTCCCAATTACCCTTAAAATCTAGAACACAGACTCTCAACATATCCTCTATGGTCTGAATCGTTCTCTCACTTTGGCCGTCCGTCTGAGGGTGATAGGCGGTGCTCATATTCAATTTCGTTCCTAGGCACTCTTGGAATTTAGTCCAGAACCTGGAATTAAATCTAGGGTCTCGATCCGACACTATAGAAACAGGAACTCCATGTTTGGTAACTATCTCATCCAAGTATAACTTCACTAGCCTTTCCAATGCATACCTCTCATTAATCGGAAGGAAATGCGCCGACTTAGTCAATCTATCAATGATTACCCAAATAGCATCATGATTCGCTCTCGTCTTTGGCAATCCCACTACAAAATCCATAGCAATATCTTCCCATTTCCATTGAGGAATCTCCAGAAGTTGTAATAATCCACTCGGTCGTTGATGCTCTGCTTTCACCATCTAACACACGTGACATTTACTTACCCAATTGGCAATATCCTTCTTCATTCCTGGCCACCAAAAATTTCTCTTCAAATCCTGGTACATCTTGGTACTACCAGGGTCAATAGAAAACCTAGAGTTATGTGCTTCCTGCAATACTTCGTTCTTCAACTCTGTTATATTAGGAATCCAAACTCTGGACGAAAACCTATATAAACCTTGACTATCTTTTTGAGTCACAGCTCTTCTCCTGTCAAAGTATCCAACTCTTGTTCCATAACTCCTTCTTGAAATCTTCTAATCTTTTCCATCAAGACCGGCTGGAAAGTAATTTCATATAGTTGCTCTTGACTTCCGTTAGATCCTTGAACTTCAATTTCCATTCTTTCCAAGTCTCGTGCCAATTCCTCAACAATCTTAACCATATTCAATCTTTCCTTCCTACTTAAGGCATCAGCCACTCCATTGGCTTTACCTGGGTGATAAATAATCGAACAATCATAGTCCTTAATCAACTCCAACCATCTTCTCTGCCTCATGTTCAGATCTTTCTGCGTAAATATGTACTTCAGGCTCTGATGGTCTGTATAAATATCGCATTTCTCGCCATACAAGTAGTGACGCCATAACTTTAAAGCAAATACTATAGCCGCCAATTCAAGGTCATGAACCAGATATTTTTGCTCATGAGGCTTTAGTTGTCTGGAGGCATAAGTAATCACTTTGTCATGCTACATTAACACACAACCCAGTCCTTTCAAAGAAGCATCACTGTAGATTACAAAGTTTCCCGTCTCATCTGGTAATGCTAGCACTAGAGCCGTCACTAGTCTTTGTTTTAACTCCTGGAAACTCTCTTCACACTTTTCCGTCCAAACGAACTTCTCCTTCTTCCTGGTCAACTTAGTAAGTGGGGATGCAATCTTCGAGAAATCTTTCACAAACCTTCGATAATATCCTGCTAATCCAAGAAAACTCCTTATTTTTGTTGGTGTTTTCGGTTGCTCCCATTTTAATACGGCTTCAATCTTTACCGGGTCTACTTTGATACCTTCTTTACTTATTACGTGACCAAGGAACTGTACTTCTGTCATCTAAAACTCACACTTAGAAAACTTGGCATACAATTTATTTTCTCTTAACTTTTGAAGGGCAATCTGCAGATGCACTGCGTGATCTTCTGGATTCTTCGAATATATGAGGATGTCATCAATAAATACAATAACAAATTTATCCAAATACTCTTTATATACCATATTCATCAAATCCATGAAAGCTGCTGGCGCATTCGTCAATCCAAACGACATCACTAGAAACTCATAATGGCCATACCTTGTTCAAAATGCAGTTTTGGAAATATCTTCCGGCTTTATCTTCAGTTGGTGGTAGCCAGATCTTAAATCAATCTTTGAGAAGTAACATGTGCCTTTAAGCTGATCAAACAAATCATCGATTCGTGGCAAGGGATACTTATTATTTATTGTCAGCTTGTTCAACTCTCTATAATCAATGCACAATCTCATGCTTCCATCCTTTTTCTTCACAAATAACACTGGAGCACCCTACGGGGAAAGACTGGGTCGAATAACTCCTTTATCCAATAATTCCTGAAGTTGCTTAGCCAATTCTTTCATTTCCATTGGGGCCATTCTGTATGGAGCCTTAGAAACTGGTTCGGCTCCAGGTACCAAATCAATGGAAAACTCTATCTCACGATCAGGTGGCAATCCTGGTAATTCTTCTGGAAAAACATCAGGGAATTCTCTTACTATAGGGATTTCATCCAAAATAGGGGTCTCTTTCTTCGTATCCACTACATGAGCCAAGTACGCTTCACATCCTTGTCTCAGCAATCTTTTTGCTTGCATCACTGAGAGAAACTTCCTATCTAGCCTCTGCCCTTGGTAACTGATCCTTCTATTATCTGAGGTGTACAGAACAACTCTCTTTTTCTTATAATAAATATTTGCCTTATATTGAGACAACCAATCCATACCTAAAATAACATCAAAGTCTCCCAACTCGAAGAGTATTAAGTCAACAGGGAACATATACCCCAAACTCTCTAGGAAACAACTAGGACAAAATTGTCTTACATGTACTTTATCTTTATTAGCCACTTCTATAGTTAGAGGTTTGTCTAAGTCTATTAACATCAATTGCATTTTATTCATATAATTCACAGATATAAAAGATTTGGACACTCCCGAATCAAACAAAACGTTAACAGGTACGGAATTTAGAGTAAGCGTACCTGCAACCACATCAGAATCATGAACTGGAGACTTTTGGGTCATCTTAAAAGTCCTAGCTCTCGCAGTACTGGTTGCTGGTCCTTGGGACACACTCTTTCCAACATTACCTTGAGTCACTGACTTGCAATTCCTATCTATGTGTCCCACTTTATCGCAACTAAAATAAGTAACTCCTTGAATCTCAGACTTACACTCCGTGGAATAGTGACCTTTCTGTCCATACTTAAAACAATTAACATTCTCTTGACACTGTCCACTGTGCTTTTTCCCACACGTCTTACAATCAACCACTGGCTTACTCATCCTCGTCGGGGCAGAGTTAACTGATGTTGTACCGGGCTTAACTTGGGGAAAGTTCTGCCCTTTAAACTTTTTATTCTTATTCCTTCCAAACCAACGCTGAAACTTCCGACTCGCTATTCCTGATTCTAATCTAGCGGGTCCACTTTCAAATTTCCTTTTCTTCTCACCCTGCTCTTTTGCAGCCAATTTCTGATCACTTTCTATTACCAGGGCAACCTGAACTACCGAAGTATATGTCTTGAGTTGTAAGGCTACAACTCCACTCCTTATTTCTGGCTTCAACCCTTGTTGAAACCGCTTCGCTCGTTGGGCTTCTGAACTCACATATTCCGGTGCTATACGGGCCAACTCCATAAACTTCGCTTCATATTCCGTAACACTCCTATTTCCTTGTTTTAGCTCCAAAAATTTCATCTCCATTTGACTTTGGAGTCAGGCTGGAAAGTACTTTTCCAAAAACAATTATGTGAATCTGGTCCAGGGAACTGGACCTTCTCCTTCTAAGGCTCGCGTAGATTCCCACCAATAATTCGAATCATTCCTCAGAAAATAACTAGCATAATCAGTTTTTAAATCCTCACTCACCTTGGTGAGCGCAAACGCCTTTTCCATTTCCTTTAACCATATCCTGGCAGCGACAGGATCTACTTCTTCTTTAAACTCTGGGGGCTTCACTGCTTGAAAAGACTTAAAACTAACACCTTGAGTTGCCCCTCTCATCTCATGCTGCTTTTGGATTTGTGGTTGCTGTTGTTAGATTTGTTGTTGTTGTTGATGTATGAGCTGCTGTTGCTGTTGTTGCTGCTGTTGTTGCTGCTGTTGAAATTATTGCTGCTGTTGCTGGAATTGTTGTTACTGTTGGGCGAGCTGTACAGTCTGCTGACGCAACAAGTTCATCAAATCACTCATGGAAGGATCCCCAGCAGATCCGTTATTGGGCTGAGAATTTCTCTTTGGTGGCATCTCCTGAAACATAATAGTCATATTTAAGAAAATGGATTGCTCCAGCAGTTTATATTTATGCATCAGGAGAGCGTTGCCACTAAGACAATATTCTCATCCCCCATTATAATTGGATCCGTCCTGAGTGAATGATTATAGTCTAAAAATGCCAGCAACAGAAACAACAATAATAATAACAACAATAATAGCAACACACAATATATAAAAACTGAATAATAATATAAAGCAGCTGAAATACAATAACCAACATAATCCATCCTGTACAACTGAAAATCCAATTACAAAGAACTATCCGAATACACACCAAAATTGGCTGTCATAGCAGCCTCGCCTACTACAACCTATCACAACATAATGTATATATACAAGTTAAACAACTGCAGAACTCCTAGAAGTCACTCTGAGCTCTGCATCCCTCTACAACAGCTCTGTCTAGCCACTACCACTGCCACCAATGGAACCTAGCTCAAACACTAGCCAGTTCACTAAGTCCTGATACTGCATCGCTCTGAACTCTGAGCTAATGAAACGGTCAACAGACCTAGCCCTCTCTACAGCCATCTGGGTCAATGCTCTCACACGGGCTCGCACCTCAGGGGAAGGGGCAGAAATACCCTGAAATGGTGCAACAGGTACCTGGTCCAACTGGGTAGCAAACTCGGGACTCTGATCTCTGATAAAGGAAGTATTCATCGCCCTATTGACATGATAAGGGATCGGTGAAGAAGTACCACTAAGGGCCACAGGAGGTACCGGATGTCTCATCATGGAAGAACTGGGACCGCAACCGGGAGGGAAATCCCTGACAGCAGACATAGACCTACGTACCCAACGGGGACGAGGACCAGATCCAGGGATGTCTCGAGGCACAAAAGAAGGGACTGGTGGAGGAGGCATAGAGATCTCCTCGGTAACAGCATCAAGAGGTCTCTCAGAATCTGAGCTATCCGAATCAGAAGGATTCTCCTGAGATGGAGAGCTCGAAATCGCAATAGGCCACTGCCAACATAATAGTATACAGACAAGACACAACCAGGTCAAGGCAATTCTATCAAAACATTTAATAGATGCCAGGGTAATGCCGTCGGAACCCTCGACTGACTCTAAAGGGTTGCTCCTCTATATGAGTTGCTGACTTACACTTAAAGACTCACGTTATCGCCTACTCGACATAATCCCTAACCTGAATCAGGGACTTGAACCTGTAGCTCTGATACCAACTGTGACGGCCTCAACCCCGGGGTCAGGAGTTGACGTCACTAAACATAATTGCCAAAAATATAAACAATAGAATTATTATTAAAATATACTAACTTGACCCCGAACCAAGATCCGATCCAGGTTCAAGTATAATTCAGGTTCTCAATATTACAAACTCTTTATTCAACATCTAAGACACACTAACTTTATTCAGTAACTCTTCAGACCTCATGGTCTGATACAAACTGCCTCAGAGGAGCCAGGTCCAGTAGGGGCGGAAACACGGGTCGGTCTGACTGATCTTCTAGGCATCTGCGAAATATACATAACAGTTTGCAAAGGTGAGCATAATCGCTCAGCAGTACCAAATATGAATAACAAATTAAAAACTGGAATGTATCAATAAACAGGAACAAAATTGTAATCATGATATCAATATTTCATAATGAAAATTAAAGGAAACTGGATATCGCTATTTAGCATGCTTTGTTAAAACATCATAGCAGTGTGTTGTGTAAAACCAGAGTCCAATTTTAGCATGATAATCATTTTATAAAACCGCTGTATCAACCAATTATACTCTTATATAATTCACAGATCCCAATCAGATATATAGCGGATATGTGAAGACAGCTGATCAGGCTATCAACACCAGATGGCTCTAACTGCCATCCCATTTACCTGTTCCGGAACTCAGAGACTAGCTAGGTCTCTGACCTACTGGACTAATCGGTTTTATAATGCGCGCAACCGAATTAGCCTCTTACGCTACCTCAATAGGCCTACTCTGGCCCCAATATATCCCATATCTGACCGTTTTATCCAGTTTTCAAAACACTTGTACCTATCTCATTTTTAAAATCATTTAAACCAGCACACATATAAAATCCGTTTCGCAATTCATTTCATTTGAGACAGGTACCTTTCGAAGTTACTTTTCCCCAAAACAATTCGAAAACAATGATTTTATAACTACAGGGGATACGTAACTTAAAACATTTCTGTTCCATTACGAGAATAAAACATTTAGCTATTCATATATACTGAATCATAAAAGAATGGTCAGGGGTACTTGCCTTGCAATGCTTTACAAACCCTAAGTAGCTTTCACGCTGACTTTGATCCTGGAACAACTCGACTGGGATCTACAATTAAAGAATACCCTAATTAGGTATACCGACATGTTTGATATCCTCAAATCCTAATAACCCAAATTCGACAACCCGACTCGTATTATTATTATACACATAATCATGTAATCACATCTCTCGACATAAATAGGGGTAACACGTAAAATATAATTATGTACGATTACAAATATATTTTTAGAAAATTTTGGCAGCAACTTCTTTATTTACAAGACTACCCATCGATTATAATCGACGTCAACAATTCTCAACAATCCACAACATTATTCCACCATTTATATAACGTACATCCCAACACCAATCAAAATTAGTTATTTAAATCCAAACATATTTTACATAATTATTTTATTTTATTTATTTATAGATATTAGGACTCAGAACATCGTCATCACCATCCACCGTCCGCTCGTAACGAGTCATTGCGGTACGTCGACAAAATTTCCGGGGTACCCGATAATTCGGATTCCAACCAAAAATTTCACCGATTTTTAAAATTATTTTTACTGCACGGTATTTTATTTCACAAAATCAGTCAACAAAAATCCCTGCAATAACACAAATTAATTCATATTAAACCAACTGCACAATAATTAAGCCCATAATTAGAGCCCACTACTAAACCCAACTGCCAGGCCCAATAATAGGCCCAACAGAATCCAAAACAATCGAGCCTAACAGAATCCAACACAGGGAAACAGCACAGCACAGGACCAAAAAGACCACAGCACACACGTGCCGCGGCTCGCGCGCACACACCGCAAACAACACACACAACTCACATACACAACACACGCAATACACACAACACCACACAATACACACACAATCACACACAATCGCCTACCGCCGCCAGCAACCGGAAAACCGGCAGCAACAGCGGCCAGAGAAAGGAAGAGACAGCGATGGAATAGAAGAAAACAAGCAGCATAGTAATTACCGATAGGAGGTGGAAGCAAGCGAAGGAAGAAGAAAATGAAAAAGGAACCAAGAAACGAGAGAGAGAAGAGAGCAACAGGGAGAGAGACAATAGAGAGATGATGTTTTAATCTCCCCAAACCCAACTGCTGACACGTATCTGTTAATTGCATACGTGTCAATTTCTTTTATAAGATTTTGACACGTATCCCACATATACCCGGGAACTGAATTTTTGCCCCGAAAACTGAATTTAGCGAACCAAGCCACCCTTAAAATAATTTCGACAAATTGCCAAAATAAAAGGGAAAATAATATAAATATCCCGAAGTTATGGAAACATAAATTCCAAAATTTTTAAAACAATTCTGGGTTGCGGTGCATACCCGCTTTTTAATAAAGAATGAAATGACGCGCGCATGAAACGATTCCCGAAAATTTCCAAAATAGTTTTAAAATTCTCCGAATAATACGAACTTAATAAAATATAAATTTCATAATTTTTAAAGATTCCCATAATTAAATATGGATTTTAGTATTTAACACACTCAGAAAATCATTTAAAAATGAATAAATAACAAAATATTAATTTCTCAATTTTATAAAGTCTTAAAAATAATTATTGAAATTATAAAATTAGAAAACCAATTTTAAAAATAACCCAAATATTTATGGAATTAAAATTACAATAAAGTCACCTTTACAAGTTGTTATGGATAAAAAGCTAAGGTTATTACTTGCTGTATTTATTACTAAGATTCGGGAGCTCAAGGCCTTTAATGGCTGCTCTCGTGTTTCGTAGCTTAATTCTGCCTTTACGAGATGCCTACGTATCTCTGTGAGTTAGAGAATCAAGCCAAAAACGTAGTTCTGATTTGTGGGGTGAGGCCCCTTATATAGATGTGGGAGTCCTTGAATTGGACTTGGTATAGGAGACTTGGTGGAAAAGCCTCTGAATTAGGATAGACTTAGGAGTCCTAGGAAGTAGGAAGCTGATTCCTTATCCTTTTAGGTCCCCTTGAGGCTAATCTATAAGGATTTATATCCTTATCGGGACTCTTCTCAATAGCTGATTTTTCCCTTATTAATTAATTACGAAATTAATTAATAATTAGGGCTTTTGGGCCTTTTTTATTCCATCAGGCCTGATCTGGTCCATCAGGCTTAACCTTTCTGGTCTGAGTTTCATATATCTTTTTATTGGGCCTAGCAGCCCACAGCTTGTACAATTAATGCAGTATTTAATTATATAATCATAATTTATTTATCCCTATCATTTGCCCCCCAACTTTTGGGAAATATTGAATAGGTTTCGCAGAAGTTAAGTCTATTTGTTCCCTTACAGGGTTTCGTTTTTCCGTAAAGTGTGGAGCGACCTACACGTTTACAACGAATATTTCCTTTTATTTAGGAATTATTTTGATTTCCAGGAATTTTTCCCTTATTTTCGGGATTTTTCCCTAATTTCTGGAATTTTCCCTAATTTTTCTGGGATTTTCCCTAATTTTTCTGGGATTTTTCCTTATTTTTCTGGGATTTTTCCTTAATTTCTGGATTTTTCCCTTAATTTCTGGATTTTTCCCTTAATTTCTTGGATTTATCCTTAATTTCTGGATTTTTCCCTTAATTTCTGGGATTTATCCTTAATTTCTGGAATTTTCCCTTAATTTCTGGGATTTATCCTTAATTCCTGGAATTTTCCCTTAATTTCTGGGATTTATCCTTAATTTCTGGATTTATTCCTTAATTTCTGGGATTTATCCTTAATTTCTGGATTTTTCCCTTAATTTCTGGATTTTTCCCTTAATTTCTGGGATTTATCCTTAATTTCTGGATTTATTCCTTATTTCTGAAAACATTAACATTTTTCAGAAACTATTTAAGGAATTTCCTTATTTTTTGTAATTTTCCAGGATTTTTTCTTCCCTTTTTCTTCCTTTTCTCTCTCTTTTTTTTTTTTTTTTTTTTAATACAATTTTCGACCAGGAATCCATTCGACCAGGATCCTGGTCGAATTAGCCTTTGTTGTGCCTTGGTCGAAGGACTTTCGAGGAGATTCCATTCGAGCAAGAATCCTGGTCGAATTTCGGCCAGGATTTCTCCCCCTTTTTTTTTTTTTTTTTTTTTTAAATATTTCGACCAGGAATTTTCGACCAGGAATTTTTTTTTTTTTTTTTCAACTTCGGTTAAGATTTTCGGTCAGGATCTCCATTTTTTGACCGAATTAACCATCATCTCTTGCCTTGGTCGAAGCTATTTCGAGCTGGATCATTTCGACCAAGATTTTATCTTGTTCCCTGGTCGAAAGGATCAAGGAACAAGGTCGAACATTATTCTGGCATTTCGGTCAAAAAACAATCATTTTCGACCAAGATTTTTGGTCAGAATTAATTTCTTGACCGAATTAGCTTCTTTTATCAGCCCTGGTCGAGGGAAATTCGACCTCAGACCATTCGACCAGGATTTCTCTGTGTTTTCTATTCGAAAGGGTCAAGAATATATACATATATTTTTTTGTATATACTTGGATTTAAGCTCTTAATTCTGGGCTAAGACTTGGGCCCATTTTAACTGGGCCTATTTTCTTATTTGGCCTACCCTTTTTTCTGGGCTTCAATAGAAAAACCTTGGGCCCATTTTTCTTGATCCAACTAGGTTTTTGCAATTGGCCCATTGTTTTAACTGGGCTCCCTTTCCACTCTTTTTTCTCAAACATCATTTGGGCCTCAAACAGGGCTTTTTAAACACTTGGGCCCTTAACCGGGCTTGATTTTTTCTAAAATTAGGCCCTTTTCTGAGATGGGCTTTTATTTTCTAAGCCCAAATTCCAAATCCTTCTAGGGTTTTTCTGGATTCTTCCAGATTCTTCAAAAACTCAAGTTTTCTTCTGATTTTTGCTAGAATTCTCTTGAATTTTCCAGGAACTTCCTGGATAATTCCAGAACCTTCTAAGTTTTGGGCCCAAATGGGCTTTTTTAAGGCCCATTATCCCCCTTCCTTGGCTATATAAAGGTGGGGTGAGAGTTTGATTTCTCCACACCTCTCATTTCACCTCTCTACTCATTCTACAACTTCTCCTCATCTTCCTCCAACTTTCTAACCTTTCCTCTCTCAAATCCCCTCCTTTAGTTTTCTAACCTCTCCTTCCTAGCTTCACTAATGGCTGACAAGAGTTCTGAGAGGGCGGCCAAGATAGCCTCAGCTTTAAAACGAGGTAAGGATATCGATATCCGTTCTTCATATATGTCTTTAATCGATATGATTAACACTAGGGGGATGAATATCCCTCCACTGCACATCTCGACTCTTTTAATCATTGTAATACTTGGCACAACATAGATTTCAATAAACTAAATGCTCGTTATAACGTCCTTCCTCCCCTTAGATTAGTTCCAGTCTCTGGTGGTGATCGTACTTGCCACTGGAGACCCGATACTCTCTTCATTTACACAGATGCCCTTAATGCTGGGCTTAGGTTTCCTTTTCACCCCTTTATTCCTCATCTTTTGGCTGATTTACAAATCAACCCGTGTCAGCTTCCTCCAAACGCCTGGAGGAACATTCTATGTTTTATGGTCTGCTGTCTTAGGGAGGGCTTTCCTCTTTCTGTAGCTGTTTTTAGGAAAGTCTTTCAGTGTTACAATAGTTCTTCCAGCATCTGCGGCTGGGTCTATGTCAAGCAAAGGCCCAAAAGCAAACATATTTTTAACAGTGCCTCTATTCCTGATAATAATCAAAATTGGAGGAATAGTTTCGTCGGGTTACGTTGGGAGAATGGTGACTGGGGCACACTTTTTCGATCTTCCTTTGGGAAGGTCAGTGATGGTAGCCTCAAATCCATTCACTTAACTCCTGAAGAAACTATTATTTATAATGGGCTTACTCAGGATGATGGCACGACCACCAGCTGGACTCTCTTAGAGGAGTTTTCCCTGATTCATGTGGGACTATCCTCTGTTTCTCAACAGGGTATTTTTCTTCCCTTCTCAATTTTGCTTCATTTCATGCATTATTAACTTCACTTATTTTGTCCTTTGCTTTGTTTCAGCTGCTAAGGAGATTAACGAGGACAATGTTCCTTTGGTTGAGGAAACAGCTAGGATGAAGAAAGCTCGGCTCGCAGGCCTAGACACCCGGGGAAAGGCCACGGAGCCTATCTTTTTGAAGAAGCAGAAAGAGCCTATAGGGGAGGCTTCAACTGAAGGAGCTGGGGGCCATAGTGCTCCTATTACTGCTGCTGCCCCTACTGCTGCTGCCACAGGAGCCTTCCAGCCTCTCTGGGGATTCCGCCGAGGGGACACCGTGGTTGGTTCCACGAAACATGCTTGGGATTGGTCCTACCATAGCGTGACTCCAAAGGACTTTACTGATGTGGTGGCCACCCCTGACCTTGAGAGGATTAAGCTCATGGGAGCCCAATCTCTGGCTTCGGTATGCCTTCTCTCTTTTAAATTTATCTTTCATTCTTGTAGCATTTTCTTGCCTTATACTTCGTTGGTTGCTTTGTTTCAGTCTAACGCCTATTTTCAAGGCGCCGTGAGGCAAGCCGAATCATGGAAGCGGGCTTCTGATAAGGCCGATAATGCCCTCAGGAGGCAACAGAAGAAGTATGCTACCCTGGAGAAGAAGCTCAAGCGCAAGGAGGAAGAACTCGGAGAGTCTAACGCCGAGCTGGTGGTACTTCTGGCGGAGAAGGATAAAGCTATAGACAACTATCTGGACTCGGAGGAGTTTGCCCAATCCATGAGGATTAGGGATGATTCAGTCTTTCCCGGGTTTTTTAGGACTGGTTGGGATACGGCCCTTGGGACCGTGAACGAGGCTTGTCCTGACATTAACCCGGCGGACTATATCTGCCCTGATGACGAGGATTTGCTACAGAGGTTTCGTACCCGAGTAGTTGTCTCGGATCATGTTCCTCAGGATCCACTCCTTCCTCCTCCCGAGTCTTCTTCCAGACCTGCTGAGGACGACAGCTCTTCCTCCTCCTCCAAGACGACGGAGACATCTAGCGAGAGCGGAGAGGATGATGATATGGACGCCGAGGGCACCTCAGCTCCTTAGAGCTTTTTCAGCCCTGCATGGCTTGTTTTATTGTATTGACTTAATTGTATTCAAAACTTATTACCTTCGGGGCTTATATTTTATATGTTGCTTTTCTTGCCTCTTTCTGTTTAATATGCATTTGAGCCTTAAACATCCTTGGATTGAAATAATTTCAAACTCTTTAATATGAAGTCTAGTTTTTCAAAACCTTACATAGCATGGGTTCGACCCTAATCAATAATAACTAGACAATGTAAATTCTACTGGAATATAAAATCCTACGCAAGCAAAGCTTCCAGGTGCTTTTAAACCTACTTGTCACAATGACAAGTGAGAATCGTACTTCGCCTATCTTACACGTAGTAAACCTTCAGGTTTTGTGCGTGCCAGGTCCTCGGGACTTCAAAACCATCCATAGTCTCGAGCTTGTAGGTTCCTCTACCTTGAACACTCTTGACTCTGTACGGCCCTTCCCAATTTGGGGCAAGCTTCCCTTTTTGTCCTACACCAGATGCTTCTATCTTCCTCAAGACTAGATCGCCTTGTTTAAAAAACCTTTCTTTAACCCTTAGGTTGTAGTAGAATGAAGCTTTTTTCTGATATTCTACTATCTTTGCATGTGCTTTATCTCGCACTTCATCAATTAAATCCAGGACTAATCTCTGCCCTTCCTCATTTTCTTTCTCATCGAAAGCCTGAATCCTTGGAGAGGAATGTGATATCTCCACGGGAACTACTGCTTCCGCCCCATATGCCAACATGAAAGGAGTTACATCTGTCGTGACTCTACAAGTAGTCCTATAGGCCCATAATATGGGAAGTATCTCAACCACCCAATTATTTCTCGACTTTTCGATCCTCTTCTTTAGTCCATCCAGGATTATCCGATTTGCTACCTCCGCTTGCCCATTGGCTTGCGGGTGAGCCACAGAGGTGAACCGCAACTCAATTTCATTTTCTTCGCAATACTTCTTGAATTCCTCATTGTTGAATTGTGTTCCATTGTCAGTGACGAGGATACGGGGAATTCCATATCGGCACATGATGTTTTCCCACAGGAATTGTGCAACTTGCTTAGTTGTGATTTTGGCCAAAGGTTTGGCTTCGATCCACTTGGAGAAATAATCAATGGCTACAATCAGAAATTTCCTTTGTGTCGTGGCCATAGGAAAAGGCCCTAGAATATCCATCCCCCACATGGCAAAGGGAATAGGCGAGTTGATAGAGGTCAGCATTTCAGGGGGTTGTCTAACAATTGGTGCATGCTTCTGACAGCGGTCACACTTCTTTACATATTCTTTGGCATCAGCCATCATTTCTGGCCAATAGAAGCCTAAACGAGTTATCTTATGAGCCAAGGCCCTGCCCCCCAAGTGTTGCCCACAAATACC
Organism: Apium graveolens; assembly: GCF_009905375.1. Taxonomy (NCBI): domain Eukaryota; kingdom Viridiplantae; phylum Streptophyta; class Magnoliopsida; order Apiales; family Apiaceae; genus Apium; species Apium graveolens. The sequence continues at coordinate 157,514,753 of NC_133650.1, forward strand.
TCCATGCACTTCCTCAAGAGCTAAGCGTGCCTCATCGGGCCTGAGACACCTCAAGTAAGGAACCACGAAAGATCTTTTATATAGAATCCCATCTATCAAAGAGTACCTTAGTGCTCGAACAGTTAACTTCCGTGCCTCAATTGCATCGCTTGGCAACCAACCGGTCTGAATGTGAGCCTTGATGGGATCAATCCATGACGTCCCCAAGCCTACGGGAGCCACAAGCTTAAGATCTATGCTTCGTGTCTTCAAAACACGGAAGTACACACTTCCTGAACTTTCTTCAATCTCAGATGAAGCAAACTTTGATAGCGCATCTGCTTTAGCATTTTCTTCCCTTGGAATGTGTTCAACATGGCATTCATTAAATTGGGTCATCACAGCCCTTACTAGGCGAACATACTTAGCCATCGTATCATCCCTTGCTTCAAATTCTCCCTTTACCTGGGATATGATCAACTTCGAGTCTCCACGGACCTTTAAGTTTTTGACTCTAAGTGTCCCAGCTAGACCAAGGCCAGCAATCAGGGCTTCATACTCTGCCTCATTGTTTGTGGTTGGGAAGTCTAGCTTCATGGCATACTCAATTAAGAATCCATCAGGGCTTTGCAAAACCAACCCTGCTCCACTGGAATTTGTTTTTGATGCTCCATCAAAATAGAGAACCCAATATTCTTTCTCCTTGTCCCCATTGTCGACTCCCTTGTCTTGAGGTATGGTATCTTCCTGCCCCCCGACTTCTTGGTTGGGTATGGTACATTCCACCACGAAGTCAGCTAGTGCCTGGGCTTTTATGGCCATACGTGGCTTATACTTGAGATCGAACTCTCCCAACTCTATTGCCCACTTAATCAGTCTCCCACTTGCCTTGGGACTGTGAATGATATTTCTCAGTGGCTGATTTGTTAGCACTTCAATTTGGTGAGCTTGAAAATAAGGACGCAGCTTTCTTGAAGCCATTACCAAGGCTAAAGCGAATTTCTCAATGGCTGAATAATTCAACTCAGCACCATGCAAAATTTTGCTGACATAGTATACGGGTTTCTGGACTTTCAGTTCCTCCTTAACCAACACCGCGCTCAAGGCGCTTTCTGAAACAGCCAAGTACAAGAATAAAACTTCACCCAGAACTGGCTTGGCCAACAACGGGGCCTGGCCCATATACTTCTTTAACTCTTCAAATGCCTTCTGATTTTCCTCACTCCATACAAAGTCTTTAATGTTCTTTAATGACTTGAAGAATGACAAGCACTTGTCTCCTGACTTGGAGATGAATCGTCCTAGCGCAGCAACCCTTCCTGTGAGTTTCTGAACATCCTTGACAGTTTTTGGGGGTTCCATGTCCAGGATTGCCTTTATTTTATCGGGGTTAGCCTCAATTCCCCTCTTTGAGACCATCAATCCCAAGAATTTTCCAGATCCTACTCCGAAAGCACACTTCGTAGGATTCAACATCATCTTGTGGTACCTCAGGACCTCAAAAGCTTCCCTCAAATGGGTTATATGATCAGTCTTTACTAGACTCTTGACTAGCATGTCATCAACATAGACTTCCATAGTCTTCCCAATAAGATCCTTAAAAATTTTATTCACCAACCTTTGATAGGTGGCTCCTGCATTCTTGAGACCAAACGCCATAACAAGATAACAATAAACACCAAAGTCAGTGATAAATGATACCTTTGGAATGTCATCCTTATGCATTTTGATCTGGTTGTATCCGCTAAACCCATCCATGAAACTCAGCATCTCATGTCCAGCGGTGGCATCAATCAAAGTATCAATTCTAGGCAGCGGAAAACAGTCTTTGGGGCATGCATCATTCAGATCGGTGAAGTCTATACACATCCTCCACTTTCCATTAGCCTTCTTCACCATCACAGGGTTTGCTAACCACTCCGGAAATTGAATCTCCTCAATGAAACCAGCCTCTAAGAGCTTTTCCACTTCCTGCTTTATAGCCTCTTGTCTTTCCGGGGCAAAATTTCTTTTCTTTTGTTTCACTGTCTTCCGGCTTGGATCCACGTTTAACTTGTGAGTAATTAACTCCGGGTCTATGCCTGGCATATCAGCTGCTGACCATGCAAACACATCACTATTTTCTTGCAAAAATTTCACTAACTTCCCTCTAAGGGGCTCCTCTAATGTGGCTCCAATGAAAGTCATCCTCTCAGGATTCTTGGGATCTAAAGGAACCGAAACCAATTCTTCTGCTGGCCTTCCTCTATTCTCATCATTTTCTCGAACATCCATATCTTCAATAGGAAGAACCTGCCCCCCGACTCCATCTGCCCTCAAAGAGGCCACATAACAGCTTCTAGCCATTTTTTGATCCCCTCTCTCTTCTCCAATCCCGTTTCGGGTGGGAAACTTCATGACTGAATGGTAGGAAGAGGGGACTGCCTTGAAGGCATGTATCCCTGTTCTCCCCATGATAGCATTATAAGTTGAATTAGCCTTTACCACTACGAAATCCAGCATATGCGTTGCTTGCCTTGGCTCCGTACCTATGGTGGTTGGCAACTTGATTATCCCTTCCACAGGACATTCTACTCCAGCAAATCCATATATCGGCATGTCGGTTGGTGTTAACTGGGAGTCGTTATACCCCATCCTTAGAAAGGTGTCATGGAGCAAGATATCCACAGAAGCACCATTATCCACAAGGACCCTCTTAACCGGGCTATTTCCTATTATCGGCGTTATGACCAGCGGGTCGTCATGGGGAAACTTCACACCCTCTAGGTCGGAATCATCAAAAGCCAATGTTACTTCTGTCCTGGCCCTCTTCGGGGCTTCTCCAACAATATGCATAACCTCTCTAGTATATGCCTTTCTGGAATTTTTGGACAATCCAGCAGCAGTTGGACCTCCAAAGATCGTGTTTATCACAGGCCCTCGAGGTCTCGGCCCTCCATAAATGGTGTTTATAACTGGTCCTCTAGGTTGGGGATTCCGCCCCTGATCATCTTGGTCCCTCCTACGATCTTCAAAGTTCTTCCTTCCATTATTATTTCTGTCTCCTCCATCTCCAGTATACTTGTTCAATCTTCCTTTTCGAATCAAAAACTCAATTTCATCTTTCAACTGTCTACACTCATCGGTGTCATGGCCAACATCTTTATGAAACCTGCAATACTTGCCCTTATCTAGCTTGGCGGGATCAGCCTTCAAGGGCTTAGGCCAGCGAATATCTCTGTCTTTCTCAATCTCCATCAAAATCTGACTTCTGGGAGCATTCAGCTTAGCGTATTCAGTGAACTTTTGCCTAGGTCCTCCCTTCTTGGGGGTTGAATCAGGGTTTTTTTCAGTTCTAGGATATTTATCCTTAGCGATATACTCCAAATCAGTTTTTCGTTTCTTGCCTCCAGTGGGCTCATTACTTACTACGGTCTTCCTCATACTTTCTTCAACCTTGATATACTTCCCTGCCCTCTCTTGGAGCTGCAACATGCTCTCAGGGGGTCGTTTGGCCAAAGACATCTTGAAAAACTCATCCCTAGTTCCTTGTTGCAGTGCTATCATGGCTACCTTATCATCAAGGTCTGGGACTTTTAAAGCCTCCTTTGTAAAACGATTCAGGTAATCTCTTAAGGATTCCTTAGCTCCCTGCACAAGACTCATAAGAGATGCTGAACTTTTCTCATGGACTCTTCCACTGATGAATTGCTTAATAAAAGCCTGACTTAATTCTCTGAATGATCCAATAGAATTTGGGGGTAGGCGACTGTACCATCTTTGAGCCATACCCGACAGGGTTTGAGGAAAGGCCCGACATTTTATAGCATCGTTCACGGGTTGCAGCAGCAGTGCATTAGAGAATGTCCTAACATGATTAGCGGGGTCTCCCGTGCCATCATAGGCTTTGATAGTGGGCATCTTGAATTTCCTTGAGATATGGGCATTCATTATCTCTTCTGTGAAGGGTGGAGTTGGATCATCAGGATCTCCAAGGGGAAGGAGATTGCTTGGATCAGTTCTTGGGACAGCAGCCCTTCTTCTTACCGGACCATCCAGGTCTATGATAGGAGGAGGATTTCTCCCCCTAGGAGGTATGTGGGTTCTGGTGGCTTGGTGAGCCTCCAAGTCACGCCTCAGCCTTTGGATTTTAGCCTCATGAGCCCTGATCTTTTCCTGCACTTCTTGGGGATTCGCCCCTGGGGTGCTTTGGGGGCGTTGCCTTCCATCGGCCATTGGCTCTTTTCCAGGACGCCTCCTTCTCGAGGCCACTTCATCATCCGAAGATTCGGAGTCTCTCTCAGTGTATGGACCAGAAAATTCCCGATCCTCAGGGATAGGATCCAAACCTCGTATATAGGGGGGCGACCGCCCTCGTGCTTCACTTCGCCCAGCATATCCGCTTCCTCCAACCTCAGGGTGAAGGGGCATCCCATAAGAGGGGTTAGTAGTAACAACAGTTGAATATTCATACCCGACGGGTCGAGAATTCACAGGTATATGTACTTGTTGAACTTGAGGATTCGTACCTTGAATAGTCGGGGGAGTTGTCCCTTGTGGCTGAGGTTGAGTTGCCCCTGTCTGGGCTTCCCCCTGAGTAGATGCATAAGTTGAATGGGGAGGAACCTCCACGGTTGATGAAATCACCTGGGTTGTCTCTTATGGTGTTCCTTCCTCTAGAGCTCCAATTGTTCTCCGTGTTCTCGCCATGGTTGTTGTTTTTCCCACAGACGGCGCCAAATGTTATGGATAAAAAGCTAAGGTTATTACTTGCTGTATTTATTACTAAGATTCGGGAGCTCAAGGCCTTTAATGGCTGCTCTCGTGTTTCGTAGCTTAATTCTGCCTTTACGAGATGCCTACGTATCTCTGTGAGTTAGAGAATCAAGCCAAAAAACGTAGTTCTGATTTGTGGGGTGAGGCCCCTTATATAGATGTGGGAGTCCTTGAATTGGACTAGGTATAGGAGACTTGGTGGACAAGCCTCTGAATTAGGATAGACTTAGGAGTCCTAGGAAGTAGGAAGCTGATTCCTTATCCTTTTAGGTCCCCTTGAGGCTAATCTATAAGGATTTATATCCTTATCGGGACTCTTCTCAATAGCTGATTTTTCCCTTATTAATTAATTACGAAATTAATTAATAATTAGGGCTTTTGGGCCTTTTTTATTCCATCAGGCCTGATCTGGTCCATCAGGCTTAACCTTTCTGGTCTGAGTTTCATATATCTTTTTATTGGGCCTAGCAGCCCACAGCTTGTACAATTAATGCAGTATTTAATTATACAATCATAATTTATTTATCCCTATCACAAGTAAAATAAAATCACATAACTCATCAATAAATCACATAATTCCAATCCCACATATCAACAAATCATAACTAATTAAATAACAATCAATAACCGCTGCCAAAATCAATACACATCTTTTATTTATTTACTTAAACTTTTATTACACTTCCAAATATTAGAAATAAAATAAAAATACACGAGTCGTTATACAGCAGCTGATTAAAGGAAAGAAGATCGAGACAAACATAAGAAGAGATATGCATAAAGAAGGAATTCTATGCAGAATTGAATACTTGGCAGAAAAGATATCTGATTGATATATTTTAGGAAGCAGAATTATATTCCATATCAATTAGCGATTATCTTGTAACTGTGTAGTATATAAACACAGACATAGGGTTTACACTATAAGTGTTGATATATTCGAGAAGATTATTTATTGTAACCCTAGCAGCTCTCGTGATATTTGTTCATCACTGAGAGGTAACAGTTCCATACTGTAACAGAGTTTATTGTTTCAATAAAGTTTGTTTTCTGTTACTTGAGTTATTAAAGTTCGATTTGATTGTACATTACAATATATTCACCCCCTCTACAGTGTGTGTGGCCTAACAGAAAGCATACTGATTATTCCGGATGCTAAGCTATGGACTGGATGGTTACGATACGGGTCGGGTATTAACCGGACCCTTGATTATTAGGCCATAGTACCGGGGTACCCTATATGATGGTGGGGTCTATACAGTTGGGTATAGATCCACGCTATTGATCAGCGGATTATAGTGGATCTGTTGGTTCTTGTACCCAGTCTCGTTCATTTGGTACTCGCCAGTAATGGCATACATTGTTCCTTACAGAAACAAATGGTTGTTCAAACCAGCAGATTACCGGTTCATTTATCCTTCTCTCTTTACACTATATACATATTTTTACAGGCTTGTTGAGCAAATTTTGGCTCACCCCTATTAATATTGTTCACCTTGTTTTTCAGTTAAGATTGAGAATGAAACCCATCAGAACCCGAGTAGTCAAGAAGCAGGTCAAGCTGCGGGACCCTCTAATTCCAAGAGTGTTTGTCCCTATCCTATAAGAGATTTTTGAATTACCAGAGCAAGTGTAACAGGATAAGTGGTAGTTCTAATTTTAATAAAAGATGTTTAGATTAAAATTTGAATAGAAAACTGGTTTGTAATAAAAGGGGTTTGTAAGGCAGTTTATTCAGAATTATTGTAATAAAGTTGGTATGTCGTTCTTGTTTTCAATCTTTAACCTTGAAAAGATCCTGAGTAGTAGTAGTAAGGGGTAATTATATATTCATATTATAATTGTACATGTTCAGTATTGTAGTTTGTGTTCGTAATGCCCCAGATATATACCCCGGATTTGGAGGGTGATACAGTTGGCATTAGAGTTTAGGTTTTGGCCCTTGAAAATAAGAACATTAGAGTTAAGATAAGATAGAAGATCAAATAAGATAGGAATAATGGTATTAGGGTTTTCTTAGTTTCTTAGATTAGGAAATTGTAAGTTTTAGGAATGGGAAATGACCTTTTTTATGTGTTATGATTATTGTGTTAGATGGCATGTTCAGCATCTTCATCAGAGAGGACAGTATCTGAGCCAGCATTGCCACCAGGTTCAGTACAGGTATTTCCACCACTGCCACCACCACCACCATTACCTTAGGGATTAGCACCACCAGCTCTGGAGTAGTTTCCAGTTCCACCACCGGAGCAGTTGCCAGTTCCCCCAGTACTAGAGGTACCTGACTTTATTGACTATTTCCCTTATTTCGAGCCAGAGATACCTGAGTTATTGCCACTAGATTTTCCGATATTTGATATACCTGATACGGTTGAGATTCCTCAGTGGGATGAGTTAGATCCACATGTGCCAGTATAGCAGCCAGAGGTTCCACCTCCACAGCCTGATGTAGTTCCAGTTCCTCAGATGTTTGAGCCACTGGTTCCACCAGTGTTGTTTCCAGCACCGATAGACATTTATGCTCCTGTGCCCGGGGTATATCAGTTTCCACAGGCCGAGTTTATGGATGAGGTCATTGATCAGCTGATGCCACTACCTATTAGAGGTCCACAAACAGATCTTCGTAAGCCACGGATTGTGCCCTATCAGCAACATGCTAGGATGAGGGAGGAGATGCAGATGTGGAGAGACCAGTGTAGGGAGATTCTCGGATTATTTGAGAGCAGAGAGTTCGGACCAGTGAGAGCACTACAACCAGACTACATTATGAGGGAGAGGCTTCGACAGATTTACCGAGCAGCTTCACAGGAGGTTACAGAGTTGAGACATGAGGATGTTCGTACTGATGTAGTATATCGCAGAGCGATGAGATTGACAAAGGCAGTATTACAGTCACTTTAGCAGGAGATAGATCGAGTGCCACCTGGATTTTGAGATTGGCCAGATAGCAGGGTGTTGTATTATATATGTAGATAGAGGCAGCATAGTATAGTGTGACTAGGCTTGTATGGGTGTAGCATCTAGTTTTGACTGGTAGCAGCAGTAGTATGACTGATCTAATAAAGACCCTTTTTATATCAAGCACTAACACCTGTAGCTGGTGTCATATATATATAATGAACTTTTTTCCACTTTTTCTTTTATTTTTCAGTCTCTCAAGCATTTACATTTACTTTACTGTTTTATAGTTTTCATATCTCAAATGTTGTTTTTATTTAAAACAATGTTATACCATTTATTATTTTAAAATTTTCAATTATTTCCAAGGGATTTATTTAAATTCGGAACCATTTATATTTCTCATTTTAGATACATGGTAAATTATTTTCTTTCCAATATCAACAGTTTAAATTCCTATTTTAATACCATACAAATCGTTGCTTTATTCATATCACCTGTTTAATAAATTTTAATTAAAAGAACCATTTATTTTATTATCAGAACCATGGCGCCAAAAAGAAAAACCAGAACTGAGTCATCCAATGACAATATCGAAGGCCAAAACAACAATAACCACCAAATGGACCAAATGTTTCACCTTATGCAACAACAAATGATGATGATGTGACAGCAAATGCAACAAGAATAGCAATAATTCCAGCAGCAAATGTTACAGCAAGCAGTTCGTCCAGAACCACAAGCACCACCAGCTGCACCTGTTGTTACTTTTAAACAATTCCAGTCAGTAAAGCCTCCGGAATTTGAAGGTTCAGCGTATCATACTAAGGCAAGAGCCTGGGTAAAGGAGATTGATGAAGCATTTGCATTGGTTAAAGTGGAAGCAGATCAGAAGATGGATTTTTGTAGTTACTTCTTGAAGGGAGAGGCCAATTATTGGTGGGAATCCAAGAAAGCACTAGAAGGCGAGGGTGTAGTAACTTGGGATAGATTCACCGAGCATTTTCTGGAGAAATATTTTCCCTGTTACATGAAGAACCAAAGGGAAATTAAGTTCTTGGAATTTTAGTAGGGAAATCTGTCGGTCACGGACTATGAAGCCAAGTTTACTGAATTGGCTAGGTTTGTTCCAGAGCAGGTAGATACCGATGAGAAGCGGGCTAAGAGATTCCAACAGTGATTAAAGTCGTGGATTCGTAGCAGAGTAGCGGTGTTCGAACTGACGACCTATACAGCCGTAGTTTAAATGACCATGATAATTGAGGGAGAAAGTGAAGCGTCCCAAAAGGAAAAGGGACCAGGAAGTTTTCAGAACCATTCCAATAGAAGGCCGGGATTTCAAGCCCAGGGGAATTTGAATTTCCAAAAGGACAGAACAGGGCGATCAGAGTATGGGTAACCGACTCCCAGCTCCAAATCAAAAGAAAATCATTCGACCACCAATACCTGACTGTAGAACATGTGGAAAGGAGCATACCAGAATTTACAATAAGCCAAACATCACGTGTTTCAAGTGTAAGCAAAAGGGACACTACTCTGGGGAATGCCCGACAGGGAAGGCAAAGGTTACTTGTTTCCAATACGGAAGAAAGGGACACATCGCTAAAGATTGTAGAGGAACAACAATGGCTGCCCGTGTTCCAAGGGTTTTGGCATTACCTCCGCCACCACAGCAGAACCTGCCTAGGGCAAGGACCTTTAACATGTCGATGAAAGAAGCTATGCAAAGTCCCAACGTGGTTGCAGGTACGCTTCCTGTGAATTCTGTAAATGCACAAGTATTGATTGATTCTGGAGCTACGAGATCTTTTATTTTTGAAGAATTTATTCCTAAATTATATTGTGAAATTCAACGGTTGGACGAAACGTTAATCATAAAGTTAGCGAACGATGATCACATTGCGGTAGATCGAGTGTGTCCGGGTTGCGATATTGAAATAGCGGGACATCATTACTCAGTTGACTTGATACCTTTCAAGTTAGGAGAATTTGATGTTATTTTAGGAATGGATTGGTTAGCCAGTAGATTGATTGTGCAAATAAGAAAGTGAATTTACGAACCGAGGAATATGTAACGGTAATGTTTAAAGGCCCAAAACAGAAGCAGAGATTTTTAACGATAATGCAAATGAAATGATTGTTACGTCAAGGATGTCAAGCTTATTTAGCCTATGTATTGGATACAGAAAAAGAAGGTCCGAAGATCGAAGATATTCCCGTGGTTTGTGAGTTTCCCGATTTCTTTCCAGATGAACTCCCAGGATTACCTCCGGATCGAGAGATCATGTTCACCATTAATTTGGAGGAACTGAACCAATTTTAAAAGCTCCGTATCGAATGACGCCTGTTAAGATGAAAGAGTTAGCAAAGCAATTGCAGGATCTTCTTGATAGAGGAATCATAAGGCCCAGTGTATCCCCTTGGGGTGCACCGGTGTTGTTCATAAAGAAGAAAGACGGCAGTATGCGACTATGTATCGATTATCATGAGCTGAACAAGTTAACTATCAAGAACAAATACCCTTTGCCATGGATCAATGACTTATTTGATCAACTGAAAGGAGCGACATGGTTTTCAAAAATCAATTTGAGATCGGGTTATCATCAATTGAAGATCAAGGCAGAAGATATTCCAAAGACTGCTTTTCTAATGAGATATGGACATTATGAATTCCTCGTGATGGCGTTTGGACTGACTAATACACCAGTAGCATTTATGGATCTGATGAACAGAGTATTCAAGAAATATTTGGATAAATTCATCATTGTATTTATTGATGAAATTATGATCTACTCGAAGATTGAAGAAGAACATGTAGAGCACCTGAGAATCAAATTGGAAACATTGAGAAATGAACAGCTTTATGCGAAGTTTCCAAAATGCGAATTCTGGCTAAAGGAAGTGCAATCTCTAGGTCACATAATTAGTGTCGAGAGAATTCCAGTTGACCCAGCGAAGATTGGAGCTATTTTAAATTGGGAAAGACCAAAGACTCTGACGGAAGTTAGAAGTTTCTTAGGATTAACCGGTTATTATAGAAGATTTGTTAAAGACATTGCAAATATAGCCACGCCATTGACCAAGTTGACTTGAAAGAATGAAAAGTTTGAATGGAATGAAAAATGCGAAGAGAGTTTTCAAGAATTGAAGAATCGACTAGTAACCGCACTTGTACTTGTGTTACCTCATGATCAAGGAGATTTCGTCATTTATAGCGACACATCCTATCGAGGACTTGGATGTGTGCTAATGCAGCACGGTAATGTAATCACATATGCTTCTAGACAACTAAAACGTCATGAGCAAAAATATTCGACGCATGATCTGGAACTAGCAGCAATTGTATTTGCACTGAAACTCTGGAGACATTATCTTTATGGCGAAAAGTGTGAAATCTACACGGATCATAAGAGCTTGAAGTATATTTTCACACAGGAGGAACTCAACATGAGACAACGATGTTGGATAGAGCTAATCAAAGATTATGACGTATCAATCAACTATCATCCAAGTAGAGCGAATGTTGTAGCATATAAGCTAAGTCGAAAGGAAAAATTGAATATGTTGACGTCCTCAGAAGAATTGATCAGGGAATTCGGTAAAATGGAAATTGAAGTGCGTGTTCCAGAAAACTCCATTGAAATAAACTATGCCATGACATTTCAGCCAGAATTATTGGAAAAGATAAGAAGGTGTCAGGAAGAAGTAATGAATCATGAAATTGATAATTTGTCGAGAGAAGAAATTACCAGCCAGAAAGATGACAAGGGAATTTTTTGGGTTTCTTCGAGAATTTGGATACCTAATGTACCGGAATTGAAGGCAGAAATTTTGCAAGACGCTCATAGCTCAAGATATTCAATTCATCCCAGAAGCATCAAAATGTATAGAGATTTGAAGGAAAACTTTTGGTGGCCAGATATGAAGAAAGAGATAGCGGAATGGGTTAGTAAGTGTTGTACGTGCCAACGAGTCAAAGCTGAACATCAATGTCCGAGCGGATTACTACAACCACTAGATAATCTAGAATGGAAATGGGAACACTTAGCAATGGATTTCGTAGTAGGACTTCCGAGAACCAGAGCAAATCACGATGTAATTTGGATTATCATTGACAGGTTAACGAAGTCGGCACATTTCCTTCCAATCAACGAAAGGTTTCGCTTGAGTTAGTACACCTATATCTCAAGGAAATTGTGATGCGCCATGGAGTGCCAGTATCCATTGTGTCCGATCGAGATCCCCATTTTAATTCAAGATTCTGGAGACAATTTCAGGAATGCCTTGGTACCAAACTAAACATGAGCACGGCTTATCATCCACAGACGGACGAGCAAAGCGAAAGGACTATTCAGACAATTGAAGATATGCTACGTGTATGTGCAATAGACTTTGAAGGTAGTTGGGATGAACATTTATCGTTAGTGGAATTCTCTTACAATAACAGCTACCATGCAAGCATTGTAATGCCACCTTATGAAGCCTTATATGGAAGAAAATGTAGATCACCTACATGTTGGGATGAAGTTGAAGAGCGCAAGATTCTAGGTCCAGAACTGATTCAATAGACCAAGGAAAAAGTAGAACTTATCCAAAAGCGACTTGAAGCAGCGCAAAATCGACAACGTATATATGCCGATCCAACCAGAAAAGATGTCGACTATCAAGAAGGAGAACATGTATTGCTGAAGATATCATCGTGGAAAGGATTGACTAGGTTTGGCAACAAGGGAAAGCTAAAACCTCGATACGTCGGTCCATTTGAAATTTTGAAAAGAATCGGAAAAGTTACATACGAGTTAGCTTTACCGCCCCATATGCAGCATATCCATAATGTGTTTCACGTGTCAATGCTTAAGAAGTATAATCCTGATACGAGACATGTAATTGAATATGAGCCTATAGAGCTTCAAGCAGATTTGTCATATATAGAACATCCAGTAAGAATTATAGATCGATAAGAGAGAGTACTGAGAAATAAGTCTGTACCATTAGTAAGAGTCTTATGGAGAAATCCTGTGGTTGAAGAGTCAACCTGGGAACTTGAAAGTGATATGTTAGAAAAGTATTCTCAGTTGTTTTCATAGCGTGATTCTGAGGACAGAATCCTAATAGGGGGAGAATGTAACAACTGAGAAATTACGTTTGTATTATATCTTAATAAAGGTGATTTATGTGTATTATTATGTCAGTAAGTGTGTTGAGTCATAAAACCATAATTGCTATGTGTTACGTGTTATCTGTTGATTTATGATCGTATCTTCTTGCTCACTCCATCTTCTCTCTTGGTGGCTAGGGTTTTTGGTCTTGCACATAAAATCAGCCATACAAGAGATATTATATAGAGAGTATAATAAGAATTATAACTCTTAACTAATTAGGAGTTATTATTAATTCGAAATTTCCTATTTGTATAATAATTAAGTCACACTTAATTATTTAACAAATGAATTTTATAATTAATATTATTAAATTCGAATATCAATATTTATCTAATTAATTAAGTCATACTTAATTAATATTATAAATAATTCGAATTACTTTAATATAATTTAAATCCAATTTAAATTAAATAATCCTTCAAGCATTCTTAGTGTGTGACCCTATAAGTTATGTAACGACCGAGAAATTATGTTTGTATTATATCTTAATAAAGGTGATTTATGTGTATTATTATGTCAATAAGTGTGTTGAGCCATAAAACCCTAATTGCTATGTGCTACGTGTTATCTGTTTTGATCAGAATGTATTTCAGGTATTTATCGAGTATTTTATCGTAAGTTAAATGTTTTATATCAAAAGCCTTACAGCCTAAAAAGTGTTTTAAAATCCAATATTTCAAACAAAATCATTGGCCTTATTTTTCCAAGTATGGCCTATACCATATCGATATTCTGAACATTTAGACATTTTACAAATTTACCCGTTTCGTGAAAAACGACTTTTCCGGGCCCATTCGGGTGTCAAAAACCCCACAAAATCACATTTTTATTTTTATAGGATCATGAAATTATCAAACATCATTTTTTTGCATTTTTGTATTATTCACAATTTTTGGAAATTTTTGGCACATATTTTGTATTTATTGGATATTTAAAAATTCATAATTAATACCCAAAAATTATAAAAATTGGAACCAATTAATTTTATTAGATGTATAATTAGGGCCTTAATTTTATTTAGGGGGATTATTTTAGCTAGTATAAATAGCTGATTTATCACTAATTAATAATTAGTTAATTATTAAAAAAATCAAGAAATTAGAGTGTTGGTGAGGTTTTTGTTCTTGGAGGAGGGAGAAGATCAAAATGTGATTGTGAAATATTCACTGAACCACTGAAAAAGCTCGAGTAACCAACATAATCCTTGTGAAGAGATGCATCTAGTGATATCAATAACATCAACTGAGGTTGATTATTCAATAAAATCGATTTTATGTGTTCTTGAGTTCAAATCGGTTTTTGAGTTCGAGTAATTGTTTGATTGTTCTGATGATTCGTATAGATTTATCATAGTCTTAGGAATGATTTGGTATATTTATATCTATTTTATAACCCCTGGAAGGCTATGAACATGTTCTTGTTTTTTTTTCGTTTTGATTTCGTTTTCGTTGAATTATGGATTTTATTGATTGATTTTTACAATTAAAAATGATTATAGAAGTTTATAGTTTTGATTTGAGATGAATTTTGCGAAGTTTGGTTGCGATTTTGGGTGGGGAGTAGTTTTCTGATGAACTCATCGGAGGAGCTCGACTGATGAACTCGGGCAAACGATGATCTGGAGGCTCAGAATACACTCGCCGGAAAACTCAGGCGGTGGCCGGAGTTTTTGCAGATTCCGGTGGGTCGATCCATGTTCTTGAAGACCCGAATCTCGACCCATTAACCCGAAGCAAAAACCCGGTTTCTATCCTGATAACCCAGTTGTAAATTCTGAAAAGTTGTTTCTGGAATTTATAATTTAGTTTTATTTTTATAAAAACAGAAATTAGTTTTGTTAATTAGAAAAATCAAATAATTATTAGATTAAAAATCTGAATTATTTTGTAAATAATTTCTAAATTATTATATTAATTTAGAAATTTGAAATAGTAATTATTTATTTAATTATTTATCTATTTATTTAATTATTTAATTATTATTTATTATTTATCTAATTATTCAATAATTGAGATTAATTAATTAAATCGATTAATGGTTCGATAATTGATCGATTCAAGCGAGTGACTCGTAATTATTCGAGTAGCATTTCGAATTTTAGGAATTTGACATGCAAGTATCAATTTACTTATTTATGTATGTCCGGATTACGTAATATTTATATGTATCGATTAATTAATTATAAGTAATCAATATAACTAGAGAATTTGTAATAAATTGTAATTAATTCCAAAAATTAGGGAATAATTATTTTAAAATATGATAAATCTTAAGTAATTATTTAAAAATATAATTAAGGTTTAATTAATTATGATTATTAATTATAATTGATTTATAATTGATTAAATCTTTTTTATTGCATACTAATTAATCCGTCTATCCGATTTAAGTGAAACGAAGACCCTTAGACTCAGAAAAATGACCCGATTTTATTAGAAATAGTTATAAATCATAATTTCTTTTGAGAGCGAGTCGGATTATGTTAATTATTTGTTTATAGACCCTATTATTGATAAAAACGAGTCAAATAAATCCCAAAAAATTAGAAATCGAGTCAGATAATGTTTGTTAATGCGAATATAGACCTAGTATTGCTTCTAAAAATAATTGTAAGTCTAATTTAATTATGTGCCTTATGTACTATATGATTTACGTGATTATATGAACACTATTTGCTAGATAATTATATACGAGTTAGATAGAATGTATGAGTAGAAGATAAGGGCTACGTGGTATCAATCTGAGATTGCATACGATGTAAGTCAGCTAAACAAGTATCTTTCCTTGATAGATTCAACACCAACAAGGCGAATCAAGTCAGAGATAGAAGGATGTGACTTATCTGAGGTGAAGTGTATACCAGGCAAGTTTTTTTCCCTATTCTAAGTTCAGAATAGTGAATCACTTCCAACTTTCCATGACAATTACACCTTGATAATTATTGTTCACAAACACTGATATACAATTATTGATCCTTTTTTTCTATTTCACTTCGATTCTTGATTTCTCCTAATTCATCAAATCTTTTATTCATGTTTCAATTGTTACACCTATATATACACATATACTCTGATATATTTTAATGTTGGGATACATCGAAAGCATACCGATTATTCCGGATGCTAAGCTATGGATTGGATGGTTACGATACGGGCCGGGTATTAACCGGACCCTTGATTATTAGGCCATAGTGCTTGGGTACCCTATATGCTGGTGGGGTCTATATAGTTGGGTATAGATCCGCGCTACTGATCAACGGATTATAGTGCATCTGTTGGTTCTTGTATCCAGTCTCGTTCATTTGTTACTCGCCACTAATGGCATACTTTGTTCCTTACAGAAATAGATGGTTGTTCAAACCAGCAGATTACCGGTTCATTTATCCTTCTCTCTTTACATTATATACATATTGTTGTAGGCTTGTTGAGCAAATTTTGGCTCACCCCTATTATTATTGTTCACCTTGTTTTTTAGTTAAGGTTGAGAATGAAACCCATCAGAACCCGAGTAGTCAAGAAGCAGGTCAAGCTGCGGGACCCTCTAATTCCAATAGTGTTTGTCCCTATCCTAGAAGAGATTTTTGAATTGCCAGAGCAGGTGTAACAAGATAAGTGGTAGTTGTAATTTTAATAAAAGATGTTTAGATTAAAATTTGAATAAAAAACTGGTTTGTAATAAAGAGGGTTTGTAAGACAGTGATAGGGAAGAAAATAAGGCATGGGTATGTAATTAATGTTGCATTAATCATATCAGAATTGGGCCAACAGCTAGGCCCATTTAAGAAGGCTCAAAACCCTGAATATTAATTAATTTCATAATTAATTAATAAGGGATAAGTCAGCTGATAAGATGAGTCCTAATGGAGAAATAAATCATTGTAGATTGACCTCCAAGGAACCTGGTGGGATAAGGAATCAGCTTCCTACTTCTTAGTACTCCAAAGTCCATTTTAATCCTGAGACTTGACCACCAAGTCTCTTAACCCAAGTCTAATTCAAGGACTCCCAACATCTATATAAGGGGCCTCACCCCACAAATCAGAACTACATTTTTTGACTTGATCATTAGCAATCAGCAAGGTACGTAGGCATCTTATTAAGGCAGATTGAGTCACGAAACACAAGAGTAGTCAAATCGAGCCTCGAAACTCACGTTCCCTGGTAATAAACACAGTAACTATTATACCTTACTTTTTGATCCATAATATTTGGCGCCATCTGTGGGAAGCACAACAACCATGGCGAGAACACGGAGAACAAGCAGCGTCCCTGAAAGAGGAACACCCGCGGGGACAACCCAAATGATTTCGTCAACCGTGGAGGTACCTCCGCATTCAACCTATGCCATCACCCAAGGAGGAGCCCAGGTAGGGGCAACTGAACCTCAATCTCAAGGGACGATTCCCCCAGCTCCTCAAGGTACGAATCCTGAACTTCAACAACTATATACACCTGTGAATTCTCGACCCATTGGGTATAAGTGTAACACCCCCAAATCCGGGGTCGGGGATCCGGGTTGTCACGAGTTCCATTTCCCTTAATAACACCCAGTCTTAATAATTAATCAACTACTCTGTACTGTGACCCCACAATAAACACACACACCACACGTTATAGTCTCAGAGATGAACATCCAAAAATAATCACAAGTCATTTTATTCCACAATT
This sequence comes from Apium graveolens, assembly GCF_009905375.1. Taxonomy (NCBI): domain Eukaryota; kingdom Viridiplantae; phylum Streptophyta; class Magnoliopsida; order Apiales; family Apiaceae; genus Apium; species Apium graveolens. Next base: position 157,532,214 of record NC_133650.1, read on the forward strand.
ATCTGCCAATACACCTTAAAAGGTTTTCTGAATAAATTTACATTTTCTTTGCCATTATTACAATTCATAAATATACATAATCTGGTACATCAAAAGTTGAAAGCCTAGCCTATTGGTAGTTCCTACCTCAGCTACAGCGGCATCAACGCTTCCCGAAGACTGCAGAACGTTTTCTAACCGCTTGCGAATCGGGAGCTTGGTCCTGTTCATCTTGTCTATCTGATGTTGTGTGATGAAAGAAAAAAGCAAGGGTGAGCAGCAAGCCCGCCAAAATAATATATAATATGATTAACAATATATGAGCCTCCTCATAGTACTCATTAAAGTCTTGGTCAAAAGAAATAAACCAAGTTTGATATCTTAATGTGATGAAGTCGCAAAATATTCAGTATATATACATATATACTTTTCAAAATCTTGGAAGTCCTCTTCCATGTATAATATACACAAAGTTCCAGTTTATAACTGTATAAAAATATCGTTGCAAGGTGATCTCATATATCTAACCTTGTCTCAACATTTTTCTGAAAATCTTTGTCATTCATAAGACAATTATTAACTAGATATAAGTTTAAAAGATGAAGTTACAAGATACTCCAATATACTTATATCTTTTCCAAATACTACTTGAACTACCACCGTTCAAGTTATAATCAGTTTCAAAAGTTCATCACACTGATGAGACTACAAGATAAGACTTGTATAGATTCAATCTTTGAAATATTTTGAAGGAAATGAAGTTATGATATACCTCATTAAGTCCCGATATATATATATATATATACACCTATATATATATACATACGTTTCCTGAAAACCTCTGTCATGTAAAGTATGAACAGAATTGCAATATCCAATAAATTTGGAAAGGAAAGAATTTTGGCATAAACCTGATATCTTGCTGATCAGGCAAAGATACCAATAAGTAACCTTTTCTACTAGTAGATGGACGAATTCCCCACTGGTCATCACCCTGGCCGCAATAGGACCTTATGCTGGACTGCCACTCAGCCACTTATGCATTTGATGGACTCCCACTGAGCCACTTACACTATCATGGACGCCCACTGAGCCCATGTTGCTTATGCCGACTCGATAGATGGACTTACTTCCCGAACCTTGGGTAAGTAATCAATTCATTTACCAAAACTGCAACCTTGTTGCGAATATAAAATACACCATAGAGCCGGATCCCTCAGGTTTTGAGCGAGTATTTAAATCCCCTTTTTAAAAGGAAGATCTTAAATATAAAAATGAGTTTTGGGATCCGCTCTAACTTTTAAAAATCATTTTGAAGACTCGAAAACACTTTAAAGAGTGTTTGGAGTAATGCTGATTTAATGAAGTAAATCAGTCCCAATATTTTTAGAAAATATCTGAATATTATTATTTAAATAATATTCCCATAAAGAATAATCTTTATACAAATAATTGAAGTAGAAGTTGTAAGACTTATACTTGAAAGGAGTATTAAATAACCAAAGATATACTTATACGAAAGTACTATCTTTATTTGAATAATCAAAGATAAGTTTGATTATCGACACCTTATTCTTTAATAAAATAAAGAATATATATTTCACTAATAAGCGGAGTCATAATACCTCGAATGAATATTATAAATAATATTCATAAAGTAAAGGAGTCATATATCCTCAAATGAATATCCAAGTAATATTCAATAATATTATAAAGGAGTCATAAGCCCTCGAATAATATTCGAAATAATATTCAATAAATAATATAGAGTTATCGAATAACCCTTATTCGATTTATAGTTTTGAAAACTATAACCATATATATAAATATATATATATATATACATATATACAAAATCTACTCGGGATCCTCGACTCCCGATTTTAGAAAATGTTTTCACCTTTGGGTCCCTATACTAAGGGTATATGCAATTTACCGCTATTCTCTAGCATAGGTATTATGCAACTAATAAGCATTTGAATCAACAGATATATATCAAGATTACGAAACAGACATGCATATATATACCATATCAGCATGCTTCAATATATCGCAAAATTTGCTAATTAACCAACATGCATCTATCACAAGATAATGCATATACATATATTTACATCACAACAACAGTGTAACGGATAGAAAACTTGCCTGAGTGCTCCGGGGGTAGACTTAAGCTTAGAGTGGGTCCGGTAACCTATGAACAACAACATAAGCTGGAATTAAACCACGGTCGCTTAAGAAACTAGACTTTAACTAATTGAACCCTAACGTTTGCTTATGGTCATTTCTACGCTTAAAAAATCACATAAGTCGTTCGAGTACCCTCGGCTCCACCATTTTTAATAAATTAACCGTTATGAATTTTAAGGCGACGCTTTCGCGAATACCCTACCAACTTCCTAGTCCACTTTACATAATTGTTTCATACTCCAATTAGTCATTTAAGGGCCTTAACCAAGGTTTCAAAGTAAGGCGAGGGGTAATGGTTCGTTCGCGAAACGCCGTTACTTAAAACGGTCGTTTCTCCTAAACCGTACATCGGATTCAAGCGAACCACATATCAAAACGAAGCTTGAATCATAAACTATCTAATAATGGTAATGGTCAGTTCATGGTAGTTAGTGTTAGGGTGCAAAAGTCATGCACAAAACAGTCTAAGGAAAATTGGGCATTACGACGGCTATACCTTAGCGATTCCCAAATTTTACCAAATCAATTCAATATCAAATCACCACCAATCAACACCAAACCAACCACAACAATCCAAACATCAACCACAATCAAACCAACATACTACTCCACCATTTTCTAAGTCAAAACATCCATGGATCATAATTTTAATACCAAGTATAATAATGGCTCAATAATTAACTACAATAACTTACATACATAACTAAACATGCTTAATCTCTCATTCACTAATTCAACCATTAAAACCTCCATTTGCAATCCAAGCTCTTACAAACTTATAACTTAAATCAAAGGGGAAAGCTTGGTTATACCTTCTTGGAGCTTCTTAATACCATCAAAGAGCCTTGAAATTCCTAAAAGAGCCCTGATCTAAGCTTAAACAACCTTGAACTTCCAAAAGAAATCAAGAAATCAAAGTTAGTTCTTGAAAGTTACTATTCATTACTATTCATCATCATCTTTGATGAATTAATTAGCTAAGAAAGACATGATTTTTGAAGCTCAAACTTCTAGGATAACTAAGTTATAATATCAAGAAGCCATGGGAATCACCTTGAGAATTATGAATGAGCCAAGCTTGGACTTTGAATTTCTAAACCTCCATTTTTCATGAAAAAGTCGAAGCTACAAGGTGGGGAGAGAAGAAAGGAGTTGCTTGGTTGATTACTTGGTTAAAAATGTGATTAGACTACTTGGTGGAGGTTTAATCTTGGATAAATATCTTGATTAATGCTTGCATCACCATGCTTACCTCACCATCTAGCCACTTGTCTAATTCTTATGGGGTGATGATGTCATCTATTTTCTACTCCACTTGATTAATCTCCCTTGCTTCTTTTACAAGCTTGTTTCTTGACCGTTTATTTGTTTTACAGTTCGCTTAACTTTCGTTTTCGTTTATCGTTTGAGGGATCATACCCGGGATCTTATTACTTGGGTTCCCTTAACCTTTCTCAATACATTATATTCCTTTTATGATCCTCTCTTATAATCCTTGAATTTATATCCTTTTAATCATGTTACCTTATACTCAATTCTTTCGGTATCTGGTGGATTTTCGGGAAAAATCAAAGTGTTCGGATTTGGATTCTGACGATCTTTACATACACTTATATACCATAAAGAGTACTAATAATATCTCAGAAGATCAATAAAAGAACCCCTACATAGTGTGGTATGAAAAGTTTTTTTATTCAGCATAATCAGCAAAAGCACTATTCATAAGGGTTTCAAAAATTCCAAAAATTGGGGTTATTACAGTCTCCCCTCCTTAAAAGGATTCCGTCCCGGAATCAGATAGAAAATGAATAGGGATACTTTCTTAGCATTGCACTTTCTAACTCTCAAGTAAATTTTCCCACATTGTGGTTCTTCCATCAAACTCTGAATAGTTTGATAACCCTTCTCCTAAGCACTTGTTCCTTTTTTAATCTATAACCCTTCCTGGTTGCTCCATATAGGTTACGTCTGGTTGCATGTCTATGCGCTCATATGCCCCTATTTATCTGGCATCCGAATTACACTTCCTTAACATTGATACGTGAAACACGTTATGACTTGCTACATGTTCGGGGGTAGGGCTAGCTCATATGCTAACTTCCCAATATGTATTAACACCTCAAAGGGTCCAACAATTCGTGGGCTTAGCTTCCCTTTCTTTCCGGACCTCATCCATCCTTTCCAAGGGAATACCCATAACAGCACTAGGTCCCCTGCTTCCTATTCCTTGTCCTTTCGTGCCAAATCAACATACTTCGTGTTCCCATCTTGGGCTACTACCAGCCGTCCTCTGATTAAATCTATTATATCCTTGGTCCTTTGGACCACTACTGGTCCGAGCATCTTGCGCTCTACAACTTCATCCTAACATAAGGGGGATCGACATTGTCTTCCCTTAAAAATCTCATAAGAAGACATCTCGATACCTGACATACGATCTATTATCATGAGAAAACTCAATCCGCGTTAAGTGATCATTCCAAATTCTTTCAAGTCTATTGCACAGACTCTCATTATAGCTTTTAGCATTAGAGCTTTTGCTTCTCAATACCCATTCTTTTCCAGTTCGTAAACGCTACTACCTTCCGTTTCTAATATTATACTGGTTATACTTTTGCTCATTAGCGTTCTATAACCTTTTAATAACCATGTCAACCTTAGTATCACGAATGTGTTTCCATTCCAAATACCACTATAACTTTACTACTCCTTTTTCAGCTGTTTCTATTTTCCAAAATTTGATCAATCATATAGAAGTAAAGGAATTTGTTGAGAGATCACTATGATCATGAACACTTGTTCTATTGCATAGTTAGTACAGAAGGTGGCCAGCCTTTAGTACTTGACAAGCAATTAAACAACATGTGGTATCCTAATAGGCTTCTATCACACAGTCATTCAGCAATACCTCCCCTTCTGGAAGGGTTGTTCTTCTCAGCTTACATGAAATGAAAAGAAGAGAAAAGAACGAACTGAAGAGAATTGTATATACGTAAAAAAACAATTTATTGCCATAAAATATCTGGCTTGGAATCTACCTCTGAACTATAGAGGTTTGTCATAGGAGAACAAAACATATATGTATTTATATCAACATCAAGTATTATAGCATCGTATTTCACATGCCTAAATATTTTCGCTATTCCGTCCATCATTCTATGGACCCATGCTCTTCCTCGAGCTTATACACAATCACCTTTGAAACTCCCTCGATATCGAAAATCGAATCTGGGATCTCATTCTAGACATCATCGTTACTAGAATTCTATGCTTGCATCACAACCTTCCTCGTATAGTAATACGACTCTCTATTGATAAGAAGGAATAGATATTCAATAGGTAAATAATCGACCTAGTTTTTCTATCAAAGATAACTTATACGTCAACACGACCCGATTAGTGGTACTCAATCTCAACATCCATTCCAATACAACTCTCACGGTTGTAATCAGCTCATTACTCGCAGAATCATTGCTGCATTACTATGGTCCCCCACTGACCTACTGTCGTCATTCACTTTCCATGAAATCTTAATATCTAACCATACGGAGTCCATACATGTCGTATAGAATTCTTCTAAGGAGTTAACATAATCACCATTCATAATTCATGAAGAACACTCCAAATTCTGACATACTTTCATGACATGAAGCAGATAAAATTGCAGAAGAGTTTTAATCAAAGCAACGATAGCAGGTTAATACCATTCTTAATCATATGCCTTAAATAGAAGACTTAACTCAAAGGTTCGTCTAGTCCTTTTTGAAACATGGTCCTGGCTTATCTCAAGATAGTACCTTCTGAGATAGATAGCCCGCTCATGGCGATTACACGAATTAAACCTTTACCAACTACTATTACGGTTGGGTATTGCACAGTCATCAGAAGGAATGTCAATCTTCCAAACCATAATACAACCTTCACAGCTTTAACCATCATCACTGTATTCTTTTGGCACAAGCGCCTATAATTATCCTCTTACCTTTAAAGTGTCGGCCACCTCTTTGGCCTTTTCTGATAGTAAAATTTCTTTATAGTCAATGTCATTTAACCACCTCCAAATAAATTTTCTACCTCATTTCAATCACTGTTTCTGTGAACATGTTTTCCTTAAAATCTGATGAGTAAAAAAAATATCACCATTTTTCCATAAGTTATTGCCTCAGTCTTTAGAGGTTAATCACTGTCACGACTGACTCTCAATCATACTTAGAACATCTTTTATCTTAGGCCCTAATTTCCCTGAACAACTTCGACCTTTACTGGTTCGATCCATACTTTCTCGTGGTTTAACACGTGCCCCACTTGGCATCATTATAATTACGTCATATTTCCTTTATCAACATTTTTATTCTTGAGAATTTTGAATATTACCTTTCTCCTTGTAAAACCTCTAAGGTTATCCTTGAATCGCTCCTCCTGTATTCCCTAGATACAGGGCATATCAAGATACCATTTATTAATACCAGAATCATTGTCTATATACTTCTGAAAAATTTCTCCACTGATTCTTAAAGTTTGTTATTACCTTAATCCTTTCCAATTCATACTGTCAAAACTTATACTATCCCTATTAAGGGTGAAATGCCAACCTTTATGCATTCCCCTAGGATTCATTTTAAGTTACCGATGTTCTTTCCTTAATTCCACCTTTAAAAGGTACACGTATCCTTCCATGGATAAATCAAGTCATATATCCCTGATAAGGGTGTCTTATTCAATCATTCCCACCTCGATAGTATATGCTTAATTTCACAATAACATCTGTATTCAAAATGAGGTCAATCAATATGGCCTCCAAAAGATAACAACAGTTATCCGCTTTTCTTGCCTAATTTGGTAACGATAACAAGGATGTTCTGGAAGATACTGGTCGTGTTCAACGTGAACTTCTTCTTAATAATTTCTTATTTACTTTTGTTGTTTATCTCAACAGTCATCTCAATGTTGGATATCTTTCATACCTGGCGTCTCCCTTTATGGGTATCAAGCCACCGGTCTTACACTTCACATTCTTGAAGGTCACTTCCTTCATCCAATTTTCCTAATTTCTTACTTCCTTGTCTCCTCAGTCTATCCGCGTCTCATTATTTATCCTTCGAACTATCTCAAGGTTTCCTCGAATCCTCCCAACTTACAGGGGATCAAATATATGTATCTCTTATTCTTTCAATCATCAACTTTAACTCATGGTGAATCACCCTCATCCTGACGATTACATACTTTTCTATTTCTATTGCTACGAGTCTTTAGGGTTTCCTCATACCCAACTCCCTTATCATTCCTCAAACTCTATTGCCTTTAAATTCCTTTCCACTTCAGTTTCTTTTTATTTTCCTTTCTCTTATCATTATTTCATGAACCAACACAACATAAGTATTGATTTCAAACATCCCGTCATTCTGGATTCGTGTCCTCAGAACGAATCTTGACAACTTTTACAACTTAGATTCATAATTCATCATACTCATCCGCTTTTGTTCTAGCTCCAAAGCTTTTACACTATCTCCTTATCTTTGGGAATTACTTTCCCGAAAACAATTGACTGAACTTAAATCAGTTTATTATAATCTCTTGCTTCGTGCCTTCCTTGGCCTTTCACCAGCGGGTGGTCTCTCTCTTAGGAGGGTAAGTGACAAAAATAGTCTTTTGTGATTCGTCAATCATTTAGAATCTCAAATGATTCCTATATTTCCTTTAGCCAGGCTCCTGCCTCGACTGGGTCAGCTTGTTCCTTGGAACTCTGAGAGCTTAGCGACTTAAAGGTCCTGAAAGAATTTCTCACCGCATTGTTTCCTCAGGGTGGTGGTTGGGGATAATAGTCTAAGTTCTGTCTAGAAAGGTCCATAAATTTTTGTATAGGAGTACCGTCTCGGGTCTCCTTTCCTTACTCGACTTCTGTTTCCTTAGTCTGAACATTCCCTCCTCCTCCCCATAATCAGGGTCATCCTACATATTTTAAATCCTCATTTTCCACTTCATCATGTTATGGGTTCCTTCTATCTTGATGGCGACCTCCCTGACTATCACGTTCAGGGTTTGCTCTAAATCTTATTCCTCAAACTAGCTTTCATCTAAGATCTCATCTTTAAGCTCTTGAACATTTGGAACCCAAATTCTGTAGGAATACCTCATTATTCCCTTATCATCTTTCTCAGTATTAATCTCTTATCTATTTGTTGGCTCTCTGCCTTCATTCATCACTTTTTCTGGCACAATTTGTTATTTTCCAATAATTCAGGCTGTATTGCAATCTCAAACATCTTTTCGGTACCGGCTCCGGTTACCTTCACTTCTATTTCCATTTTCTCAAAATCTCTTATAAACTCTCTCAAAGACATGATCATCTTGAGTCTCTCCTTTTTACTAAGGGCATCAGCCACCTCATGGGCTTTCCCCGAATGATACAGAATCTCCCAATCATAATTCTTGATTAGCTCTAACCGCCTCCTCGGGCGTATGTTGAGCTCTTTCTGCGTGGAATGCACTAGAGCACTTATGGCTTATGTAAATCTCGCACTTCTCTCCATACAAGTAGTGCCTCCAATATTTAGGGCAAAACTATTGCCACGAGCCCAAGCTCATGGGTGGGGATATCGAATTTTATATTCCCTTAATTGTCTTGACGCGTACGCGATTACCTTGTTGTGCTGTATAAGAAGCACCCTAATTCCTTATGCGAAGCGTCACTACAAATCACAAAATCTCCTTTTCCATCCGGCAACGCCAACATAGGGGCCGTCACCCACCTTTGCTTCAGTTCTTGAAAACTGTTCTCGCATTTCTCTGTCCATTCAAACTTCTCAGTCTTACGAGTAAGCCGCGTTAAAGGGGCTACTATCTTTACAAACTTGAACGAACCTCCGGCAGTGACCGGCCAATCCTACCTCTGGTAGTCGCCCTAACCATGGTTATCAATTCCTCAGCGGTCATCTCTTCAGTCTTGTTAGGATCCTCCACAAGATCCTTCTCAACAACAATCCCTTCTGGGACAACATCCTCAACCGCTACATCCTTAATATGAATATCATTCGGTCCCTCATTAGGGTGTTCCATTGGATCCACAATCCGTTCCCCAATCAGTAATAAAACATCATCGCGTTGTTGCTCCTCAACCTCAGGGTTCAGAGTCTCGCTACTATATACGATAATGAACTACGCTTCTATCACGATATTTATAAGGGTTCTCACAAGGGTTTTAACTGTCAGTACTACGTTAGGTAGCCCGACTATGAACTTGGCAAGAGTTCTTATTATCTTAGTGAATGTAACACCCCCAAATCCGGGGTCGGGGATCCGGGTTGTCACGAGTTCCATTTCCCTTAACAACACCCAATCTTAATAAATAATCAACTACTCTGTACTGTGACCCCACAATAAACACACACACCACAAGTTATAGTCTCAGAGATGAATATCCAAAAATAATCACAAGTCATTTTATTCCACAATTATATGCCAATACACCTTAAACAGGTTTTTGAATAAATTTACATTTCTTTGCCATTATTACAATTCATAAATATACATAATCTGATACATCAAAAGTTGAAAGCCTAGCCTATTGGTAGTTCCTACCTCAGCTATGGCGGCATCAGTGCTTCTAGAAAACTGCGGAACGTCTCCTAACATCTTGCGAATTGGGAGCTTGGTCCGGTTCATCTTGTATATCTGATGTTGTGTGATGAAAGAAGAAAGCAAGGGTGAGCAGCAAGCCCACCAAAATAATATGTATAATGATTAATAATATATAAGCCTTCTCATAGTACTCATGAAAGTCTTGGTCAAAAGAAATGAACCAAGTTGATATCTTAATGCGATGAAGTCGCAAAATATTCAGTATATATATATATACATATATACTTTTCAAAATATTGGAAGTCCTCTTCCATGCACAATATACACAAAGTCCCAGTGTATAACTTTATAAAAAAAATATCGTTGCAAGGTGATCTCATATATCTAACCTTGTCTCAACGTTTTTCTGAAAATCTTTGTCATTCATAAGACAATTATTAATTAGATATAAGTTTAAAAGATGAAGTTACAAGATACCCCAATATACTTATATCTTTCCCAAATACTACTTGAACTACCACCGTTCAAGTTATAATTAGCTTCAAAAGTTCATCACATAGATGAGACTATAAGGCAAGATTTGAATAGATTAAATCTTTAAAATATTATCAAAATAAAATGAAGTTACGAGATACTTCATTTGATGTAAACATCATTTTGAAAACTTGACCCTGCCAACACTCAACAATCGCCCAACCGTAGCCTTTCTATCGAAGTGCTCTGGGTAGTGTTGCAGAAATTATCCAATTGGATGATGAACTCATTACGGGAGTTTGCCGCGCCAGGAAGACCACTTACGATGATCAGTCGTAGTAGTACAACCCCACCATTTTCTACATGTAGAGGAGAACCTGTCGGATTTACTTGTCAACCGAACACTGAACTCCTAAGGAATGGACCGCCTTAGCGGAACTTCCAGGCCATTTGGGCCAATATAATAAGGCTGGGCCGGCGCTACTCGGCCACTTACGCCACTCCTAGTTCAGATGAAATCCATGACTCTGAAACGTAAAGCTTGTCCCCACTTTCCCCAAGTAGAAACTTGTTGATACGGCTCCACCAAGAAGTCGTATCTATTTGGAAAGGAGAACTCACCGATATTTCCCAGGCGATGCCTGTTAATGGATTAACTTGTTCCAAGAATTTTACTTCCCGAGTGTTGGGTAAGTAATCAATTCATTTATCAAAACAACAACCTTGTTACGAATATAAAACACACCACAGAGCCGGATCCCTCAGGTTTTGAGCGAGTATTTAAATCCCCTTCGAAAGGAGGATCTTAAAAAAATGAGTTTTGGGATCCGCTCTAACTTTTAAAAAAATCATTTTGAAGACTCGCAAAACATTTTTAAGAATGTTTGGAGTGAAGCTGATTTAATGAAGTAAATCAGTCCCCAGAATATTTAGAAAATGTCTGAATATTATTATTTAAATAATATTCCCATAAAGAATAATTTTTTAAAATAATTGAAGTAGAAGTATTAAAACTTATACTTGAAATGAATAGCAAATAATCAAAGATATACTTATACGAAAGTAATATCTTTATTTGAATAATCAAAAGTAAGTTTGATTATCGACACCTTATTCTTTAATACAATAAAGAATATTATTAAGTAATAAGCGGAGTCATAATACCTCGAATGAATACTATAAATAATATTCATAAAATAAAGGAGTCATACATCCTCAAATGAATATCCAAGTAATATTTAATAATAATATAAACTGAGTCATAAGCCCTCGAATGAATATTCAAATAATATTCAAATAATAAAATAAACTGAGTCATAAGCCCTCGAATGAATATTCAAATAATATTCAAATAATAAAATAAACTGAGTCATAAGCCCTCGAATGAATACTCAAATTAATATTCAATTAAGTAAAATAAAGGTATCGAATAAACCTTATTCGATCCATAGTTTTAAAAACTATATCCATATATATAAATATATATATATATATAATATACTCGGGAACATCGACTCCCGGTTTAGAAATATGTTCACCTTTTATCCCCTATACTAAGGGTATACGCAACTACTTGCTTATTTCTAGCATAGGTATTATGCAACTATAAGCATTGAAATCAACAGATAGATAACCAGATTACGAAACAGACATGCATATATACCATATCAGCATGCTCCAATATATCGCAAAATTTGCTAATAACAATCATGCACTATCACAAGATAATGCATATACATATATTTACATCACAACAACAGTATATCGGGTAGAAAACTTGCCTGAGCGACTGGGGGTTACGAATGGCTCGGGACGAGTCTGGTAACCTATAAGCAACAAGTAAGTTGGAATTAAACCAAAGTCACTTGTAAATCTATACCCTAACCAACTCAGACTCTAACGCTCGTTTTGCGCTCACTGATTCGCTTAAGTCACTCGGGTACCCTCGGCTCCACCATTTTTAATAATTTAACCTTTACGAGTTTTAAAGCGATTCCTTCGCGAGTGTCTTACCAACTGCCTAACACACTTACCATAAATGTTTCATACATTAATTAACCCTTTTTGGTCCTTAACCTATGTTTCAAAGTAAGGCGAGGGGAAAAGTTTTGTTCGCGAAACGCCGTTACTTGAAACGGTCGTTTCTCCTAAACCGTGCATCGGAATCGAACGAACTACATATCAAAACGAAGCTCGTAACATGAGCTATCTAAACATGGCAGTGGTCATAATCTAGCAGGGGGTTCTCGGGTCCTAATGTTATGCACAAAAACAGTCCAAAGAAAATCGGACGTTACGACGGCTATGTTTACGCGATTACCAATGTTTAAACTACTCCAATTAACCACCAACCAACTCATAACCATCAATACAACAAAACTTCACCTAAACCATACCACATCAGTCCATAATCTCCAAGTTTTTCAACTCAAACAACCACAATCAAGACCTATGAACTATAATCAAGCTTCAATTACCAAAACACTTCCAAATCAAACCAAACTACTAATAATCACAATCCATGCTTCTCATTTCACAACACCAACCATTAAACTTACTAACAAATAAAGTAAAGGCTAGGGTTTGAAGTTTATACCTTCCTTGGGAGGTGTTAAGTTGCTAGGAAGCCTTAGGGAGCCTTCTACAAGCTTGATCTTTCCAAAGAAATCAAGAACACAAAGTTAGGCTTTGAAGTTTCTAAAAGTCCGATTTAAAGAACTGTAAAAATGAGGGTCTTACCATGATTATTTGGACGAGACTTGTGAACAAGAGTTGTAGGCCATCTCAATACCTTTCCAATGAGCTATAGAACACAATATTTGAGTGAGAAATGAAGGAGATACAGCAGTTTTAGTGTTCTGGTTCTGTTTTGGCCGAGAGCATGAAGAACAATGCCTTGGTTTCTTTTTGATTTTGATGAAAAATGATTTGCTTGGCTTGGTTGGTTTGATTTTTGTGTTTGTTTTAGTAAATTACCTAGTTGCCCTTGATTTTGTGTGGTTAAAAAGTCACCACATCTCCTTCCTTTTTTGTCATGCTTGTGTCATCCTCATGATGTCATCCTCCCCTCCTTGTCCTCTTTCTATTGGCTGGATGACATCATCCCCACTAATCCCCTTGATTAACTTCCTAATCGTTTGCCTAATGACCGCTGATCTGTTATACGGTTCGCTTAACTTTCCTTTTCGTTTATCGTTTGAGGGATCATACCCGGGATCTTATTACTTAGGTTCCCTAACCTTTCTCAATATATTATATTCCTTTTTATGATCCTCTCCTATAATCCTTTAATTTAAATCCTTTTTATCCTGTTACCTTTTTCTCAAATCTTTCCGTATCTAGTGTATTTCCGGGAAAAATCAAAGTGTTCGGATTTGGATTCTGACGATCTTTACATACACTTATATCCCATATAAAGTACTAATAAAATCTCAGAATATCCATATCAGAACCCCTACATAGTGTGGCATGAAAAGTTTTCTCATTCAGCAAAAACACTATTCATAAGGGTTTCAAAAATTTCCCAAAAATTGGGGTTATTACAGTCTCCCCTCCTTAAAAGGATTCCGTCCCGGAATCAGATAGAAAGTGAATAGGGATACTCTCTTAGCATTGCACTTTCTAACTCTCGAGTAAATTTTCCCACATTGTGGTTCTACCATCAAACTCTTACTAGTTTGATAACCCTTCTCCTAAGTACTCGTTCCTTTTTACTCTATACCCTTCCTGGTTGCTCCATATAGGTTACGTATGGTTGCATGTCTATGCGCTCATATGCCCCTATTTGTCTGGCATCCGAATTACAGTTCCTTAACATTGATACGTGGAACACGTTATGAACTTGCTACAGGTTCGGGGGTAGGGCTAGCTCATATGCTAACTTCCCAAACGTCTTAATATATCCAAGGGTCCAACAAATTGTAGACTTAGCTTTCCTTTCTTTCCGAACCTCATCAATCCTTTTCAAGGGTTTCCAAGGGGATACCTATAACATTACTAGGCCCCCTGTTTCATATTCTTTGTCCTTTTTTGAGTCAAATCAGCATACCTCTTATGTCCATCTTGGGTTACTACCAGCCGTCCTCTGATTAGATCTATTATATCCCTGGTCCTTTGGACTACTGCGGGTCCGAGCATCTTGCGCTCTACAACTTCATCCTAACATAAGGGAGATCGACATTATCTTCCCTCAAGGATCTCATAAGGTGACACCTCGATAATGACATATGATCTATTGTCGTAAGAAAACTCAATCCGTGTTAAGTGATCATTCCAATTTCTTTCAAGTCTATTGCACAGACTCTCATTATAGCTTCTAACATTATAGCTTTTGCTTCTTAATACCCTTTCTTTTCCAGTTCGTAATCGCTACTACCTTCCGTTCCTAATATTATACCGGTTATACTTTTGCTCGTTAGCGTTCTATAACCTTTTAATAACCACGTCAACCTTAGTATCACGAATGTGTTCCCATTCCGCATACTACCACCACTTTATTACTCCTTTTTCAGCTGCTTCTATCTTTGGAAGCTTGATCAATCATATAGAAGTAAAGGAATTTGTTGAGAGATCACTATGATCATGAACACTTGTTATATTGCATAGTTAGTACAGAAGGTGGCCAGCCTTTAGTACTTGACAAGCAATTAAATAATAGATGGTATCCTACTAGGCTTCTATCACACAGATAGATAGTCATTCGGCAATACCTCCCCTTCTGGAAGGGTTGTTCTTCTCAGATTACATGAAATGAAAAGAAGAGAAAAGAATGAACTGAAGAGAATTGTATATATAAAAAAAAATATATACTGCCACAAAATATCTGGCTTGGAACCTACCTCTGAATTATAGAGGTTTGTCATAGGAGAACAAAACATAACGTATTTATATCAGCATCAAGTATTATAGCATCGTATTTCCCATGCCTAAATATTTCTATTCCGTCCATCATTCCATGGACCCACACTCTTCCTCGAGCTTATACATAATCACCTTTGAAACTCCCTCGACATCGAAAATCGAATCTGGGATCTCATTCTATACATCATCGTTACTATAATTCTATGCTTGCACCGCAACCTTCCTCGTATAATAATACGACTCTCTATTGATAAGAAAGAATAATTATTCACCAGGTAGATACTCTACTTAATTAGTCTTTCAATGATAACTTATACACTACCACGACCCGATTAGTGGTACTCAATCTCAACACCCATTCCAATACAACTCTCACGGTTGTAATCAGCTCACTACTCGCAGAATCATTGCTGCCTTACTATGGTCCACCACTGACCCACTGTCATCATTCACTTTCCATGAAATCTTAATAGCTAACCATACGGAGTCCATACATGTCGTATCAAATCCTTCTAAGGAGGTAACATAATCACCATTTCTGATTCATGAAGAACACTCTTGATCCTGACATACATACATGACATGAAGCAGATAAAAGTGCAGAAGAGTTTCAATCAAAGCAACGATAGCAGGTTAATACTATTCTTAATCATACGCCCTAAATAGAAGAATTAACTCAAGGGTTCATCTAGTCCTTTTTGAAACATGGTCCTGGCTTATCTCAAGATAGGACCTTCTAAGATAGATAGCCCGTTCATGGCGATTACACGAATTAAACCTTTACCAACTACTATTACGGTTGGGTATTGCACAGTCATCAGAAGGAATGTCAATCTTCCAAACCATAATTCAACCTTCACATTTTTAACCATCATCACTGTATTCTTTTGGCACACGCGCCTATAATTATCCTCTTACCCTTAAAGTGTCGGCCACCTCTTTGGCCTTTCCTGATAGTAAAATTTCCTTACAGTCAATGTCATTTTAACCACCTCCAAATAAATTTTCTACCTTATTTCCGATCACAGCTTATGTGAAAATGCTTTCCTTAAAATCTGATGAGTAAAAAAAAAATCACCATTATTCCATAAGTTATTGCCTCAGTCTTTAGAGGTTAATCACTGTCATGACTGACTCTCAATCATAATTAGAACATCTTTTATCTTAAGTCCTAATTGCCCTGAATAATTTCGACCATTACTGGTTCGATCCATACTTTCTCGTGGTTTAACACGTTCCCCACTTGGCAACATTATAATTATGTCATATTTCCTTTATCAACATTTCTATTCTTGAAAATTTTGAATATTACTTTTCTCCTTGTAAAACCTCTAAGGTTATCCTTCAATCGTTCCTCCTGTATTCCCTAGATACAGGGCATATTAAAATACTATTTACTATTACTAGAACCATTGTCTATATACTTCTGAAAAATTTCTCCACTGATTCTTAAAGGTTGTTGTTACCTTAACCCTTTCCCAATCATACTGTCAAAACTGATACTGTCCCTATTAAGGGTGACATGCCAACCTTTATGCAGTCCCCTAGGATTCATTTTAAGTTACCAATGTTCTATCCTTAATTCCACCTTTAAAAGGTACCTGCATCCTTCCACGAATAAATCAAGTCATATTTCCTTGATAGATTATCATATTCATCATTTCCACCTCGATAGTCTATACCTAACTTCATAATAGCATCCTTATTCAAATTGAGGTCAATCCATATGGCCTCCAAAAGATAACAACGGTTATCCGCTTGTCTTGCCTAATTTGGTAACGATAACAAGGATGTTCTGGAAGATATTGGTCGTGTTCAATGTGAACTTTTCTTAATAATTCCTTATTTACTTCTGTTGTTTATCTCAACAGTCACCTCAATGTTGGGATATCTTTCATACCTGGCATCTCCCTTTCTGGGTATCAAGCCACCGGTCTTACATTTCCTTCTTGAAGGTCACTTCCTTCATCCAATTTTTCCTAATTTCTTACTTCCTTATCCCCTTAGTCTATCCGCGTCTCATTATTTATCCTTCGAATTATCTCAAGGTTTCCTCGAATCCTCCCAACTTACAGGGGATAAACTATATGTATCTCTTATGCCCTCAACCATCAATTTTAACTTATGGTGAATCACCCTCATCCTGACAAATGCATACTTTTCTATTTCTATTGCTACGAGTCGTTAGGGTTTCCTCATACCCAACTCCCTTATCATACCTCAAACTCTATTGCCGTTATATTCCTTTCCACTTCAATTTCTTTTTATTTTCCATTCTCTTATCATTATTTCATGAACCAACACAACATAAGCATTGATTTCAAACATCCCGTCATTCTGGATTCGTGTCCTCAGAACGAATCTTGATAACTTTTACAACTTAGATTCATAATTTATCATACTCGTCTGCCTTTGTTCTGGCTCTAAAGCTTTTACACTATCTCCTTATCTTTGGGAATTACTTTCCCGAAAACAATTGACTGAACTTAAATCAGTTTATTATAATCTCTTGCTCCGTGCCTTCCTTGGCCTTTTACCGGCGGGTGGTCTCTCTCTTAGGAGGGTAAGTGATAAAAACAGTCTTTTGTGATTCGTCAATCATTTAGAATCTCAAATGATTCCTATATTTCCTTTAGCCAGGCTCTTGCCTCGACTGGGTCAGCTTGTTCCTTGGAACTCTGAGAGCTTAGCGATTTAAAGGTCCTGAAAGAATTTCTCACCGCACTGTCTCCTCAGGGTGGTGGTTGGGGATAATAGTCTAAGTTCTTTTTAGACAGGTCCATAAATTGCCGTATAGGAGTACCGTCTCGGGTCTCCTTTCCTTACTCGACTTTCTGTTTCCTTAGTATGAAATGTTTCATCCTACTCCCCATAATTGGGGTCATCTTTTAATTTAAAATCCTCATTTTCCACTCCATTATGTCATTGGTTCCTTCTATCTTGATGGCGACCTCCCTGACTATCACGTTCAGGGTTTGCTCTAAATCTTATTCCTCAAACTATGGCTCTCATCTAAGTTCTCATCCTTACGCTCTTGAACTTTCGAAACCCAAATTCTATAGGAATACCTCATTATTCCCTTATCATCTTTCTCGATATTAATCTTTTATCTAATTGTTGGCTCCCTGCCTTCATTCATAACTTTTTCTGGCACAATATGATCTTTTCCAATAATTCGGGCTGTATTGCAATCTCAAACAGCTTTTCGGTACCGGCTCCGGTTACCTTCACTTCTATTTCCATTTTCTCAAAATCTCTTATAAACTCTCCAAAAGACATTATCATCTTGAGTCTCTCCTTTTTACTAAGGGCATCAGCCACCATATTGGCTTTCCCCGAATGATAAAGAATCTCCCAATCATTATTCTTGATTAGCTCTAACTGCCTCCTCTGGCATATGTTGAGCTCTTTCTACGTGAAAATGTACTAGAGCACTTATGGCTTAGGTAATTCTCGCACTTCTCTCCATACAAGTAGTGCCTCCAATCCTTAGGGTAAAACTATTGCCACGAGCCTAAGCTCATGAGCGGGGATATCGAATTTCATATTACCTTAATTGTCTTGACATGTACGCGATTACCTTACCGTGCTGCATAAGCACGCACCCTAAACCCTTGTGCGAAGCGTCACTATACTTCACAAAATCTCTTTTTCCATCCGGCAACGCCAGCATAAGGGCCATCACCAACCTCTGCTTCAGTTCTTGAAAGCTGTTCTCGCATTTCTCTGTCCATTCGAACTTCTCAGTCTTACGAGTAAGCCGCGTTAAAGGGGCTATTATCTTTACAACTTGAACGAACCTCCGGTAGTGACCGGCCAATCCTACCTCTGGTAGTCGACCAAACCATGGTCATCAATTCATCAGTGGTCCTTTATCCAATCCTGTCAGGATCCTCCATGGGATCCTCCTCAACAACTATCCCTTCTAGGACAACATCCTCAACCGCTAAATCCTCAATATCAACATCATCCGGTCCTGCATTAGGACACTCTATCGGATCCACAATCCGATCTCCAATTAGTAATAAAATATCATCGCGATGTTGCTCCTCAACCTCAGGGTTCGGAGTCCCGCTACCATATACGATAACGAACTACGCTCCTATCACGATATTTATAAGGGTTCCCATAAGGGTTTTAACTGTCAGTACTACGTTAGGTAGCCCGACTATGAACTTGGCAAGAGTTCTTATTATCTTAGTGAACTTATTATCTTAACGTCCCATCATCTCTGAGGTTTATAACGCTTAGCTCTGATACCATTTCTATAACACCCCCAAATCCGGGGTCGGGGATCCGGGTTGTCACGAGTTCCATTTCCCTTAACAACACCCAATCTTAATAAATAATCAACTACTCTGTACTGTGACCCCACAATAAACACACACACCACAAGTTATAGTCTCAGAGATGAATATCCAAAAATAATCACAAGTCATTTTATTCCACAATTATATGCCAATACACCTTAAACAGGTTTCTGAATAAATTTACATTTCTTTGCCATTATTACAATTCATAAATATACATAATCTGATACATCAAAAGTTAAAAGCCTAGCCTATTGGTAGTTCCTACCTCAGCTATGGCGGCATCAGTGCTTCTAGAAAACTGCGGAACGTCTCCTAACCTCTTGCGAATCGGGAGCTTGGTCCGGTTCATCTTGTATATCTGATGTTGTGTGATGAAAGAAGAAAGCAAGGGTGAGCAGCAAGCCCACCAAAATAATATGTATAATGATTAACAATATATAAGCCTTCTCATAGTACTCATGAAAGTCTTGGTCAAAAGAAATGAACCAAGTTGATATCTTAATGCGATGAAGTCGCAAAATATTCAGTATATATATATATACATATATACTTTTCAAAATATTGGAAGTCCTCTTCCATGCACAATATACACAAAGTCCCAGTGTATAACTGTATAAAAAAAATATCGTTGCAAGGTGATCTCATATATCTAACCTTGTCTCAACGTTTTTCTGAAAATCTTTGTCATTCATAAGACAATTATTAATTAGATATAAGTTTAAAAGATGAAGTTACAAGATACCCCAATATACTTATATCTTTCCCAAATACTACTTGAACTACCACCGTTCAAGTTATAATTAGCTTCAAAAGTTCATCACATAGATGAGACTATAAGGCAAGATTTGAATAGATTAAATCTTTAAAATATTATCAAAATAAAATGAAGTTACGAGATACTTCATTTGATGTAAACATCATTTTGAAAACTTGACCCTGCCAACACTCAACAATCGCCCAACCGTAGCCTTTCTATCGAAGTGCTCTGGGTAGTGTTGCAGAAATTATCCAATTGGATGATGAACTCATTACGGGAGTTTGCCGCGCCAGGAAGACCACTTACGATGATCAGTCGTAGTAGTACAACCCCACCATTTTCTACATGTAGAGGAGAACCTGTCGGATTTACTTGTCAACCGAACACTGAACTCCTAAGGAATGGACCGCCTTAGCGGAACTTCCAGGCCATTTGGGCCAATATAATAAGGCTGGGCCGGCGCTACTCGGCCACTTACGCCACTCCTAGTTCAGATGAAATCCATGACTCTGAAACGTAAAGCTTGTCCCCACTTTCCCCAAGTAGAAACTTGTTGATACGGCTCCACCAAGAAGTCGTATCTATTTGGAAAGGAGAACTCACCGATATTTCCCAGGCGATGCCTGTTAATGGATTAACTTGTTCCAAGAATTTTACTTCCCGAGTGTTGGGTAAGTAATCAATTCATTTATCAAAACAACAACCTTGTTACGAATATAAAACACACCACAGAGCCGGATCCCTCAGGTTTTGAGCGAGTATTTAAATCCCCTTCGAAAGGAGGATCTTAAAAAAATGAGTTTTGGGATCCGCTCTAACTTTTAAAAAAATCATTTTGAAGACTCGCAAAACATTTTTAAGAATGTTTGGAGTGAAGCTGATTTAATGAAGTAAATCAGTCCCCAGAATATTTAGAAAATGTCTGAATATTATTATTTAAATAATATTCCCAAAAAGAATAATCTTTATAAAATAATTGAAGTAGAAGTATTAAAACTTATACTTGAAATGAATAGCAAATAATCAAAGATATACTTATACGAAAGTAATATCTTTATTTGAATAATCAAAAGTAAGTTTGATTATCGACACCTTATTCTTTAATACAATAAAGAATATTATTAAGTAATAAGCGGAGTCATAATACCTCGAATGAATACTATAAATAATATTCATAAAATAAAGGAGTCATACATCCTCAAATGAATATCCAAGTAATATTTAATAATAATATAAACTGAGTCATAAGCCCTCGAATGAATATTCAAATAATATTCAAATAATAAAATAAACTGAGTCATAAGCCCTC
Source organism: Apium graveolens (assembly GCF_009905375.1). NCBI lineage: Eukaryota > Viridiplantae > Streptophyta > Magnoliopsida > Apiales > Apiaceae > Apium > Apium graveolens. Next base: position 157,553,674 of record NC_133650.1, read on the forward strand.
GAATGAATATTCAAATAATATTCAAATAATAAAATAAACTGAGTCATAAGCCCTCGAATGAATACTCAAATTAATATTCAATTAAGTAAAATAAAGGTATCGAATAAACCTTATTCGATCCATAGTTTTAAAAACTATATCCATATATATAAATATATATATATATAATATACTCGGGAACATCGACTCCCGGTTTAGAAATATGTTCACCTTTTATCCCCTATACTAAGGGTATACGCAACTACTTGCTTATTTCTAGCATAGGTATTATGCAACTATAAGCATTGAAATCAACAGATAGATAACCAGATTACGAAACAGACATGCATATATACCATATCAGCATGCTCCAATATATCGCAAAATTTGCTAATAACAATCATGCACTATCACAAGATAATGCATATACATGTATTTACATCACAACAACAGTATATCGGGTAGAAAACTTGCCTGAGCGACTGGGGGTTACGAATGGCTCGGGACGAGTCTGGTAACCTATAAGCAACAAGTAAGTTGGAATTAAACCAAAGTCACTTGTAAATCTATACCCTAACCAACTCAGACTCTAACGCTCGTTTTGCGCTCACTGATTCGCTTAAGTCACTCGGGTACCCTCGGCTCCACCATTTTTAATAATTTAACCTTTACGAGTTTTAAAGAGATTCCTTCGCGAGTGTCTTACCAACTGCCTAACACACTTACCATAAATGTTTCATACATTAATTAACCCTTTTTGGTCCTTAATCTATGTTTCAAAGTAAGGCGAGGGGAAAAGTTTCGTTCGCGAAACGCCGTTACTTGAAACGGTCGTTTCTCCTAAACCGTGCATCGGAATCGAACGAACTACATATCAAAACGAAGCTCGTAACATGAGCTATCTAAACATGGAAGTGGTCATAATCTAGCAGGGGGTTCTCGGGTCCTAATGTTATGCACAAAAACAGTCCAAAGAAAATCGGACGTTACGACGGCTATGTTTACGCGATTACCAATGTTTAAACTACTCCAATTAACCACCAACCAACTCATAACCATCAATACAACAAAACTTCACCTAAACCATACCACATCAGTCCATAATCTCCAAGTTTTTCAACTCAAACAACCACAATCAAGACCTATGAACTATAATCAAGCTTCAATTACCAAAACACTTCCAAATCAAACCAAACTACTAATAATCACAATCCATGCTTCTCATTTCACAACACCAACCATTAAACTTACTAACAAATAAAGTAAAGGCTAGGGTTTGAAGTTTATACCTTCCTTGGGAGGTGTTAAGTTGCTAGGAAGCCTTAGGGAGCCTTCTACAAGCTTGATCTTTCCAAAGAAATCAAGAACACAAAGTTAGGCTTTGAAGTTTCTAAAAGTCCGATTTAAAGAACTGTAAAAATGAGGGTCTTACCATGATTATTTGGACGAGACTTGTGAACAAGAGTTGTAGGCCATCTCAATACCTTTCCAATGAGCTATAGAACACAATATTTGAGTGAGAAATGAAGGAGATACAGCAGTTTTAGTGTTCTGGTTCTGTTTTGGCCGAGAGCATGAAGAACAATGCCTTGGTTTCTTTTTGATTTTGATGAAAAATGATTTGCTTGGCTTGGTTGGTTTGATTTTTGTGTTTGTTTTAGTAAATTACCTAGTTGCCCTTGATTTTGTGTGGTTAAAAAGTCACCACATCTCCTTCCTTTTTTGTCATGCTTGTGTCATCCTCATGATGTCATCCTCCCCTCCTTGTCCTCTTTCTATTGGCTGGATGACATCATCCCCACTAATCCCCTTGATTAACTTCCTAATCGTTTGCCTAATGACCGCTGATCTGTTATACGGTTCGCTTAACTTTCCTTTTCGTTTATCGTTTGAGGGATCATACCCGGGATCTTATTACTTAGGTTCCCTAACCTTTCTCAATATATTATATTCCTTTTTATGATCCTCTCCTATAATCCTTTAATTTAAATCCTTTTTATCCTGTTACCTTTTTCTCAAATCTTTCCGTATCTAGTGTATTTCCGGGAAAAATCAAAGTGTTCGGATTTGGATTCTGACGATCTTTACATACACTTATATCCCATATAAAGTACTAATAAAATCTCAGAATATCCATATCAGAACCCCTACATAGTGTGGCATGAAAAGTTTTCTCATTCAGCAAAAACACTATTCATAAGGGTTTCAAAAATTTCCCAAAAATTGGGGTTATTACAGTGAACTTATTATCTTAACGTCACATCATCTCTGAGGTTTATAACGCTTAGCTCTGATACCACTTCTGTAACACCCCCAAATCCGGGGTCGGGGATCCGGGTTGTCACGAGTTCCATTTCCCTTAATAACACCCAGTCTTAATAATTAATCAACTACTCTGTACTGTGACCCCACAATAAACACACACACCACACGTTATAGTCTCAGAGATGAACATCCAAAAATAATCACAAGTCATTTTATTCCACAATTATCTGCCAATACACCTTAAAAGGTTTTCTGAATAAATTTACATTTTCTTTGCCATTATTATAATTCATAAATATACATAATCTGGTACATCAAAAGTTGAAAGCCTAGCCTATTGGTAGTTCCTACCTCAGCTACAGCGGCATCAACGCTTCCCGAAGACTGCAGAACATTTTCTAACCGCTTGCGAATCGGGAGCTTGGTCCTGTTCATCTTGTCTATCTGATGTTGTGTGATGAAAGAAGAAAGCAAGGGTGAGCAGCAAGCCCGCCAAAATAATATATAATATGATTAACAATATATGAGCCTCCTCATAGTACTCATGAAAGTCTTGGTCAAAAGAAATGAACCAAGTTTGATATCTTAATGCGATGAAGTCGCAAAATATTCAGTATATATACATATATACTTTTCAAAATCTTGGAAGTCCTCTTCCATGTATAATATACACAAAGTTCCAGTTTATAACTGTATAAAAATATCGTTGCAAGGTGATCTCATATATCTAACCTTGTCTCAATATTTTTCTGAAAATCTTTGTCATTCATAAGACAATTATTAACTAGATATAAGTTTAAAAGATGAAGTTACAAGATACTCCAATATACTTATATCTTTTCCAAATACTACTTGAACTACCACCGTTCAAGTTATAATTAGTTTTAAAAGTTCATCACACTGATGAGACTACAAGATAAGACTTGTATAGATTCAATCTTTGAAATATTTTGAAGGAAATGAAGTTATGATATACCTCATTAAGTCCCGATATATATATATACACCTATATATATATACATACATTTCCTGAAAACCTCTGTCATGTAAAGTATGAACAAAATTGCAATATCCAATCAATTTGGAAAGGAAAGAATTTTGGCATAAACCTGATATCTTGCTGATCAGGCAAAGATACCAATAAGTAACCTTTTCTACTAGTAGATGGACGAATTCCCCACTGGTCATCACCCTGGCCGCAATAGGACCTTATGCTGGACTGCCACTCAGCCACTTATGCATTTGATGGACTCCCACTGAGCCACTTACACTATCATGGACGCCCACTGAGCCCATGTTGCTTATGCCGACTCGATAGATGGACTTACTTCCCGAACCTTGGGTAAGTAATCAATTCATTTACCAAAACTGCAACCTTGTTGCGAATATAAAATACACCATAGAGCCGGATCCCTCAGGTTTTGAGCGAGTATTTAAATCCCCTTTTTAAAAGGAAGATCTTAAATATAAAAATGAGTTTTGGGATCCGCTCTAACTTTTAAAAATCATTTTGAAGACTCGAAAACACTTTAAAGAGTGTTTTGAGTAATGTCGATTTAATGAAGTAAATCAGTCCCAATATTTTTAGAAAATATCTGAATATTATTATTTAAATAATATTCCCATAAAGAATAATCTTTATACAAATAATTGAAGTAGAAGTTGTAAGACTTATACTTGAAAGGAGTATTAAATAACCAAAGATATACTTATACGAAAGTACTATCTTTATTTGAATAATCAAAGATAAGTTTGATTATCGACACCTTATTCTTTAATAAAATAAAGAATATATTTCAGTAATAAGCGGAGTCATAATACCTCGAATGAATATTATAAATAATATTCATAAAGTAAAGGAGTCATACATCCTCAAATGAATATCCAAGTAATATTCAATAATATTATAAAGGAGTCATAAGCCCTCGAATAATATTCGAAATAATATTCAATAAATAATATAGAGTTATCGAATAACCCTTATTCGATTTATAGTTTTGAAAACTATAACCATATATATATAAATATATATATATATACATATATACAAAATCTACTCGGGATCCTCGACTCCCGATTTTAGAAAATGTTTTCACCTTTGGGTCCCTATACTAAGGGTATATGCAATTTACCGCTATTCTCTAGCATAGGTATTATGCAACTAATAAGCATTTGAATCAACAGATATATATCAAGATTACGAAACAGACATGCATATATATACCATATCAGCATGCTTCAATATATCGCAAAATTTGCTAATTAACCAACATGCATCTATCATAAGATAATGCATATACATATATTTACATCACAACAACAGTGTAACGGATAGAAAACTTGCCTGAGTGCTCCGGGGGTAGACTTAAGCTTAGAGTGGGTCCGGTAACCTATGAACAACAACATAAGCTGGAATTAAACCACGGTCGCTTAAGAAACTAGACTTTAACTAATTGAACCCTAACGTTTGCTTATGGTCATTTCTACGCTTAACAAATCACATAAGTCGTTCGAGTACCCTCGGCTCCACCATTTTTAATAAATTAACCGTTACGAATTTTAAGGCGACGCTTTCGCGAATACCCTACCAACTTCCTAGTCCACTTTACATAATTGTTTCATACTCCAATTAGTCATTTAAGGGCCTTAACCAAGGTTTCAAAGTAAGGCGAGGGGTAATGGTTCGTTCGCGAAACGCCGTTACTTAAAACGGTCGTTTCTCCTAAACCGTACATCGGATTCAAGCGAACCACATATCAAAACGAAGCTTGAATCATAAACTATCTAATAATGGTAATGGTCAGTTCATGGTAGTTAGTGTTAGGGTGCAAAAGTCATGCACAAAACAGTCTAAGGAAAATTGGGCATTACGACGGCTATACCTTAGCGATTCCCAAATTTTACCAAATCAATTCAATATCAAATCACCACCAATCAACACCAAACCAACCACAACAATCCAAACATCAACCACAATCAAACCAACATACTACTCCACCATTTTCTAAGTCAAAACATCCATGGATCATAATTTTAATACCAAGTATAATAACGGCTCAATAATTAACTACAATAACTTACATACATAACTAAACATGCTTAATCTCTCATTCACTAATTCAACCATTAAAACCTCCATTTGCAATCCAAGCTCTTACAAACTTATAACTTAAATCAAAGGGGAAAGCTTGGTTATACCTTCTTGGAGCTTCTTAATACCATCAAAGAGCCTTGAAATTCCTAAGAGAGCCCTGATCTAAGCTTAAACAACCTTGAACTTCCAAAAGAAATCAAGAAATCAAAGTTAGTTCTTGAAAGTTACTATTCATTACTATTCATCATCATCTTTGATGAATTAATTAGCTAAGAAAGACATGATTTTTGAAGCTCAAACTTCTAGGATAACTAAGTTATAATATCAAGAAGCCATGGGAATCACCTTGAGAATTATGAATGAGCCAAGCTTGGACTTTGAATTTCTAAACCTCCATTTTTCATGAAAAAGTCGAAGCTACAAGGTGGGGAGAGAAGAAAGGAGTTGCTTGGTTGATTACTTGGTTAAAAATGTGATTAGACTACTTGGTGGAGGTTTAATCTTGGATAAATATCTTGATTAATGCTTGCATCACCATGCTTACCTCACCATCTAGCCACTTGTCTAATTCTTATGGGGTGATGATGTCATCTATTTTCTACTCCACTTGATTAATCTCTCTTGCTTCTTTTACAAGCTTGTTTCTTGACCGTTTATTTGTTTTACGGTTCGCTTAACTTTCGTTCTCGTTTATCGTTTGAGGGATCATACCCGGGATCTTATTACTTGGGTTCCCTTAACCTTTCTCAATACGTTATATTCCTTTTATGATCCTCTGTTATAATCCTTGAATTTATATCCTTTTAATCATGTTACCTTATACTCAATTCTTTCGGTATCTGGTGGATTTTCGGGAAAAATCAAAGTATTCGGATTTGGATTCTGACGATCTTTACATACACTTATATACCATAAAGAGTACTAATAATATCTCAGAAGATCAATAAAAGAACCCCTACATAGTGTGGTATGAAAAGTTTTTTTATTCAGCATAATCAGCAAAAGCACTATTCATAAGGGTTTCAAAAATTCCAAAAATTGGGGTTATTACAATAAGTATTCAACTGTTGTGACCACTAACCCCCTTATGGGATGCCCCTTTACCCCGAGGTTGGAGGAATTGGACATGCTGGACGGAGTGAAGCACGGGGGCAAACACCCCCTACATACAAGGTTTGGCTCCTATCCCGGAGGATCAGAAATTTTCTGTTCCTTATACTGAGAGAGACTCGGAATCTTCGGATGATGAAATGGCCCCAAGAAGGAGGTGTGCTGGCAAAGAGCCGATGGCTGATAGTAACAAACGCCCTAGGAGCACCCGATGGGTAAATCCCCAAGAAGTCCAGGAGAGAATCAAGGCTAATGAGGCTGAGATTCAAAGGCTGAAGCGTGACTTGGAGGCGCACCAGGTTCCCAGGCCCCCATTACCACGTAGGGGGAGAAATCCTCCCCCAATCATAGACCTGGATGGTCCGACACGAAGAAGGGCTGTAGTCCCAAGAGCTGATCCAAGCAATCTTCTTCCCCTTGGAGATCCTGATGATCCTACTCCACCATTCACTGAAGAGATAATGAATGCCCATATCTCAAGGAAGTTCAAGATGCCCACTATCAAAGCTTATGATGGCACGGGAGATCCCGCTAATTATGTCAGGACATTCTCCAATGCACTGTTATTACAGCCCGTGAACGACGCTATTAAGTGTCGGGCCTTTCCTCAAACCCTGTCGGGTATGGCTCAAAGATGGTATAGTCGTCTGCCCCCGAACTCTATCGGGTCCTTCAGAGAATTAAGTCAGGCTTTTATTAAGCAGTTCATCAGTAGGAAGTGCATGAGAAAAGTTCAGCATCCCTCATGAGCATTGTGCAGGGAGCAAAGGAATCCTTGAGAGACTACCTAAATCGTGTCACGAAGGAAGCTTTAAAAGTCCCGGACCTTGATGACAAGGTAGCCATGATAGGACTATAACATGGAACTAGGGATGAGTTCTTCAAGATGTCCTTGGCCAAGCGTCCCCCTGAGAGCATGTTGCAGCTCCAAGATAGGGTCGGGAAGTACATCAAGGTGGAAGAGAGCATAAGGAAGACCGTAGTGAGCAACGAGCCCGCTGGAGGCAAGAAGCGGAAAACTGATCTAGAGTATATTGCTAAGGACAAGTATCCTAGAACTGAGCAAAACCCTGATTCAACCCCTAAGAAGGGAGGATCTGGATAAAAATTCGCTGAATACGCTAAGTTGAACGCTCCTAGAAGCCAGATCTTGATGGAAATCAAGAAAGACCAAGATATTCGTTGGCCTAAACCCTTGAAGGAAGATCCAGCCAAGCTAGACAAGAGCAAAATATTGTAGATTTCACAAAGATGTTAGTCATGACACCGATGAGTATAGGAAACTGAAAGATGAAATAGAGCTCCTCATTCGAAAAGGAAGATTGAACAAGTACACTGGGGAAGGAAGAGATAGGTTTAAAAATGGAAGAAAGAACTTCAACGATCGTAGGAGGGACCAAGACGATCAGGGGCGGAATCCCCAACCGGTGATACATACAATCTTTGGAGGACCACGACCCCGAGGACCTGTGATAAACACGATTTTTGGTGGATCGAATGCTGCTGGATTATCTAAGAACTCCAGGATAGCTTATGCCAGGGAGGTTATGCATATTGTTGGAGAAGCCCCGAAGAGGGCCAGGACAGGAATAACAATGGCTTTTGATGATTCTGACCTAGAGGGTGTGAAATTTCCTCATTACGACCCGTTGGTCATAACACCTATAATAGGAAACAGCCTGGTTAAGAGGGTCCTTGTGGATAATGGTGCTTCAGTGGATATCTTGCTCCATGATACCTTTTTATGGATGGGATATAATGACTCCCAATTGACCCCAACCGACATGCCGATATATGGATTTGCGGGGGTGGAGTGCCCCGTGGAAGGGATAATTAAGTTGCCAACAACCATAGGACAGGAACCAAGGCAAGCAACACAGATGTTGGACTTTGTGGTAGTAAAAGTTAGTTCAACTTATAATGCTATCATGGGGAGAATAGGGATACATGCCTTCAAGGCAATCCCTTCTTCCTACCATTCAGTTAAGAAGTTTCCCACCCGGAATGGGATTGGAGAAGAGAGAGGAGATCAAAAAATGGCTAGAAGTTGTTATGTACCCTCTCTGAGGGAAGATGGAGTTGGGGGGCAAGTTCTGCCTATTGAAGATCTGGATATCCGAGAAAATGATGAGAAAAGAGGGAATCCAGTAGAAGACTTGATTTCAATTCCTTTAGCTCCCGAGGATCCTGAGAAGGTGACTTTCGTTGGAGCCACACTAGAGGAGCCCCTTAGAGGGAAGTTGGTGAAATTTTTGCAAGAAAATAGTGATGTGTTTGCATGGTCAACAGCTGATATGCCAGGCATAGACCCAAAATTGATTACTCACAAGCTGAATGTGGATCCAAATCGGAAGACAGTGAAGCAAAAGAAAAGAAGTTTTGCTCTAGAGAGGCAAGAAGCTATATAAAAGGAAGTAGAGAAGCTCTTAGAGGCTGGTTTCATTGAGGAGATACAATTTCCAGAATGGTTAGCAAACCCTGTAATGGTGAAGAAGGCCAATGGAAAATGGAGGATGTGTGTGGACTTCACTGATCTGAATGACGCATGCCCTAAGGAATGTTTCCCGTTGCCAATGATGGATACTTTGATAGATGACACTGCTGGACATGAGATGCTGAGCTTCATGGATGGATTTAGTGGATACAATTAGATTAAGATGCATAAGGACGATATCCCAAAGGTATCACTCATCACTGACTTTGGTGTTTATTGTTATCTTGTTATGGCATTTGGTTTCAAGAATGCAGGAGCCACCTATCAAAGGTTGGTAAATAAAATTTTTAAGGATCTTATTGGCAAGACCATGGAAGTTTATGTTGATGACATGTTAGTCAAGAGTCTAGTGAAGACTGACCATATAACCCATTTGAGGGAAACTTTCGAGTTCCTGAGGTACCATAAGATGATGTTGAATCCTATAAAGTGTGCTTTCGGAGTAGGATCTGGAAAGTTTTTGGGATTGATGGTCTCCAAGAGAGGAATCGAGGCCAATCCCGATAAAATAAAGGCAATCCTGGACATGGAGCCCCCGAAAACTATCAAAGATGTTCAAAAGCTCACTGGAAGGGTTGCTGCATTGGGACGATTCATCTCAAAGTCTGGAGACAAGTGTTTGTCGTTCTTCAAGTCTTTAAAGAAAGTTAAGGATTTTATATGGGGTGAAGAAAGACAGAAGGCATTCGAGGAATTAAAGAAATATATGGCTCAGGCTTTGTTGCTGGCAAAGCCAGCTTCGAATGAAGTTTTATACTTATACTTGGCCGTTTCAGAGAGTGCCTTGAGCGCTGTATTGGTTAAGGAGGAACTAAAAATCCAGAAACCCGTGTACTATGTCAGTAATATTCTGCATGGAGCTGAGTTGAATTATTCAATTATTGAGAAGTTTGCTTTAGCCTTGGTAATGGCTTCAAGAAAGTTACGTCCTTACTTCCAGGCTCATAAGATTGAGGTGCTAACAAATCAACCCCTGAGAAATATCATTCATAGTCCCAAGGCTGGTGGGAGGTTGATCAAGTGGGCAATAGAGCTGGGAAAATTCGATATCAAGTATAAGCCATGGACGGTAATAAAAGCCCAAACATTGGCTAACTTCCTGGTGGAATGTACCATACCCAACCAAGAAGTCGGGGGGCAGGAGGATACCATACCTCAAGATAAAGAAGTTGATAAGGGGGACAAGGAACATGATGATAAGGAGAAAGAATATTGGGTTCTCTATTTTGATGGAGCATCAAAAACAAATTCAAGTAGAGCGGGTTTAGTTTTACAAAGCCTTGATGGGTTCTTGATTAAGTATGCCATGAAGTTAGACTTCCCGACCACAAACAATGAGGAAAAATATGAAGCTCTGATAGATGGCCACGGCCTAGCAGGGACACTGAGAGTCAAGAACTTGAAGGTATGTGGAGACTCGAAGTTGGTTATATCCCAGGTGAAGTGAGAGTTTGAGGCAAGGGATGATACGATGGCTATATATGTCCGCCTAGTAAGGGCTGTGATGACCCAATTAGATGAATGTCATGTTGAGCACATTCCAAGGGAGGAAAATGCTAAGGCAGATGCCTTATCAAAGTTTGCTTCATCCGAGATAGAGGAAAGTTCAGGAAGTGTATACTTCCGCGTTCTGAAGATACGGAGCATTGATGTTAAGCTTGTAGCTCCTATAGGTCTGGGGACGTCATGGATAGATCCCATTAAGACTCATATTCAAACCGGTTGGTTGCCTAATGATGCTACTGAAGCGCGGAAGTTGGTTGTTCGAGCATTAAGATACTCCTTGATAGATGGGATTTTATATAAAAGATCTTATGTAGTTCCTTACCTAAGATGTCTCGGGCGCGATGAAGCACGCTTGGCTCTTGAAGAAGTGAATGAAGGTATCTGTGAGCAACACTTGGGGGGTAGAGCCCTAGCTCATAAGATAACCCATTTAGGCTTCCATTGGCCAGAAATGATGGCTGATGCCAAAGAATATGTGAAAAAATGTGACCGCTGTCAGAAGCATGCACCTATCGTTAGACAACCCCCCGAGATGCTGACCTCCATCAACTCGCCCATCCCCTTTGCTATGTGGGGAATGGATATACTGGGGCCTTTCCCCATGGCCACGGCACAAAGGAAGTTCCTGATTATAGCCATTGATTATTTTACTAAGTGGATTGAAGCCAAGCCTTTGGCCAAAATCATAACTAAGCAGGTTGCACAATTCCTGTGGGAAAATATCATGTGCCGGTATGGAATTCCCTACATCCTAGTCACTCAACAATGAGGAATTCAAGAAGTATTGTGAGGAGAATGAAATTGAGTTACGATTCACCTCTGTGGCTCACCCGCAAGCCAATGGGCAAGCGGAAGTGGCGAATCGAATAATCCTGGATGGACTAAAGAAGAGGATTGAGAAGTCGATGAATAATTGGGTGGATGAAATACTCCCAATACTATGGGCCTATAGGACTACCTGTAGAGTCACGACTGGAGCAACTCCCTTCATGTTAGCATATGGGGCAGAAGCAGTTGTTCCTGTAGAGATATCACATTCCTCTCCTAGGATTCAAGCTTTCAATGCTGAGGAAACTGAGGAAGGGCAAAGGTTAGCCCTGGATCTAATTGATGAAGTGCGAGATGAGGCACATGCGAAGATAGTGGAATATCAGAAAAAGGCTTCATTCTACTACAACCTAAGGGTTAAAGAAAGGTTCTTCAAATAGGGTGACTTAGTCTTAAGGAAGGTGGAAGCTTCTAGTGCAGGGTAGAATGGGAAGCTTGCCCCAAATTGGGAAGGGCCATATATGGTCAAGAGTGTTCAAGGTAGAGGAACCTACAAGCTTGAAACTATGGATGGTTTTGAAGTCCCGAGAACTTGGCATGCACAAAACCTGAAGATTTACTATGTGTGAAACGGTTGAGCACGATTCTCACTTATCAAGATGACAAGTAGGTTGAAAAGCACCTTGAAGCTTTGATTTCTTAGGATTTACATATTTTAGTTTTGTTTTGAGGTTTATTAAAACTGGTGTAAGGGATGAATCCCAACAATTTGTGAAATTCAGAGAGTTTTCAAAATATGTTTTGAATTCCAGTAACAAAACAAGTAAACTCAGTGCATGAGATGAAAACATAAAGTTCGATAAATAAAACAAGTTCAAATAAATAATACAAAGTCTGATAAATAAAGTCTCGAAGAGAAGATAAAATAGATAAGCCACGCAGGGCTGGAAAAGCTCTAAGGAGCAGATGTGCCCTCGGCATCCACATCATCATCTCCTCCGCTCTCGCTGGAAGTCTCTGTCGTCTCAGAGGAGGAAGAGCTATCATCCTCAGCTGGCCTGGAAGACGACTCGGGAGGAGGAAGAAGCGGGTCCTGAGGGATACGATCCGAGATAACCACTCGAGTATGAAACCTCTGCAGTAAAGCCTCGTCATCAGGACAGACATAGTCCGCCGGGTTAATATCAGGACAGGCCTCGTTCACGGCTCCAAGGGCCATGTCTCAGTCAGTCCTAAAAAACCAGGGAAGACTGAATCGTCTCTCACCCTTATGGAGTGGGTAAACTCTTCCGAGTCCAAATAGTTGTCAATCGCCTTATCTTTCTCCGCCCTTAGCACCACCAGCTCAGCGTTGGACTCTCCGATCTCCTCCTCCTTACGCTTCAACTTTCGCTCCAAAGCGGCGTACTTCTTCTGCTGCCTCCTGAGGGCATTATCAGCTTTGTCAGAGGCCCTCTTCCATGATTCAGCTTGCCTCACAGCGCCTTGGAAGTAGGCGTTAGACTGAAATGAAACAATAAACAAAAGTGTAAGGCAAGTGAATGCTACAAGTAAGAAAGAAAATTTTAAGAAATAATCATACCGAGGCTAAGGACTGAGCTCCCATGAGCTTTATCCTCTCCAAGTCAGGAGTAGCCACCACATCGATGAAGTCCTTGGGATTTACGCCATGGTAAGACCAATCCCAGGCGTGCTTCGTGGATCCAACCACGGTATCCCCTCGGCGGAATCCCCAGAGAGGTTGAAGGCGCCCGTAGCAGCAGAGACAGGAGCAACAGTAGTGATAGGGGCCTTGTGGCCCTCATCTCACTCAGCCGGAACCTCCACCATGGGCTCCTTATGCTTCCGTAGGAAGCTAGGCTCCGCAGCCTTTCCTCAAGTATCCTGGCCCGCAAGGCGAGCCTTCTTCATCCTGGCAGTCTCCTCAACGAGAGGCGCATTATCCCCGTTGATCTCCTTAGCAGCTGCAAAACAAGAGAAAAAACAAAATAAGTGGTGTCAATAATGCATGAAATAAAATAAAAATGAGAAGGGAAGAAAAATACCCTGTTGAGAAATAGAGGATAACCCCATGTGGATGAGGGAGAACTCCTCTAAAAGAGTCCAGCTGATAGTGGCACTGTCATCCGGAGTAAGCTCATCATAAATGATAGTTTCCTCGGGGGTTAAGTGAATGGATTTAAGGCTACCATCACTAACCTTCCCGAAGGAAGATCTGAAGAGGGTGCCCCAGTCACCATTCTCCCACCTTAACCCGATAAAACTATTCCTCCAATTTTGGTTATTGTCGGGAATTGAGGCGTTGTTAAAAATGTGCTTACACTTGGGCCTTTGTTTAACGTAGACCCAACCACAATTAACAGAAGAACTGTTGTAACATTGAAAAACCTTCCTAAAAATAGCTACAGATAAGGGAAAACCTCCCCGAAGACAACAAACCATGAAACATAAAATATTCCTCCAGGCGTTTGGAGGAAGCTGACAGGGATTTATTTGCAAATCATCTAGGAGGTGAGGAATAAAGGGGTGAAAAGGAAACCTAAGCCCAGCATCAAGGGCAGCTGTGTAAACAAAAAGAGTATCGGATTTCCAGTGGCAGGTACGGTCGCCACTTGAAACGGGAACTAGCCTAAGGGGAAGACGAACATTGTAACGTGCATTTAACTTATCATAATCTATATTGTGTCATGTGTTGCAATGATTAAAAGAGTCAAGATGTGCAGTGGAAGGATATTCATCCCCCCTTGTATTAATCATATCTATCAAAGACATGTAAGAAGAGCGAATTTTGACATCTTTACCTCATTTTGAAGCCGAGGCAATCTTCGCCGCTCTCTCAGCACCTTTGCCGACCATTGATGGAGGTTGAAGGAAACCTTAAAACTTTGGATGGAAGGAAGGAGGCCGAAAAAGGCTTGGAAATGGCCGGAAAACTCTTAGAGAAAGAAGAATGTTGAGAGTGTTGAGAGAAAACGAAGGTATTTGAGAAATGAGTGAAGTGAGAAGCGTGAGGAAAACACTCTCCCATCCCACTCTTATATAGGCACAAAGAAGGCTAATTGGGCCTAGGAAAGGCCATTTGGGCCCAAGAAAAGAATACTTTGGAAAGTTCTAGTAGATTTTGGAAAAATCCAAGTAAATCCTAGAAACAAATAGAAGATTCTAGAAAAATCTGGAGTTTGGGCCTAAAAAGAAGGCCCAACCCAAACTTTATTGGGCTTAGGGGTAATAAAAGCCCGGAGTAAAAGCCCAGCTCAAGAAAAGTAATAAAATTAAATCTTGTTGGGCTTGGAAATAAACAAAGCCCAAAAAAAGGGCCCAGGAAATTGAAATTAAAGGCCCAAAGAGACAAAGCCCAGTAAAGGGTTGGCCCAACAAAAAAAGAGGCCCAGAAAAATAGGGACAAAAAATTGTTGTTTTCTGACTTAGTTCGACCAGGATTAACACTATGTTTTTGGTCTAATGGTCTAGGTCGAAATTACCTACGACCAGGGCTAGAAGGGGAGTATAATTCGGTCAAAACAAAAATTCTGATAAAAAATTCCTGCTAAAAAAATAAAAATAATAATTATATAGGGTGAAAATTCTGGCCGAAATTCGACCAGGATTCCTGCTCGAATTGGTCTTGCTCGAAAGAGCTTCGATCAGGGCAATTAGGAGCCTAATTCGACCATATATTAATTCAGCAATCAATTGAACTAGTATGACAAACAGATTGTCATACCGAAAGTCATGCTAGTTCAAACAGATTGTCATATCGAAAGTCATGCTAGTTCAAACAGATTGTCATACCGAAAGTCATTCTAGTTCAAATGGATTAGCTATGGAATTGTCTTGCCATTTCAAGGTAAATTGATCAGAGACATAAAAATTAAGGAAAAATCCCAGAATTAAGGGAAAAAATCCTGAAAATTAAGGAAAAATCCCAGAATCAAGGGAAAAAATCCTGGAAATTAAGGAAAAATTCCAGAATTAAGGGAAAAATTCCTGAAAATTAAGGAAAAATCCCAGAATTAAGGAAAAAATTCCTGGAAATTAAGGAAAAATCCCAGAATTAAGGGAAAAAGTCCTAAAAATTAAGGAAAAATCCGAGAATTAAAGGAAAATTCCTGGAAATTAAGGAAAAATTCCAGAATTAAGGGAAATATTCCCGGAAATAAAGGAAAAATCCCAGAAATTCAGGGAAATATTCCCGGAAATAAAGAAAAAGTCCCAGAAATTCAGGGAAAATTCCCGGAAATTAAGATAATTCCTAAATAATAGGGATAAAAGCAAATCATTGTAAATGTGTAGGTCACTCCACACCTTAAGCAAAAAGGATACCCTGTAAGGGAACGAATGAACTTAACTTCTGTGAAACCTAGTCACTGTTTCCAAAAGTTGGGGGCAAATGATAGGGAAGAAAATAAGGCCTGGGTATGTAATTAATGTTGCATTAATCATATCAGAATTTGGCCAACAGCTAGGCCAATTTAAGAAGGCCCAAAACCCTGAATATTAATTAATTTCGTAATTAATTAATAAGGGATAAGTCAGCTGATAAGATGAGTCCTAATGGAGAAATAAATCCTTATAGATTGACCTCCAAGGAACCTGGTGGGATAAGGAATCAGGTTCCTACTTCTTAGGACTCCAAAGTCCATTCTAATTCTGAGACTTGACCACCAAGTCTCCTAACCCAAGTCAATTCAAGGACTCCCAACATCTATATAAGGGGCCTCACCCCACAAATCAGAACTACGTTTTTTGACTTGATCCTTAGTAATCAGCAAAGTACGTAGGCATCTTGTTAAGGCAGATTGAGTCACGAAACACCAGAGCAGTCAAATTGAGCCTCAAAGCTCACGTTCCTTAGTAATAAACACAACAATTATTATACCTTAGTTTTTGATCCATAACAGACAGTTTATTTAGAATTGTTGTAATAAAGTTGGTATATCATTCTTGTTTTCAATCCTTAACCTTGAAAAGATCCTGAGTAGTAGTAGTAAGGGGTAATTATATTTTCATATTATAATTGTACAGGTTCAATAAGTTATTTTGTGTACGTAATGCCCCAGATCTATACCCCGGATTTGGAGGGTGTTTGTAGGGTAAACAATGAGCGACATCTAGTAATACATCATTGCTACCCAAGTAATAATAATTGAATCGGTGATCGATTAAACCTTTCGTGAATAATATACAATGTAATATAATCCCTTTAACCAAATATTATACATTAAACTATAGGCATGTAATGTGTCATCCTCATCATAGTTTAATCCAAGTTTTCTTGATTAATGAGTAGACTATAATATCAAATCAACATTTGAGCATGGCCACGCATTTCATAGTCTAGCTCACACCAGAGGCCAATAATATCACTCCTAAAATAGGAGGGTTAAATCCCATCTAGATCATTCATATTTGTCATACGATTCATAATATACCCAATGTCCACTTTATCATTACCCGGTCAAGGACAACTTTTAATGGAATCAATATATATTAATTCTCATATAGAAATATAATGACTTCAGGTCTAAGGACCATTACATCATTATCACTATGAGAATTTCTTATGACATAACAGACATGTAGAATCTCACATTAGGTCTGTCCAGCACCATGTACATATACATCTGCCTGTGTTTTTGACTTTAGTATCATACCTATGATCAATGAGATATGATCATCAGTCAACAAATACACCAGTCTTAATGTATTATTATTGTCCCTTAATAATTTTACTCGACTAGGGACCTTTAGGAATATTGATACTATTCTCATAATCTCATTTCTATGTCACATACTTGGAGATATAGAATTGCATATCATATTCCAAGGACATTTATTAATCTAACATTTATATCACAGTAAATTAAGAATTAATAAATTATAAAGGGAATAATCGATAAAACATAAACATTAATAATCCTAATATCTTAAACTAAAACATCATAGTGTTGTCTCTAGGGCACAAACACTAACAATCTCCCACTTGCACTAGAGTCAATGACTCATGTATCTAATACTCATGGAACTAGTATGACCATCAAGCTTCTACCGCGACAAATCCTTAGTCAGTGAGTCTGCAACACTATCATTACTATACACTTTACATTTATATCTCCTTGATCATTAGTCTCATTAATAAGGTGATATCGCCTAGGGACTTGCCTAAACAGTCTCCTTGGTTATTTTAAAAGTATCAATATATTCGGCTTCCATTATAGAATCATCAATGTTTTTGCTGTGAACCATTCCAGCTAACATAACTTATATTTAGACAAAACACAAACCAGACATAGACACATAATCATCCTTGTCTATCC
Source organism: Apium graveolens (assembly GCF_009905375.1). NCBI lineage: Eukaryota > Viridiplantae > Streptophyta > Magnoliopsida > Apiales > Apiaceae > Apium > Apium graveolens. Next base: position 157,571,207 of record NC_133650.1, read on the forward strand.
ATAAATTAGGTTAAGAAACTATTATCAGTGTAACCCTTTACAACCAGTTCCCTATCTTCTCCATATACCAAAAATAAATCTTTAGTCCTCTTTAAGTACTTAAAAATATTCTTGAAAATTATCCAGTTACCCTCACCTGGATTAGACTGGTATCTGCTCATCATGCTCAAATCATATGAAACATCAGGATAAATACATATCATTGTACACTTTATAGATCCAATTGCTAAAGCGTATGGAGCTTTCTCAAACGGCCCTTATCATCTAATGATTTAGGGGCAATTATCTTTTGAGATCACTATCCCATAAGACATCGAAACATATCCTTTCTTTATCTCCTACATCCTAAAATGATGCAATATTTTATCAATGTATGTACTCCGACTAGGTCGATTAATCTTTTCAATCTATCTCTATAGATCTTGATCCTTAATATATATGTAGCATCTCCTAAGTCTTTCACCGAGAAACTATTTCTCAACCAACTCTTAACAGCCTGTAGAGAAGGTATGTCATTCCTTATTTGTTATATGTCAGCTACATGTAATACTAGGAATGTCACATGGCTCCCACTAACCTTCTTGTAAACACATGGTTCATCTCCATTTTGAATAATGCCAAACTCTTTGACGGTTTCATCAAAATGAATATTAATTCTCTTTGAGGCTTGCTTCAATCTATAAATAGATAGAAGCAAATTACAAACTATCTCAGCAAACTTTGGATCGATAAAACCCTCAGGTTGTATCATATATACATCATGTTCAAGGCTCCCATATAAGAAAGCAGTTTTGACATCCATTTGCCAAATCTCATAGTCAAAGTAAGAAACTATTGCTAACAAAATCCTGATGGACTTGACCATAGTAACCGGTGAAAAAGTCTCATCATAGTCTATACCATAAATTTGTTTGAATTTTTTTCCACTAGTCGCGTCTTATAGGTCTGTACTTTACCATTCATGTCAGTTTTCTTCATGAAAACCCACTTACACCCTAGGTTTTACCCCTTCGAGTGGATCAACTAAAGTCAGCACTTTATTTTGATACATGGATTCCATCTCGGATTTCATGGCCTCTAGCCATCTCTCGGAGTCTGAACCGCTCATAACATCTTGGTAGGTGAGAGGCTTATCATTATCCGTAAGCATCACATCACCATCTTGAGTCAAAATAAATTCATAATTTCTCCCGGGCTCATGATGAATCTTACTAGATCTACGAATAACCCGTGTTTCTTGGACATGATTACTTTAAACATTTTAATGTACACCTTGATCTTATTCCAACTCTGGTTCAATGTTATCATGTGTTTCTCGATCTTCATCGAGATGTATTATCCTCCCACTAATTTTCTTAGAGAGTAGTTCTCCCTCAAGAAATACAGCAGCCCGAGCAATAAACACTTTGTTCTCGGAAGGATTATAAAAACTATACCCTAGCCTCACTTGGGTATCCCACAAAATAGAATCTATCTAATTTTGGTCCAAGCTTGTCAGAGGCGAAACATTTTACAAACGCTTCACGTCCCCAAATTTTCATAAATGACATGTTATAATATTTACCACTCTATATCTCATACGGAGTATTTTGAACCACTTTAGTCAGAACTTAGTTAAGTGTATATGCAGCCGTTTAGCATAACCCTAGAAACTGAATGAAAGATCCGCTTGACTCATCATCGATCGCACTATGTCCAACAAGGTACGATTCCTCCTCTCAGAACCTCTATTCCATTGAGGTGTTCCAGAAGGAGTAAGTTATGATACACTATCACACTCCTTCAAGAAACTCTTGAAGTTGAGGTTTAAGTATTCCCCTCCACGATCTGATCGTAAAACTTTTATACTTTTCCCTTGTTTTCTTTTCTACTTCGGCCTTATATTCTTTAAACATTTCAAAAGAATCGGATTTGTTCTTCATAAGAACCACATATCCATATCTACTGAAATCATCAGTAAATGTTATGAAGTAGTATAAGCCACCCCTTGCCATCATACGTATTCGACCACATACAACATTATGTATAAGTCATAATAGTTCTGTGGCCCTTTCACCTGATCAGGTAAAAGAAGCTTTAGTCATTTTGCGAATGAAACAAAGTTCGCATCTTTCGTATGATTCAAAATCAGTATCCATCTATATGTAACTCATAAATGCATTTCTCATTAATATGGCTTAACGACAATGGTAGAGTTAATGTTTGATTTGAGTCATCATAGAACATATAAATTATTAACTAATTGTGCAACATTATAAGCCTTATCATTAAAATAGAATAAACAACTATTGTTTATTTAATTAAAATGAAAACCTTTCTTGTCCTGACAAGAAATTGATTTAATGTATCCCCTAAATCCAGGCACGTAATAACAATTAATCAAGTTCTCAATCTCACCTATATGGGCAAAATTAGGTATCGAGTTCCTTCAACTAGAGCAATAACTTTTGCTCCAATTCTAACCCGATACCTAAAGCTTGACCATTGCTAGTCTTCTTCTTTAGATCTTCTAAACAAGCTCGATAATTTAACTTCCAATCATCCAGTTTTTTCCACAGAAATGACAATAATCTCCTTTAGCAACACCATTATCAGGCTTCAAAAGCCCTTTGGGATTGGACTTTGGTTTGACACCGAATAAGATCAAATTTTCACCTTGCCTGCCCACTTTCCTTTCCCATTTGCATTCCATGTGTTCATTATCAATAATTCATGCCTTTACCGTGTTATTTGCAGCAGTTCTAAACATGCTTAACAACTCAGTGAGGGTTCAGTCTATCTTATTCCTTTTGTTCTTAACAAACTAAGAATAGAAGTTATTCAAAGATTGTTTGATCAAATCAAGCTGAGTCTCTAGACTATTCTTGAAACCCAAAATATCAAGGTACATATACCTATCATCTTTAGAACATGTGGTCTAACTGGATATCATTCTCCCATTAATGCAAAAGTATAGTGCCTTATTATTGTCAAATCTTTCTGACGAGCCCAACCTTCAAACATCCTTTGAAGGTGCTCAATCATATCATAAGCATCATTATGCTCTTGTTGCTTCTAAAGCTCAGCACTCATAATTTCAAGCATGAGACATGAAACATCAGTTGCATAATCAATTTGCTTCTGGTAAGCATTTTGTTCAACACATGTTTCATTCTCAGCTAGAAGAAATAAGGGAGGGGTTTGAGTGACATCCTTGAATCTGAGGATAATCCTCAAGTTCCCATGTCAATTGAGAAAATTATTTCATGTCAGCTTGTCCTTCTCAAGGAATATTACATAGAGAAGTTATTTATGTTATTTTTCATTTGATATCTACAATATTAAATTGCATAAAATGACTAAGTCTATCGATGATCATTAAATTTTGTTCAAGTGATTATTCATATATATACACAATATATGTCTCCCACTATTTTTATCAAATCAATAGCCCTAACTATTAATTCGGAAAGAATATCTTCTATATCCTTTCTAGTGAGCCAACATCCATATTTCACCATGCGTTAGGTCAGCTTTTGCTTTTCTCCTAAAACATGACTATTTAGGTAGACAACATTGGTCAATTATATCAACTATATAACTCTTGGATAGCTTGGTGGAACAACATTTGTTCATATTTATCTAATAAATCTCGCCAAAATCTATGCCTCTAAGTTCACAATCCAATTATGGTAACTTAGTTAAGTCAAACCCAATAGTCAAAAGTATCAATATACTTCAACACATCTCCCACGATAGATGGGAGTACTTTGCTTTGGTGAACCCACTCCTTATCGATCTAGGGTTAATGCATTAGACTTATTGGAAGGCATCCGATCAACTTAATATTAACTTTAGGGTTTTGTTAATTTTAAAACGATCATGATCCCATCATAAAAAAATTCCCAATTTTTCCTTGAATAAAATAGTTCAAATCAATATTCGTCAATGGTTTGATTTCCAGGTAGTGAGGGAGTCACAATGGTCTCGCTTAAAACCCACAACCTTACAAGTTCAAAGAACTCGCTTTTGACAAAATCGCCCCATGTCAGAAATAAAGAAAATTTATATTTAATTCCGTGTTTCATAAACACGAGAATCTCATAATCATTTGTTCATTTTAAAATCTTCAGTTATTACAGATTTTATCTTGTTTAGCAAGCGTGGCATGAGTGTCGTATCTAATACTACATCCTTAATCTAAATAAATCATGCATCTTTATAAACTACTCTACACATACATTCATCAAATGCACATATGTATGTAAAATGCAATAAATAAATGTGGTTGGTTATGGCTTTATCCTATGTGATCTTCATCAAGCTAATGACAAAGATCTAGGTCAATCTAAGGATAAAAATAAATACAAGCTAACTATGACATGTCTTCTTTCTTGCATTACTTCCTTGGATGGCCTCCATGTGGGATTACCCTTGATCTTCAAATCTTCATGTCTTCATGTATATTACAAGAATGAAATACAAAACTAATATAATTAACTTACAAGAAGAACTCGAGTTACATTAGAGATTTAAAAAATACAAGATTAAATGACATGCAAGTCGTATTTAAAAAACCAAAACTATTAACCTAAGGTCATAAGCCATAACCATCCACAATGCTCAATTAACAAATAAGAACATGTTAAAACACATTATATGTTCTTAACATATCATACCCATCATGATCTAATCATAAAAACAAAATATGGAAAAAATCTAGAAAAACCGGAATCAAATTCTGAAAACATTAAATCCCTGATTACAGGGTCTTAACGACGTCAAACGCCTTAAAGATCAGTCGATGATAGCTGTATCTATCAGTTTCGTTCAGACGCTCGATTCCATATGAAATAGCGTATTCGTTTGCCAAAATCGGACACCAAACCCAAATTTCAGCAAATTCGCTGCATCCATTTTAGAAACGTATCAAATACGATTCATATAATAAGAACAAACACAAAACATGTATATATCAGTATATATACAGATTATATAATCATCATATGATTGAACAACTCTCATGAATATCATATATTCAAAATATATACATACATACACATATATAAACATAACAACATGTAAAACATACAAAATCACATACATAACAGTCATGGAATATTGTATACATGTTATCATCATAAAACCAGTAAACACATAAATGAATTAAACACTTTTTGCAAGTAGCTCTGATGCCATTGAAGGGTTTCGAGCACACAAACGCAACGGAAACAGTAATTAAAAATGTGAAAAATCAGAATTTTCGAAACCCACCGCAGGATCCATGAAAAAAATAGATATTTAATTCGTAGATCAGATTGTTTACCTTAAGAAGCTTTACAAATTGGTTTACTAATGGAGATCCAAAGCTTGTTCAATCACCACACATCTCGCTCTCGTGATTTATACTCTATCGGTATCCACACGAATGCTTGAACGCAAGGATTGGATGTGTACTAGCACATGATCGTATCTTCTTGCTCTCTCCATCTTCTCTCTTGGTGGCTAATGTTTTTGTAAAAGTCTTGCACATAAAATCATCCACACAAGAGATATTATATAGAGAGTATAATAAGAATTATAACTCTTAACTAATTAGGTGTTATTATTAATTCAAAATTCCTATTTGTATAATAATTAAGTCGTACTTCATTATTTAACAAATGAATTTCATAATTAATATTAATAAATTCAAATATCAATATTTATCTAATTAACAAGCATTCTTAGTGTGTGACCCTATAGGTTATTATTACGTTGGCAACAAATTTTAAATCTAATTTAAAATCGTAAACAATGAGTGGCATCTAGTAATACATCATTGCTACCCAAGTAATAATAATTGAATCGGTGATTGATTAAACCTTTTGTCAATAATGTACAATGTAATATAATCCCTTTAACCAAATATTATAAATTAAACTAGAGGCATGTAATGTGTCATCCTCATCATAGTTTAATCCAAGTTTTCTTGATCAATGAGTAAACTATCATAGTAAATCAACATTTGAGTGTGGCCACGCATTTTATAGTCTAGCTCACGCAAGAGGCCAATAATATCACTCCTAAAATAGCAGGGTTAAATCCCATTTAGATCATTCATATTTCTCATACGATTCATAATATACCTAATTTCCACTTTTATCATTACTCGGTTAAGAATAACTTTTAATGGAATCAATGTATATTAATTCTCGTATAGAAATATAATAACTTTAGGTCTAACGACCATTACATCGTTATCACAGTGAGAATTACTTATGACATAACAGACATGTAGAATCTCACATTAGGTCTGTCCAGCACCATGTACATATACATCTGCCTGTGTTTTTGACTTTAGTATCATCATACCTATGATCAATGAGATGTGATCATCAGTCAACAAACACACCAATCATAATGCATTATTATTGTCCCTTAATAATAATACTCGACTAGGGACCTTTAGGAATATTGATACTATTTTCATAATGTTATTTCTAAGTCACATACTTAGAGATATAGAATTGTATATCATATTACAAGGATATTTATTAATCTAACAATTATATCGCAGTAAATTAAGAATTAATAAATTATAAAAGGAATAATCGGTAGAACATATCATAGTGTTGTCTCTAGGGCACAAACACTAACAGATAGTACCATCTATTACAATCTCTAAGCCACCAGCTTTGGACAACATTGATCTAATCAATCTTGCAGCAGCTGAGCTCAAGATTAAAGAGCAATTGACGAAGATTGATGACAGAATTGAGAAGGTTTTTGGCTCAACTGCTACTCAGGATCAATCTGTGAAGCATTTCATATAGTTGAAGCCAATCACCATGGATGATATGTATCTAGGAAAAGGAGATAAAGGTGAACCCTCAACCAAGAATGAGTTTAACAACTTTGTGGTGCTGAAACCTAAACAAGCAAGTGTCTCACTATCAACAAAGCACCCAATGTTGGTTGATTTTTTTCTTCTAGTCCGGTTGAAGGTAAATTGATGGATGCATTAATTGAAAGCTTCAAAATCACCAAAGATGCCATGTTAAGTCAAAGAATTTCAAGAATCTATAGATATGCCAAAATGATTTGTGTGATGAATGGACACCCTCGGTTTGGGGAAGCTAAAGAAGAAGAAAATAGAAGAATTGGAGCTTAGAGAAGTAGGAAGAAGTAGGCCATTAAAGGAGTGAAAAGAAAAGATGAGATGAAAGCTGTTTCAACTGAAACTGAGAAGACTTTAGTTGATGAGCCAAAAGGAGGAAGCAAAACCAGAGTGGGCAAAAGGGAATTGAATAAAAGCTAACACTGATCAAGTTCAATCTACAATTACAAGTTAACCAACTGTGTCCATTGAGGAACCTGTTGAATTCAAGGTTCATCCAGGCACAAATTTTCATGGTGAGCTTATCTTACCCAAGTATGAATCCATAGATTGGGACAGTTTACCTTTACCTGAATTTAATCTACCATTTGTAACATCCCCCAAATCTGGGGTCGGGATTGGGTGTCACCAAACAACTTTGAACAATATAAACCTGTATATTAAAATAAATATACAGATTACCCCTCAATTCCAGATCGAATACAGGTTATGGTATGAAATAAGAATCTAACTTTCTAAAATTTATAACAATTAACCTTAATTTTATTACCTCTTTACTAACTTCCTCGTCTTATTTACTCTGACATCTCCAACTTCCTGCAGCTGGGATCTCTCCAGAATTTTTTTCTATTAAGAGCTATTCACTTTTATCCTCATGTGATACTGAAAGAAATAAGAATTCACAAAGCAAGAGTGAGCCAAAAATGCCCAGCAAGTATCATAATTGGTTTTCAGGTATCATTATCAAAAGAAACTCATGGAAATAATCTTTAAATGATTTTATAAATATCTTTATTTATTTAAAATAGTTGAGTGAATAAAACATCGGCCTTTATTAGCCCTTAATTATAGATCAAAATCAACGAACAGTTCCCTGATTCATCTCCTGAATCAATTATTTGTTTAGTTTTGTAATCATAAAAATTTCCAAGAAGGAATGCCGTTAATGGCGATCAACAATAAATTAGACTAGACACTACAATCATCACAGTACTATAACTTGCTGATCAGTCAGGTATAGTACGGACGTATGCTCATCCGCATAGACCTACGCCATATTGGGTACCCAGGCACTATGGCCTCAATAATGAAAGGGGCAGGGTCCAGTCCATCCCTGGCCCTTATCGTAACCATCCAGTCCGTAGATTATTTTGATGTTAAATCTTTTTAATTTCAAAACATCATAATTCAGGGTTCGCAAATAACCCAGAATAATTGGTATTTGCTCAAGAGATCAAAAGTAATAATAACATAACAAGAATAAGGGATACTTGCATAATCAAGATTTATTGCAGCGAAATATAAAACATTTAACCATTCTGAATTTAGAATAGGGAAGAAATACTTTCATCAATTGATCCGTTTTCTAACTTTTAATCATCATTCTATGTTCACCTCTATTCTATATCCATTCATCTCATTTACCACACATAATCAAGATTTACTTTTACTATTAGTGTCTAGGTTTGAATGTCTTGAACTATGGGTATTAATCATAAAAGATATTATTTCAGTTAACCGACAATATATAATTGTATGTTCCATATGTTTATCCTCATCGTCTACCCACCCGATAATAATAAATAAGTATCACATTTAAACGTATAATATTCAAAAGACACGTGGACTCACAATTCACCTAACACATAAACACATAAGGCACATATTACATAATTCATGTAACATATGACTCAGTTTGTCAAAATATTCGACTCGATATGTTTAAAATTGAAATCGAGTTAACATATGACTTTTCGATAATTATGCGACTCAGAAACGTTTACAAAATCAAGCAACCTTTCGAAACGAAAAATTTTATGTCTCGAAAGTATTTTTAATAAAATCAGAACATTTTTTTGAGTCTAGACGCGTTCATTTCGTATTAAACAGACGAACGGTCTATTTGTTATGAATAAAATAAGAATAATTTAATTAATAATAATATTAATTGAATTTTAAATATATATAAATTTTTAAAGCTCAAAATGATTTTAAATCATTATTTGGCTTAATTATAAATAATTATATTTTATTTAATATTTATAAAGCAAACTAATTGATTAAATGAATTACTCAATAAGTTAAATCAATAAATATATAATTAAAATAAATTATAAATAGTTAAATCAAATTTAATTATTTGGAAATAATAAATAAAATAATTTTTTGGATATTAAATAATTCAATTAACTATTTAAAATAATTAACTAAATTAAAATTTGAATTTAAATCAATTTTTGAAAATAAAAATAGAATTTTAATTTATTTTCTGAAAATAAATCCCAGAAACATTTTTTTAGAAAAGAAATTGAATCAATACGGATCGTGGATCCCCAAGAACATGCGAAGAAATCACCGGAAATAATGGCGGAATCTGACGACCTCCCAGCCCATTCCGGCAACCTCGAACCCTGGAAAAACTCAGTCTTCCAGTCCCGATTTTCGATCCTAGAAAGCCAATAACATTGCTGAAAGAAGCCGGACCCGCCATTTTCGATCAAAATCGAACCATTGTTCGATCTTTTCCGGCAAAATTCTGATTCGCACAAAATCTGAACCAAAGTTGATGATTTTGGTTGCAAAACAAAGCTACATACGAGTACAATCTAAAACGAGTAATCATAACAACCAAAAATCATCACCTTGACCGGAAATTTAAAATAAAAAAAAATGAAATAAAGCAAAACTCGACTTGTGCAAATTCGAACTACAACATCAATAAAATTGGTATCAATCGATTTTAATGATCATGTAGACGTTATTCATATCATCAAGAACAATAAAAAATTACTAAATCAGAAACCCCCAAATTTCAACATAAACCCTAAAATCCGAATTGGAAAATTACCAATCGTTTGATGATTTTGATGATGGATTATAAAAGAGGAGATCGAGGGCTTCGATTTGGTTACTAGAACATCAAAATCTGAGACCAGAATCACTTTCAAATTTGAGTTTGATTCTCAAGAAAACGAAAAACGAATTTTAGAGGATTTTTTTTATTTTTCTGAAAATAAAATAAAAATCTAATTATTTTATAATAATTATTAATAACTAAAAATCTATTTATATTTACACAAAAAAAACCCTTTAAATAATTTAGGGCCTAATTATATCATTTAATAAAAAGAATTAGCCCAAAATTAATAATTAAAGGGGAATAATTTTTAATCCAATAAATACAAAAATTATGTCAAAATTTCCCAAAAATTACTAATAATCCCGGTAAGGGCCCGAAAAATCATATTTCACAAAACGAAATATTTACTAAATTAACTAGATGTTCAGAAAATCAATATGGTAAATGCCATATTATGCAAAATATGGTCAATGGCTCTATACGAAATATCAGCTATTAAAACGAAACCTAGATAGTATAACTTTTAATATAAATCCATTTAACACGTAATAAAATACCCGAAAATATCCCGAACCACACAGAATACATATAGCACATAACAGATAACCTTTTATGATCAATTATAATTTATAATATCATAAATCACATAATACTCGCTTAATATAAGACAAAACAGTCGTAATTTCCCGATTGTTACATCCTTCCCCCTTAAAAGGATTTTGTCCTCTGAATCACGCTAAGGAACAGATAATGATACTTTTCAAGTATCTCACTTCCAATTTCTCAGGTTGACCTCTTAACCTGACAATTCCTTCACAAAACTTTAAATCACAATAATAATTATTTCTCAATAACCCTTACGGACATTATATTCTATCATTTGCTCATACAACCTAACTCAAGTTTCCATCATATATATATAATGAAGCTAAATTACTCATCTTGATTATAAATATATAAACACCCTATGAACATGTTATACATGTAGTAGAACTAACTCACATACAACTTTCCTCACATGTCTTACTATCTCAAAAGTATCAATATAATACATACTAAACTTTCTTTTCTTGATAATTCTAATCAATCATGTTCATGAACGCTTTCAACCTTCACTGGTATTTAACTTCATTCTCCACGTATTTCTTTGTTTAATCAGCCTAGCTTGTAATCGTATCTAAGCTTATTTGAAGCTCTTTAATCATTTCCTTACTTTTTTCTTCCATACGCAAATGGTATACCGAGACTATAGCGTACTCGGTTTCTAACAATCTCGAAATTAACTCCAGAATCAAGAATTAAAGGGAAATTCTCAGCTGGATATGATTGACGTACGAGTTTATTATCATCCCATAATGTCCTTTAATCACAGCTGAATTTATTTATCGAGCGAAACTCTTTTAATATTTAGGAGGAAATATACTAACCTGGAGACATCACCCGCAATATTCTAACTCGTGTTATCAATTATTTTGGTTTTAGGAAGTCCCCACACAGAACTTATTGCAATACTCTTCCTTGATGTTCAGTCATATATAACGTTTCTTCCTTTCTTCATACCATATTATCAGAAAGTCTTCTTCTACATTTATATTCTTTATCATATTCTCGGAACAACTTGAATCTCTAGATTTATCGAGGTTTAGCCAAATTCCTTCCTTTAGCTTTCTCTACTTGGTGCTGGTTTATCCATGGGTAGTATATACTATTTTGATTTAATATGGTTTACTACATTCTCAATACCTCTGTCAACACCTTGGTTAACCTGATGACGTACCATAATACTACCCATGACGTACCATAATATCGAGTAGTTACAATCAATACTTGAACCTGATGACGTACCATAATCTCTTTTAAACAACAACAAACTCACTTATCAGGTAGACTGAATTACTAAAAGAGAATGATTAGGTTTGGTTAACCTATCAATAATAAGTCAAATAACATTTCCCCCGGCTTTGGTTCTCCAGTAATATCACTAAATCATCCCTTAACGAGATGTACTCTTTTTTGAAACAATTACAATAATATATTCAGCCGTTAATGTTGACCTTAATTCTTCGGTAGATATAACATTTATGTATATGCTATACCATTTATTTTTCTATACCAAGTCAATCAATATTTCCTTTTTAACTCTCAGTATTTAATCACATTCTCAGAATGAGTTTCCTATCTCAAGTGATAGACGTTTCATTACATTCTCTACTTTAGCTGTGTCACACATGATGTCCATAACTTACTTACATCATGGGCAACTTATAAAATTTCTTTATCATCCTTTTAATTCCACTTCCTTTCTTAGTTACGTTCTTCATTCCCCTAGCTCATTATTTCTTCTCTATATATGTGAATCCTTCTTCCCAATAATACTGATTGGTTCTTAATCAAATAAACCATCCCTATAGCTAACTCTGGAATGAAAGCTTTCAGTTCCTAACTTTTTGAACTCTTTTACTATCCTTGATAATAAAATTAACAAAATCAAACTTTCCCCTTAGTTGAGGCTGTTAGCTACCTCATTAGCCTTGCTCAAATCATTGTTAATCATGCAACTATTATCTCTAATCAGTTCCAACCATCCTCTATCTCATATTTAAATTTCTTGAAATGAAAATATGTTTCAAATTATTCGGGTCTGTGTAAGTTATATACCTTCTTCCCCAAATAAACAATACCTCCCCATTTTTAGTTGACATGCTATCATTGCCAATTTCTACCATACATCGGATACTTGTATTCGCGAGTTTTCTAGTATTTTGGAGTACTTGTCATTACTTTATCGTTCTATATTGGTATACATCCAAATCCTTCATGAAAACAGTATTGCGGATGATAAAATCTCTTTGATCGTCTAACAATATCCACATTTGTAACACCCTCCAAATCCGGGGTATAGATTTGGGGCATTACTAATAATAACTACTCACTAATCTCGCACAAGCGGAATATAATTGAAATAGTTACCCCGAACTACTACTACTCAGGATCTTTTAAGGTTAAGATTTGAAAACAAGAACCACATACTAACTTTATTACAAACCAAATAAAAACAATCTGTCTCAAGAACTCTCTTTATTATAAAACTTTATTCTATCTACATGCTCACCACACAACTTTTATTCAAACCATAATAGTACTTATCCTGTTACACCTGATCTGATAACTCAAAGCTCTCTTCAGGAATAGGGATGAACACCCTTGGTATAAGAGGGTCCCGCTGCTTGACTCGCTTCTTGACTACGCGGGTTCTGATGGGTTTCATTCTCTACCTTAGCTGTAAGACAATAGGAATAACAATAAAAGAGGATGAGCCAAAATTACTCAACAAGCCTGCAACAATATAGATAGTATAAAGAGAGAGAAATAAGTGAACCAATAAGCTGCTGGTTTGATCAACCATCTGAGTTTGTATAGACTAATAATTTGCCAATATTGGCGAGTGCCAAATGAACAAGACTGGAAACAAGAACCAACATATGCACTATAACCCGCTGATCAGTTAGGATACAGTGCGAATCTATACCCAACTGTATAGATCCAACCAACATAAGGAGTACTCAAACAGCTATGGCCTATTAATTAAAGGTCTGAGTAAAGCCCAGCCTGTATCGTAACCATCCAGTCCGAAGTTTAGCATCCGGAACAATCGGAATGCTTTTGATGTATCCCAACATCAGGATATATCATATTATATGTAACAAGGGTAAAAATATTGGAATATGAATAGAGGATTCAATAAATTGGGAGAAATCAAGAATCGAAATGAAATAGAAACAAGAATCAATAGATATGTATCAGTGCATATGAACAAGAATTATCAAAGTATAATTGATATGTAAAATGGGGTATAATTCACTATTCTGAATTTAGAATAGGGGAAAAACTTGCCTCGCGCGTACTTAACCTGATTCAACTCACTGCCTTCTGTCCCTAGCTTACTCTGCCTTGCTAACACTAAACCAATCATGGAAAGATAGTTGTTTAGATAACTTACTATATACGTGTATCTGGAATTGATATCACGTAACCTTATCAGTCTACCCATGCGTTTCTATCTGATTCGCATATATACACATATATTGATATAGCACATAGGTTCACATAATCACATAAAGCACATAGCACATAAAGCACATAATCAATTTTTAGACTTATAATTATTTTTAGAATTGATTCTAGACTCATACCTGCATTAACTAGCCTTATCTGACTTTATTATAATTTTTCGGGATTATTCGTTTAAATTATACCCCTATTAGGGCCTACGAACTATTAATTATCACCAAACCATTCTCTTTTGGAGGAAATTATAACTTACAATTATTTTTATTGGATTCGTTTCATTTTTCTGAGTCTAGGGGTCTTCGTTTCGCTCAAATCAGACTAACGGTTGAATTATTATGAATTAAACAAGATTTAATTAATTAATAATTAATTATAAATAATTAATTATAATTAAATAATCCTTAATTATAGTTTTAAATAATTATTTAATAATTATCGTATGTTAAAATAATTAATCCCTAATTATTAGAATTAATTATAATTTATTAAAATTATTTACAAATTATTATCACTTACTCGATTAGATTGATTATTTACGAATAACTAATCGATACAAATAACTGATACGATACTTATCGAATAAATAAATATTATTCGAATCATAATTCAACGAGCAACTACTCGTATAAATACGAGCTACTCGCGATTCTCGAATAACTATCGAACTGTTATTATTATTATAACTTATACAATTCGTTAATTAATTATCGATATTTAATTATTCGATACGAATAATTAGTACGATATTCTTCGATTAAATATCGCTCGATTAATAATTCTAACTTAACGAATCACGACTCGAATAGGTACGAGTTACTCGGAATATTTAACTAATTAACGAATTATTATTCATATTATTCGATTATTTTTAATCCTTATTTATTAATTATTTACCTAATTATTAATTAATTACCTAATTATTAACTAATTAGATAACTAATAAATAATTAAATTGATAACTAATTTCAAATTTCTAAATTAATAAAATAATTCAGAAATTATTAATAATACTTTTCAGAATTTAAATCTAATTTTTATTTACTTTTTAGAATTATTAAAAACTGATTTTTACTTTAATAAAATATAAATAAATAATTAAAATTCCAGAAACATAATTCTAGAACTGATTTTTGGTTTTATTGGATCAAACCCCGGGTCGAAACCGGGTTGGAAACCGGGTCTTCAAGAACACAAACTTCACCCACACTTTCTAATTTTTATTTTCTGATTTTTAACAATTAATTAATGAATAATTAATAATAAAACAGGTATTTATACTAATGAAAATAATACCCCTAAATAAAATTAAGGGTCTAATTATACATCTAATAAAAATATTTGGCCCCAATTTTTATAATTTTTGGGTATTAATAATGAATTTTTAAATATCCAATAAATACAAAATTAATGTCAAAAATTCCCAAAAATTGTGAATATTACAAAAATGCAAAGAAAAATAATATATGATAATTTCATGATCATATAAAAATAAAAATGTGATTTTTGTGGGGCTTTTGGTACCCGAAGGGGTCCGGAGAAGTCGTTTTTCGCGAAAAAGGTAAATTTGTAAAACGTTTAGGGGTTCAGAATAGCGATATGGGATAGGGCATTTTTGGCAAAATAGGGCCAATGATTTTGTTTGAAATACGGGCTTTTAAAACATAATTTTGAGCTGTACAGGTTTTGATATAATATATATATAACTGATGATAAAATGCTCAATAAATATCCAAAACACGTTTGGATCAAAACAGCCAACACATAGCACATATCAGTTAGGGTTTAACGACTTAACACATTTAACCACATAATAATACACATAATTTATCATTATTATAATATAATACAAGCGTAATTCCTCGGTCGTTACATTCTCCCCCCCTTTAACAAGATTCTGTCCTCAGAATCACATTATGCAAATAACTGAGGATACCTTTCTAACATTTCACTCTCAAGCTCCCAGGTTGATTCTTCAACCACTGGGTTTCTCCATAAAACTCTCACTAATGACACAGACTTATTTCTTAATATCCTCTCTTGCCTATCTAAAATTCTTATTGGCTGCTCTACATATGACAAATCTGTCTGAAGTTCTACTAGTTCATATTCTATTACATGCCTTGTATCAGGATTATACTTTTTAAGCATAGATACATGAAATACGTTGTGAATGTGCTGCATAAGGGGTGGTAGAGCTAACTCGTACGCAACCTTCCCAATTTTCTTCAAAATCTCAAATGGTCCAACGTATCGTGGCTTCAATTTCCCTTTATTGCCAAATCCGGTCAATCCTTTCCATGGCGATATTTTGAGTAATACGCGTTCTCCTTCCTGATAGTCCACATCCTTCCTTGCTTGGTCTGCATATCTGCTTTGCCTGTTTTGTGCTGTCTCGATTCGTTTTCGAATGAGTTTAATCCTTTCTTTTGTCTGCTGAATTAATTCTGGACCCAAAATCTTGCGTTCTCCAACTTCATCCCAATGCACTGGTGATCTGCATTTCCTTCCATATAATGCTTCATACGGTGGCATTCCAATACTGGCGTGATAGCTGTTATTATAAGAAAATTCCAATAGGGGTAAATGTTCATCCCAACTACCTTCAAAATCGATCGCACAAACTCGTAACATGTCTTCAATCGTTTGAATTATCCTTTCACTTTGACCGTCAGTTTGCGGATGATAGGCTGTACTCATATTCAACTTCGTTCCTAGACATTCTTGGAATTGTCTCCAAAATCTTGAATTGAAACGAGGATCTCGATCCGATACAATTGATACTGGTACTCCATGACGCATCACAATTTCTTTAAGATATAAATGCACTAGCTTGTCCAATGAAAATCTCTCATTAATTGGAAGAAAATGTGCTGATTTCATCAATCGATCAATAATAACCCAAATTGCATCGTGATTGGCTTTCGTCCTTGGAAGTCCCACTACGAAATCCATCGCTAGATGTTCCCATTTCCATTCTGGAATGTCTAATGGTTGCAATAACCCACTAGGACGTTGATGCTCTGCTTTAACTCGCTGGCATGTGTAGCATTTACTCACCCATTCTGCTATCTCCTTCTTCATATTCGGCCACCAAAAGTTTTCCTTCAAATCGCGATACATTTTCGTGCTTCCTGGATGAATGGAATACTTCGAATTGTGCGCATCTCGCATAATTTCTTCTTTTAATTCTACCACGTTAGGGATCCAGATTCTTGACGTAAAACGTAAAATTCCTTCATTATCTTTCTGAGTTGTAATCTCTTCTCCTGTTAAGTTGTCGTCTTGACTCATCACTTTATCTTGACAATGGCGAATCTTTTCTAGCAACCCTGGTTGAAAAGTCATAGCGTAAATAGTTCCTGCAGATTCATGAGGAATACGAATCTCAATTTCCAATTTGTCGAATTCTTTAACCAATTCTTCACATGAAGTTAACCGATTCAATCTTTCTTTTCTGCTTAGTGCATCTGCTACAACATTTGCTTTTCCTGGATGATAACTGATTGTAACATCATAATCTTTAATCAATTCCAGCCATCGACGTTGTCGCATGTTCAGTTCCTTTTGCATGAAGATATACTTCAGACTTTTATGATCCGCATAGATTTCGCATTTTTCACCGTACAGATAATGTCTCCAAAGCTTCAATGCAAATACAATTGCTGCCAATTCCAGATCATGCGTAGGATATTTCTGCTCATGAGGTTTAAGTTGTCGCGACGCATATGCAATGACGTTACCATGTTGCATCAACACACATCCTAAACCACGATATGAAGCGTCACTGTAAATAACAAAATTTCCTTGCTCGTCTGGCAGTACTAATACTGGTGCAGTCACCAACCGATTCTTCAACTCTTGAAAACTTTCTTCACATTTACTATTCCATTCGAACTTTTCACTTTGTCGAGTTAATTTGGTCAACGGTGTTGCTATCTTCGCAAAATCTTTGACAAATCTTCGATAATATCCTGCCAAACCTAAGAAACTTCGAACCTCTGTCGGCGTCTTTGGTCTTTCCCAATTCAGCACAGCTTCAATCTTTGCTGGATCAACTTGAATGCCTTCTCTGCTGATGATATGCCCTAGAAACTGCACTTCTTTCAACCAAAATTCACATTTTGAAAATTTTGCATAAAGCTGCTCCTTTCGTAATATCTCCAATGTTATTCTTAAATGCGCTGCATGCTCTTCTCCCGTCTTTGAGTAGATCAAAATGTCATCAATAAATACAATGATAAACTTATCCAAATACTTCTTGAATATTCGATTCATCAAATCCATAAGCGCTGCAGGTGCATTCGTTAATCCAAAAGCCATCACAAGAAATTCATAGTGTCCGTACCTCGTTCTAAATGCTGTCTTTGGAATATCTTCGGCCTTGATCTTTAACTGATGATAGCCTGATCGTAAGTCGATTTTTGAAAACCATGCTGCTCCTTTTAATTGATCAAATAAATCATCGATGCGAGGTAAAGGATATTTATTCTTGATAGTTAACTTGTTCAGCTCACGATAATCAATACACAGTCGCATACTGCCATCCTTCTTTTTCACGAACAATACTGGCGCGCCTCATGGGGATACACTTGGCCTTATAATTCCTTTGTCAAGAAGTTCTTGCAACTGCTTTGCTAATTCCCTCATTTCAACAGGTGCCATCCGATATGGAGCTTTCGAAATTGGTTCGGTCCCTGGCGTCAAGTCAATAGTGAACTCAATTTCTCGATCTGGTGGAAGTCCTGGTAATTCGTCTGGAAAAACATCAAGAAATTCACAAACTAATGGAATATCTTTAATCTGTGGATTTCCCTTATCAGCATCACGTACATAGGCTAAATAAGCTTGACATCTTTGGCGTAGCAATCTTCTCGTTTGCATTATTGATAGGAATTTCTGCTTTTGCTTCTCACCTTTAAATATTACCGTTTCATTTTCTTCAGTTTGCAATTTCACTCTCTTATTTGCACAGTCAATTTGAGCATTATTACTCGATAGCCAATCCATTCCTAGAATAACATCAAACTCCCCTAACCTAAAAGGTATCAAATCAACTGAAAAATGACATCTTCCTATCTCAATATCACAACTCGGGCATACTCGATCTACTGCAACCTGATCATTATTCGCTAATTTTATGACTAACACTTCATCTAACCACTGTACCTCACAATTTATTTTAGAGATAAAAGCTTCAGAAATAAAAGATCTAGTAGCTCCTGAATCAATCAATACCAAAGCATTTACGGAATTTACAGGAAGTGTACCTGCAACCACATTCGGACTCTGTACTGCTTCCTTCATTGACATGTTAAAAGTCCTTGCTTTGGGCTGATATTGCTGTGGTAGTGGAGGTGGAGGTAATGCTAAAACTCTTGGAATACTAGCGGCCATTGCAATTCCTCTGCAGTCTCTGGCGATATGTCCTTTTCTCCCACATTGAAAACAAGTAACTTCTGCTTTTCCCATCGGACATTCTCCAGAATAGTGTCCCATTTGCTTGCATTTGAAACACGTGACATTTGGCTTGTTGCAAATTCCCGTATGCTTTCTACCACACGTTCTGCAATCAGGTACAGGCGGTCGAATAAGCTTTTGCTGAGTTGGGGCAGGTAGTCGATTACCCATCCTCTGGTTGTTTTGTTCTGGCCTCCTAAAGTTTACTTTTCCTCGAGCTTGAAATCCCGGCCTTTTGTTGAAACGATTCTGAAAATTCCCTGGTCCTTTCTCTTTCTGAGATGCTTTGCTTTCTCCTTCAATAATCATAGCCTTCTGAACAATAGCCGTATAAGTTGTCAATTCAAACACAGCTACCCTGCTACGAATCCATGGTTTTAGTCCTTGCTGAAATCTCTTGGCCCGCTTCTCGTCCGTATCCACCTGCTCTGGAACAAACCTTGCCAATTCCGTAAACTTGGTCTCATAATCCGCAACCGATAAGTTGTCTTGTTTCAGCTCCAGGAACTTGATCTCCATCTGGTTTTTCATAAAACGACGAAAATATTTCTCCAAGAAAAGATCAGTGAATCTATCCCAGGTCACCACACCTTCTTCTTCCAAAGCTTTCTTCGATTCCCACCAGTAATTAGCTTCGCCTTTCAGGAAATAGCTAGAAAAATCCGTCTTCTGCTCTTCCTCAACCTTTACCAACGAAAAAGCCTTTTCCATCTCTTTCAGCCAAGCTCTCGCTTTTGTAGGATCCGTGGAACCCATAAAATCCGGTGGCTTCACCGACTGAAATTGCTTGAAAGTGGTCGTAGGCGCTGCTGGTGGTACTTGATGTCCTGAATGAGCGGCTTGCTGTAACATCTGTTGCTGGAACTGCTGCTGTTGCTGCTGCATTTGTTGTTGCATCATCAACATTTGCTGTTGCCTGAGATTAAACATCTGATCCATCTGTTTATTATTGTTTTGGCCCTCGGTGTTCCCATTCGATGAATCGGGTTGTGTTTTTCTTTTAGGTGCCATCTTTCTGGTAAATAAACAACGGTCTTCTTTAATAACAGTATATTAAACATATATTAAAACAGTCGATTTGAGAAAATAAAATAGCTTATTAAATAACTGAATAGATAAAACAGTATGATGTGTTTTTTTTTTACATAAGGATACAACATGATCGTAAATAAAACTACATTTGTAAATATGCAATGGTACTGAAATAAATATAAATGCTTAAATAACTGAAAATAAAATAAAAAAACGTGCAAAAGATCATCTCGTATATATACATGTAGAACACCAGCTACAGGTGTCAGTGCTTGATACAAAAACCTATGATATAACAGTCATACTGCTACTACTACTATCGGTCAAAGTCAGTAACTACACTCATACACACTAGTCATACAATACTATGCTGCCTCTATCTACAAAATATACATAATACCACACTCATTGATCCGCTGGTCTCAAAATCTTGGTGGTACGTGGCTCAACTCCTCCTGCAATGCCTCTAGCACTACCTCGGTAAGTCCCAATGCTCTGCGATATGCTGTCTCTGCACTAAGATCCTGCTGTCTCAAATCAGTAAGCTGCTGCGAACTAACCCGGTGAATATGATGTAGCCTCTCTCTCAGTATATAATCCGGTCGTAATGCTCTGACGGGACCATTCGTCTGTGTCTCATACAACCCAAGGATCTCCCTACACTGGTTCTGCCATCTAATCCTCTCCTCCCTCTCTGCCTGAAAGCGCTGGTAAGTCACGGTATGATGCTCCCGAAGATCGGTGCTGGAACCTCGAGAAGGTAATGGTCCATCCACCACAATATCATCCATAAACTCTGGCTGAGGAAACTGATAAACTCCTGGAACAGGTGCATAAATGGCTAATGGGGCAGGAAATAAGACAGGCTGCTCCATCGGCGCATACACTGGCGGCTCTGCCTCTAGCTCCATATGTGGCAGCTCTGGAATCTCGACTGGTGGCATAGGAATCTGAGGCTCTAAATCCTCCCACTGCGGAAGATCAATCATGTCAGGAATATCGAACCTCGGGAACTCTAGTGGTGGAAAATCTGGTATCTCTGGCTCAAAATATGGAAAATAATCTACAAAATCTGGTACCTCTGGGGGAAGTGGTATCTCTGGTGCTGGCTCAGGTGGCAATGGAGGTAAGATCTGCTCTGACACTGGGGCTACTACCGGTGCATCCCCTGGATCTGTCTCGGTCCTCTCCGTAGATGATGATAAAGAAGCCATCTAATATACATAAAAATAATAACACAAAATCAATCAAATCACAATCCTAAACTCATAACTTCTAATCACATAGACAAACAATCTTAACATTCTTTACTCTCATCCTATCTCATTTTTCCAATCTTATCTTAGCCCTAACGTTCTTGTTTTCAAAGGTCAAACCTAAGCTCTGATACCAACTGTAACACCCTCCAAATCCGGGGTATAGATTTGGGGCATTACTAATAATAACTACTCACTAATCTCGCACAAGCGGAATATAATTGAAATAGTTACCCCAAACTACTACTACTCAGGATCTTTTAAGGTTAAGATTTGAAAACAAGAACCACATACTAACTTTATTACAAACCAAATAAAAACAATCCGTCTCAAGAACTCTCTTTATTACAAAACTTTATTCTATCTACATGCTCACCACACAACTTTTATTCAAACCATAATAGTACTTATCCTATTACACCTGATCTGATAACTCAAAGCTCTCTTCAGGAATAGGGATGAACACCCTTGGTATAAGAGGGTCCCGCTGCTTGACTCGCTTCTTGACTACGCGGGTTCTGATGGGTTTCATTCTCTACCTTAACTGTAAGACAATAGGAATAACAATAAAAGAGGATGAGCCAAAATTGCTCAACAAGCCTGCAACAATATAGATAGTATAAAGAGAGAGAAATAAGTGAACCAATAAGCTGCTGGTTTGATCAACCATCTGAGTCTGTATAGACTAATAATTTGCCAATACTGGCGAGTGCCAAATGAACAAGACTAGAAACAAGAACCAACATATGCACTATAACCCGCTGATCAGTCAGGATACAGTGCGAATCTATACCCAACTGTATAGATCCAACCAACATAAGGAGTACTCAGGCAGCTATGGCCTATTAATTAAAGGTCTGAGTAAAACCCAGCCTGTATCGTAACCATCCAGTCCGAAGTTTAGCATCCGGAACAATCGGAATGCTTTTGATGTATCCCAACATCAGGATATATCATATTATATGTAACAAGGGTAAAAATATTGGAATATGAATAGAGGATTCAATAAATTGGGAGAAATCAAGAATCGAAATGAAATAGAAACAAGAATCAATAGATATGTATCAGTGCATATGAACAAGAATTATCAAAGTATAATTGATATGTAAAATGGGGTATAATTCACTATTCTGAATTTAGAATAGGGGAAAAACTTGCCTCGCGCGTACTTAACCTGATTCAACTCACCGCCTTCTGTCCCTAGCTTACTCTGCCTTGCTAACACTGAGCCAATCATGGAAAGATAGTTGTTTAGATAACTTACTATATATGTGTATCTGGAATTGATATCACGTAACCTTATCAGTCTACCCATGCGTTTCTATCTGATTCGCATATATACACATATATTGATATAGCACATAGGTTCACATAATCACATAAAGCACATAGCACATAAAGCACATAATCAATTTTTAGACTTATAATTATTTTTAGAATTGATTCTAGACTCATACCTGCATTAACTAGCCTTATCTGACTTTATTATAATTTTTCGGGATTATTCGTTTAAATTATACCCCTATTAGGGCCTACGAACTATTAATTATCACCAAACCATTCTCTTTTTGAGGAAATTATAACTTACAATTATTTTTATTGGATTCGTTTCATTTTTCTGAGTCTAGGGGTCTTCGTTTCGCTCAAATCGGACTAACGGTTGAATTATTATGAATTAAACAAGATTTAATTAATTAATAATTAATTATAAATAATTAATTATAATTAAATAATCCTTAATTATAGTTTTAAATAATTATTTAATAATTATCGTATGTTAAAATAATTAATCCCTAATTATTAGAATTAATTATAATTTATTAAAATTATTTACAAATTATTATCACTTACTCGATTAGATTGATTATTTACAAATAACTAATCGATACAAATAACTGATACGATACTTATCGAATAAATAAATATTATTCGAATCATAATTCAACGAGCAACTACTCGTATAAATACGAGCTACTCGCGATTCTCGAATAACTATCGAACTGTTATTATTATTATAACTTATACAATTCGTTAATTAATTATCGATATTTAATTATTCGATACGAATAATTAGTACGATATTCTTCGATTAAATATCGCTCGATTAATAATTCTAACTTAACGAATCACGACTCGAATAGGTACGAGTTACTCGGAATATTTAACTAATTAACGAATTATTATTCATATTATTCGATTATTTTTAATCCTTATTTATTAATTATTTACCTAATTATTAATTAATTACCTAATTATTAACTAATTAGATAACTAATAAATAATTAAATAGATAACTAATTTCAAATTTCTAAATTAATTAAATAATTCAGAAATTATTAATAATACTTTTCAGAATTTAAATTTAATTTTTATTTACTTTTTAGAATTATTAAAAACTGATTTTTACTTTAATAAAATATAAATAAATAATTAAAATTCCAGAAACATAATTCTGGAACTGATTTTTGGTTTTATTGGATCAAACCCCGGGTCGAAACCGGGTTGGAAACCGGGTCTTCAAGAACACAAACTTCACCCACACTTTCTAATTTTTATTTTCTGATTTTTAACAATTAATTAATGAATAATTAATAATAAAACAGGTATTTATACTAATGAAAATAATACCCCTAAATAAAATTAAGGGTCTAATTATACATCTAATAAAAATATTTGGCCCCAATTTTTATAATTTTTGGGTATTAATAATGAATTTTTAAATATCCAATAAATACAAAATTAATGTCAAAAATTCCCAAAAATTGTGAATATTACAAAAATGCAAAGAAAAATAATATATGATAATTTCATGATCATATAAAAATAAAAATGTGATTTTTGTGGGGCTTTTGGTACCCGAAGGGGTCCGGAAAAGTCGTTTTTTCGCGAAAAAGGTAAATTTGTAAAACGTTTAGGGGTTCAGAATAGCGATATGGGATAGGGCATTTTTGGCAAAATAGGGCCAATGATTTTGTTTGAAATACGGGCTTTTAAAACATAATTTTGAGCTGTACAGGTTTTGATATAATATATATATAACTGATGATAAAATGCTCAATAAATATCCAAAACACGTTTGGATCAAAACAGCCAACACATAGCACATATCAGTTAGGGTTTAACGACTTAACACATTTAACCACATAATAATACACATAATTTATTATTATTATAATATAATACAAGCGTAATTCCTCGGTCGTTACAACATTGGTGGAATTACGAGTCCCGTCTTTATTCCCTCTCCCTCTTTATTTCCTTTTTCCCTCTCTTAGCTCTATATCGAGCCTTTAGTTCTTGAGAACATTCTTCTCACTTGCATGTACAAATAACTTTTCATTTCTCTTGTCTATTGCAATAGGGCATATTCATCTAGATAAAGCCTCGCTCAAACTTACAGTAACATCACGCTAATTTCACTAAACTTCTGAATTCTACTGGTGTCCTTACTTTCTCCAAATTCCTAATTGCTTTGGTTTCAGATCTGAAAATCGCATTGGGAAAGTAACTTAATCTAATTGGAAGCGGTTTCCATCTAACTGATCATCAGTTGATAAAATAAATCAATTAACTCTCTTTAATTGATCAATTGAACCAAGTAATGACTAGCTATATGAAATCAAAACCAATTATATAAAGTCGGTTAGGTTGTAGAATTTCAAAAACCGAAATCACCACCATTTGGAGTATCACTAGGAATATCAATAATACATGGAAGTAGACCCGTCAATTTTGGACACGACACGACTTACACGACACGAAACGATACAAAAATTTAGTGTTTGTGTTTGTCTTTTTAGTACACGACATGAAAATACACAAACACGAAAGTACACAACCGAGATTTAGTGTCGGTTTTGTGTATACGACATAAATATATATTATAATTAAATATTAATATTTATAATGAATATATGCATATTTATAATAGATATATGCATATTTATTTTTAAAACAATTATTTAATTTTATAATTGTTATGGATCAAAAACTAAGGTATGATAATTGCTATATTTATTACTAGGGCACTTGAGCTTCGAGGCTCGATTTGACTGCTCTTGTGTTCCGTGACTCAATCTGCCTTAAAAAGATGCCTACGTACCTTGTTGATTGCCAAGGATCAAGTCAAAAAATGTAGTTCTGATTGATGGGGGTGAGTCTCTTTATATAGATGTTGAGAGTCCTTGAATTGGACTAGATCTAGGAGACTTGGTGGGCAAGTATCAGAATTAAAATGGATTTTGGAGTCCTAGGAAGCATTAAATTGATTCCTTATCCCTTTAGGCCCCTTGGAGGCTAATCTACAAGGATTTATATCCTCATTGAGACTCATCTTAACATCTGATTTCTCCCCTATTAATTAATTACGAAATTAATTAATATTCAAGGTTTTGGGCCCTTTCTAACTGGGCTTCGTTATTGAACCGTATAAGGTCTAATTAATTCCAACATTTATAATATTCCTAGGCTATTTTTAGGCCCATATCAAGGGTCATGGGCCTCTTTTAATGGGCTTCACAACCAGCCCATTTTTAATACAATTAATGCGATATTAATTACGTAATCAGAGTTTATTTTATTCCCAATCATTTGCCCCCAACTTCTGGGAAACCGTAAAAGATTTCGCAGAAGTTAAGTTCATTTGTTCCCTTTCACGGTATCATTTTTGCGTAAAGTGTGGAGCGACCTACACATTTACAACGATTCGCCTTGCTCATGGCTTTAGGGTTGCTTTTAGAACTCCCCTACCATTTTCTTACCTTTTTCTTTTTTTTTAGGAATTTTCTAGTATTTTTGAGGAATTTTCCCTTTATTTCTGGGATTTTTTCCTAATTCTCAAGAATATTCTGATACTCACAGATATTAATATTTCAAGAATACCTTATCAAAAATAATTTTTGAAAATATTTTCAAATTTTCCTTAATTTTCTGGGATTTTTCAGAATATTTCAAAAAAATTCAGCCCTTCTTCGACCAGGATCCTAGTCGAAAATTCGACCTGGATCCTGGTCGTACTTTGGGCCAGCTCCTGGGTCCTGGTCGAAGAATTTTGAATAGGATTTACAACCAGGATTTTGACCTGGATCCTAGTCGAGTTCTCGACCTGGTCGAAATTTTGGCCGTTTTTCAATTCCTGCTCGTGAAACTTTGACTAGGATTCACGACCATGATTTCGAACTGGATCCTAGTCGAGTTGATGGGTTTTTTTTTTGGCTCCTGTTCGAAAGAATTCGAACAGGATTCATGAGCTCAAACTCGACCTCAAATCTGGTCTATTGGTTTTATTGGGTTTTTCCTAATCCAACTTGGGTTTGGGCTTTGAATTGGGCGTCTTTTTTTCCAAATCCTATTTGGATTTGGGCCTAAATTTGGTCCTAAAAAGGTATGTTCTCTTCCTTTTCTAGTTGTCTTCGGTTTTCCCACTTTTTTACTTTACTATTTTCTCAATACACTTTACTTATTCGTTGCAGTGGCTGAGAGGATCGAAGAGACTACCAAGCCTAAAGACCTGGAAACGACCAGGATGAAGCGTGCTGGAAAGGTCATTAAGGACCCGCGCCTTGGGGATCGCTTCCAGGAGTTCCTTCTTCAGGCAAAGGAAGGAGATGAGGAAGGCCCCATCCAACCCTTGCATACAAAATAGAAACCATGGGCTTTCTTCCAACCTGCCTGGGGAATCCGAGGAAAGGACTCGATTGTTGGAAATACAAAACTTGCCAATGAATGGTCCATGCAGTCTATTTCGCCTGTAGATTATCATGATCTTTTCCTCCAACAGGACTTGGAGACTAACGAACTTTTCGGTGCTCAGGCCCTGGCGATGGTACGTCTTTTTCCTTTTGTTATCCATAGCTTTCTGTCATGATTTTCCTTGTTTCTTACTTTCTCTTTATCTCTTGTAGGCGAACGTCCATCTCCAAGGGGCGCTTCACCAAGCTAAGGCTTGGAAGGTTGGCCTGGAGGATACAAACAAGAAGCTGGAGGAGGCTAACCAGCAAATAGAGACTCTCAAAGCCCAACTTGCCTCCTGAACTTCTGATCTGGAAACGGCCCGGGCTGAGATTGTGATCCTTAAGGCTCATAAGGACAAAGCCTTTGATGGCTGGATGGATACACAAGAGTTCAAAGACTTAATGGTAGAGCATGATGCCCTCCATCCATTCAGCTATAAGGAAGGCTGGGACGCTGCTGTAGAGGCTATCTAGGACGAGTTTCCTGAGATTCTTGAGCAAGCTTCCTTCCCTTACCCTGTAAATGTCCCAACACTTGGAGGCAATGCTGATAAGCTTACTGATCTTATTAAGGAGGGCACTTCAGCGTCCCCAGCCAAAGCGCCATCAGGAAGCCAGGGCCAAGGCCAGAAGAGGAAGGAGCCTGAATCCAGCTCTGAAGAGGAGGAATCTTCTTCTGAGAAAGAGGCCGAGCCTATTATAAAGAAGGCCATGGTGGAAGAGCCTTGAAAACCAACATCCTCTAAGGCATCTAAGGCGTATGAGGGTAGTTCCGAGGAGACCTCTGCGGAGACTTCTGAAGAAACTTCTGAGGGACCGACTCAGAAGACGTCCGAGGAGACTTCGGATAGTGGGTCTGAAGAATCTGAGCCTTCTAAGGCCTAACTTCTTTGCATTATGTATTTTTCTTTTCTTCAGACATTCTCAAGCTTTTAATTGACATTGGTTATTTTTACTCGTTTTGCTTAGTGATTTAATCATAGTCCAACTTTACGAGTTTCCAAACTCAAGTTTATAACTTGGTTTTATCCTTCACAATATAACAATCTAATAAGCTAGATCAAACTGAATGCTTTCCATTATAACTTGATACTTTTGACACCTTTACACGAGATGGGTTCAACCCTGATAAAACTAAAACATAACTTCTATCAAATTTATAAAAATCCTAAGCAAGTAAAGCTTCAAGGTGCTTTTAAACCTACTTATCATCTCGACAAGTGAGAATTGTGCTTAATCTTTTTACACATAGTAAACCTTTAGGTTTTGCGCGTGCCAGGTTCTTGGGACTTCAAAACCATCCATAGTCTCCAGCTTGCAGGTTCCTCTTCCTTGAACACTTTTGACCTTATATGGTCCTTCCCAATTCGGGGCAAATTTCCTTTTCTGCCCAACACCGGAAGCTTCCACCTTCCTCAGAACCAAGTCTCCTTGCTTGAAGAACCTTTCCTTAACCCTGTGGTTGTAATAGAACGAAGTCTTTTTCTGATATTCCACTATCTTCGCATGTGCCTCATCTCGTACTTCATCAATTGGATCCAGGGCTAATCTTTGCCCTTCCTCATTTTCCTCGGCATTAAAAGCTTGGATCCTGGGAGATGAATGTGATATCTCCACAGGAACAACCGCGTCTTCCCCATATGCTAACATGAAGGGAGTTGCTCCAGTGGTGACTCTACAAGTAATCCTATAGGCCCATAGAATTGTGAGTATTTCATCCACCCAGTTATTTCTTGACTTTTCAATCCTCTTCTTTAGTCCATCCAGGATTATTCGATTTGCCACATCCGCTTGCCTATTGGCTTGCGGGTGAGCCACAGAGGTAAATCACAACTCAATTTCATTCTCCTCACAATATTTCTTGAATTCCTTATTATTGAACTGTGTAATATTATCAGTGACTAGGATGCGGGGAATTCCATACCGGCACATGATGTTTTCCCACAGAAATTGTGCAACTTACTTAGTCATAATATTGTCCAAAGGCTTGGCTTCAATCCATTTAGTAAAATAATCAATGGACAGAATCAGGAACTTTCTTTGTGTCATGGCCATGGGGAAAGGCCCAAGTATATCCATTCCC
The DNA here is from genome assembly GCF_009905375.1 of Apium graveolens. Taxonomy (NCBI): domain Eukaryota; kingdom Viridiplantae; phylum Streptophyta; class Magnoliopsida; order Apiales; family Apiaceae; genus Apium; species Apium graveolens. The sequence continues at coordinate 157,600,776 of NC_133650.1, forward strand.
CACATGGCAAAGGGAATGGGAGAGTTGATAAATGTTAGCATTTCGGGGGGTTGTCGAATGACATGTGCATATTTCTGACAGCGATCACACTTCTTCACATACTCTTTGGCATCGGTCATCATCTTCGGCCAATAGAAGCCTAAACGGGTTATCTTATGAGCCAGCGCTCTACCCCCAGGTGTTGTCCACAGATACCTTCATATACTTCTTCAAGAGCCAATCGTGTCTCATCGGGCCTAAGACATCTTAAATAAGGAACCACATAAGATCTTTTGTATAAAATCCCATCGATCAAGGAGTATCTCAGTGCTCGAACAACCAATTTTCGGGCTTCAGTCACATCATTTGGTAACCAACCGGTTTGAATATGGGCCTTAATGGGATCTATCCATGACATCCCCAGACCTAAAGGAGCTACAAGCTTAATATCAATGCTCAGTGTCTTCAGAATGCGGAAGTATACACTTCCTGAACTTTCCTCTATCTCAGATGAAACAAACTTTGACAATGCATCTACCTTAGCATTTTCCTCCCTTGGGATGTGCTCAACATGGAATTCATCGAATTGGGTCATCACAGCTCTTACTAGGAGGACATATTTAGCCATCCTATCATCCCTTGCCTCAAACTCTCCCTTCACCTGAGATATGACCAACTTCAAGTCTCCACAAACCTTCAAGTTCTTGACTCTTAGTGTTCCTGCTAGGTCGAGGACAATTATCAAAGGCTCATATTCTGCTTCATTGTTTGTGGTTGGGAAGTCTAACTTCATGGCGTATTCAATCAAGAACCCATCGGGGCTTTACAAAACTAACCCTGCTCCACTTGAATTAGTTTTTGATGCTCCATCAAAATAGAGTACCCAATATTCCTTCTCCTTATCATCTTCTGTGTTTGGAGGTATAGTATCTTCCAGCCCCCGACTTCTTAGTTGGGTATGGTACATTCCATCACGAAGTCAGCCAATGCCTGGGCTTTTATTGCCATTCATGGCATGTACTTGATGTCAAATTCTCCCAACTCTATTGCCCACTTGATTAGCCTCCCACTAGCCTTGGGACTATGAATAATATTTCTCAGGGGCTGATTCGTTAGCACCACAACTTGATGAGCCTGAAAGTAAGGACACAACTTTCTTGAAGCCATTACCAAGGCTAAAGCAAACTTCTTAATAGTTGAATAATTCAACTCAGCTCCATGCAGAATTTTGCTAACATAGTATACGGGTTTCTGGATTTTAAGTTCCTCCTTAACTAATAGAGCGCTCAAGGCATTCTCTGAAACGGCCAAGTACAAGTATAAAACTTCATTCAAAGCTGGCTTGGCCAATAACGGGGCCTTGGCTATATTTTTCTTTAATTATTCGAATGCCTTCTGGCTTTCCTCACTCCATACAAAATCCTTAACCTTCTTCAAGGACTTGAAGAACGACAAGCACTTATCCCTAGACTCGGAGATGAATCACCCCAATGCAGCAACCCTTCCAGTGAGTTTTTGAACATTTTTGATAGTTTTTGGTGGCTCCATGTCCAGGATTTCCTTGATTTTATCGGGATTGGCCTCGATTCCTCTCTTGGAGACCATCAATCCTAAAAACTTTCTATATCCCACTCCGAAAGCACACTTTGCAGGATTTAACATCATCTTGTGGTATCTCAGGACCTCAAAAGCTTCCCTCAAATGGGTTATATGTTCAGTCTTTACTAGACTCTTGATTAACATGTCATCGACATAAACTTCCATGGTCTTGCCAATAAGATCCTTAAAAAATCTTATTTACCAACCATTGATATGTGTCTCCTGCATTCTTGAGACCAATTGCCATAACAAGATAACAATAAACACCAAAGTCAATGATGAATGATACCTTTGGGATGCCTTCCTTGTGCATCTTGATTTGATTGTATCCACTATTTCCATCCATGAAGCTTAGCATCTCATGTCCAGCAGTAGCATCCATCAATGTATCTATCCTTGGCAACGGGAAACAATCCTTTGGGCATGCATCATTTAGATCGGTGAAGTCCATGCACATTCTCTATTTTCCATTTGCCTTCTTCACCATTATAGGGTTTGCTAATCATTTCGGAAACTGAATTTCTTCAATGAAACCAGCCTCTAAGAGCTTCTCTACTTCCTGTGTTGTACATATGTTGTGTACTTGATGATTACATAAACAAAACACCTAAGTAGATTTTACTTAGTGAAATAATGTAGCACTCGACGGATAAGAATTTTAGTCCCGACGGATAACTCATTACAGTCCCGACGGATGATGACTTATTATCCATCGAGTGAGTAGCTTATGTAATAATGAGTCTGTAGCACATTTCTGCATACACCTTTGTATAGATTCTGTAGTAGCATATAAGTCATGTTGACTTTAACTAGATATGCAGAATAGGTTGATTAAGTGTACATAGATGATGTCTTGTAATTCTGCATAAATGAATTGAAGTCAAGTTCCAAAATAGCTACCGACGGATGATTAACAAAGCCATCGACGGATGATCAAATAGCTATCAACGGATGTTCAATATAGCAGTCGACGGATGATCAATAAAGCCATCAACGGATGATCATAAACTTGACGGATGATCATGTACTCAACGGATAAAGAATTCAAATATCAGTTGACAGTGACAGCATAGTCACATGCGTCGAAGTGTATGCAAATGGAATGAGGAAGCCTATTAACTGGGTAATAGAGAACAAAGTAACAAAGCATTAGACCCGATAGTTTTTATAATGATCCTGTCTTTTGACTTTGTAATCTTGGTAATATATAAACCAAGAAGTAGCAAATAGAAACTAAGATCTGAGATACAAAAAGTGAGAAACATTTGTAAGCAGAATTATTAGCATTTCTCTGTATTCTCAGTAGTTCATATTTATAAGCAGCTGTGAGCATTCTTGCACACAGAGTTCTCTCGATATAATATATATCTCTGGTGGAATTGTTTAAATCCACCAGAAAGTTTTTAAAGACTCTTGTTTTTAATTACTTGTGTTTTGGTTCACTTAAGTTTTTATTCCGCATTGTGCTAATCAATACCCTTATATTTATATTCGAGTTTGAACATTTCTACTTTAAGAAAAAGGTTCAAGAATTCCATTCAACCCCCCTTCTGTAATTCTTGCTATATTGTTAAGGGACTAACAATTGGTATCAGAGCAAGCTCTTAACTTATAAAGAGTTTAAAGATCAAAACAATTCAGCAAGATGAACAAGAAGGATGTTGGAGTCAAGATTCCTTTTCTAGATAAAGAGAATTACCATCATTGGAAGGTAAAGATGCATCTTCATATGCTTTCTCAAGATGAGGCCTATGTGGACTGCATAGAAAGAGGCCCTCATGTTCCAATGAGAACTGCAACAGGAAACGAGCCATCAGTCCCCAAGCCAAGGCATGAATGGTCTGATCCTGACATTGAACAAGTCAGGAAGGATAAAAAGGCCATGAATATTCTGTTTAATGGAGTTGATGCATACATGTTTGACAACATTATCAACTGCAAAACTGCCAAGGAAGTTTGAGATACTATATAGATAATCTGTGATGGCACTGAGCAAGTTAGAGAAAATAAGATGTAGCTCTTGATTCAGCAATATGAGCATTTTCACAATGAGGAAAGTGAGTTTCTCACTGACATTTTCAGTAGGTTTCAAAAACTACTAAATGCTCTCAAGTTGCATGGAAGGGTCTATCAGACTAAAGACTCTAATATGAAATTCCTTAGATCTCTTCCAAAGGAATGGAATCCAATGACAGTCTCATTAAGAAACTCACAAGATTATAAGGAGTTTACTTTGGAGAGACTGTATGGCATCCTGAAAACCTATGAGCTTGAAATAGAGCAGGATGAAAGGATGGAGAGAGGAAAGAAGAAAGGAGGATCCATTGCACTAATTGCTGAGTTAGAAAAGGAGAAGGAAGTGAATATGGAAGCTGTTGAATCAACTTCAAAGATCTGTGAGAACAAGGGAAAGGGGCTTGTAGTAGAAAATGAAGATTCATTGAGCCAAGATGACATGAAGGACATTGATGAGCACCTAGCATTTCTTTCCAGGAGATTTGCCAAGCTCAAGTTCAAGAAGAACTTTGGAGCAGCCAAGCCAAATAGAAACATGGTGGATAAGTCAAAATTCAAATGTTTCAAATGTGGCTTGGCAGGGCATTTTGCTAGTGAGTGTAGGAAGTCAGATTCCAATAAGAAAAAGTTGAGTCTGTGGATTATAAGCAAAAATATTTTGATCTACTCAAGCAAAAGGAAAGGGCTTTTATTACACAAGAAAATGACTGGGCAGCAGATGGTCTGGATGAAGATGAAGATGTCAGTTATGTCAATCTAGCCCTAATGGCCAAGTCTGATGAGACAGAGAGAAGTTCCTCAAGCAATCAGGTAATTACTACAAACCTTGCACATTTATCTAAAGCTGAGTGTAATGATGCCATAAATGACATGTCTATAAAATTATATTATTTGTGTGTTACACTTAAGTCTCTTACTAAAGAAAATGCTAAAATCAAAGAAAACAATTTGTTTTTAAGTGAGAGGAATAATGTGCTTCAGTCTCAGTTTATTGATTTAGAGAAATTAAGAATTGAGTGTAAGATTGCCAAGGAGGAATTAACTGAGTCCTTGAAAAAGGAAGAAATTTTAAAGAAGCAGCTCGAGCGTGAACAAGAGGTGATTAAAGCATGGAAAACATCCAGGGATGTCCATGCTCACATCACCAAAGTTCAAGGAATTGAGTCTTTCTATGATGAAGCCTGGAAAAAAAACAAAGAGAAACTAGAACCTAATTTGGTAGATGGACTGCTAACAGATGTAGACTCGATGGATGATGAGGACTATCCGTCGGATAACAAAAAGTGTTATCCGTCGAATGATGAAAATCCTCATCCGTCGGCTGTGAGCAAGCCCATTAGCAAAGCCAAACTAGTTAAGCTGAATGAGAAGTATGGGTCTGTTTCCAAGAACTTTGTTTCAGGAGAGTCAAGTCAAGTTAAGAAAGGGAAAAAGGTTAATGTTGGTCACATGACTATCAAACAGTTAAGTGACAGACTTGAGAAAATTGAGGTAAAAATAGAGGCTAAAAAGGAAAAACAATAGGAATGGTAAAGTAGAAATTAACAAACACAATAACTACACACTTGATAAATATGCTCCTAGAAAAATCTGTGTCAAGTGTGGTAGTGTAAATCATTTATCTGTTAATTGCAAATCTGCCATGCCTACTCCCATGTCTGTTCAGCCTCAATTTCCTAACATGAATGCCATGTCTCCCATGCCTGTTAATGCAATGCCTACACAGAACATGAATGCACAGTTTGCTAATATGCCATTTATACCTAATCCTTATTATGCTGCATATAGTATGCCACAAATGCCATTTACCATGCCTTACTGGAATAACATGTTTACACTAAGCATGCCATTTCCTGTTAGTCATAATATGCATGATAATTCTGTTGCAATGAATAGTTTCAAAGGTCCAACTTAAATGACTAAGGATGAATCTGAAATTCCTAAGTCAAATGAAATAAGACCTAAGAAACAGAAAAAGAAAGCTAACAAGGCAAGACCCAAGGAAACTTGGGTACCAAAATCAACTTGATTTGATTTTGATGTGTGCAGGGAAACAGAAAGAATCTTTGGTACTTGGATAGTGGTTATTCAAGACACATGACTGGTGATTCTACCCTGCTCACATAGTTTAAGGAGAGAGTTGGCCCAAGTATTACTTTTGGAGATGACAACAAGGGTTATACTGTGGGATATGGCTTGATTTCAAAGGACAATGTCATCATTGAGGAGGTTGCCTTGGTGGATGGTCTCAAACACAATCTGTTGAGTATCAGCCAACTTTGTGACAAAGGCAATTCAGTAACCTTCAATTCAGAAGCCCGTGTTGTGACTAATAAAAGAAGCAACAAAGTGGTTCTCACTGGTGTGAGAAAAGGAAATGTGTACCTAGCTGATTTCAACTCATCCAATGCAGAGTATGTAACCTGTCTTCTCAGTAAAGCAAGTCAGGATGAAAGTTGGCTATGGCACAAGAAGCTATCTCATTTAAACTTCAAGACCATGAATGAGCTGGTAAAGAAAGAACTGGTCAGAGGCATTCCTCTAGTGGAGTTTTCAGAGGATGGACTGTGTGATGCCTGCCAAAAAGGGAAGCAGATTAAAGCATCATTCAGGAAGAAACTTGATTCAATAATTGAAGAACCTTTGCAACTGCTTCACATGGATTTGTTTGGACTAGTCAATGTATTGTCCATCTCAAGGTAAAGATTTTGCCTAGTAATTGTAGATGATTTCTCAAAGTTCTCTTGGACATATTTCCTAAAGTCTAAAGATGAGGCTAGTGATATCATCATCAATCACATAAGGCAAGTCAATAATCATCCTGACTTCAAGGTTAGAAGAATCAGGAGTGATAATGGAACTGAGTTCAAGAATTCTGTCATGAGAGCATTTTGTGAGGAAAATGGGATTCTGCATGAGTTTTCAGCTGCAAGGACTCCACAACAGAATGAAGTAGTGGAAAGGAAGAACAGATCACTTATTGAAGCTGCAAGGACAATGCTTGAAGAATCTAAACTGCCAACATATTTCTGGGCTGAAGCTGTAAATACTGCATGCTACACTCAGAATATTTCTTTGGTGAATCAAGCAAGATGCATGACTCTCTATCAATTATTCAAGAACAAGAAGCCAACTCTAAACTTTCTTCATGTCTTTGGCTGTAAATGCTATATTCTGAGAAATCAAACTGACCAAAATGGGAAGTTTGATGCTAAAGCAGATGAAGGAATTTTTGTTGGATATGCTGTTGGTAAAGCATATAGAGTCTACAATCTAAGAACCAACATTGTTGTGGAATCAATACATGTTGTGTTTGATGATAAAAAGATTGAAGGACTGAAAGATGGAGATTACCATGAGAACCTCAAATTTGACAATGTGGAGATGGTTAGTGATGACAGTGTTGATGAAAGTGATCAAGAGAATGTATCTAAGGATAATGCAGATAAATCTACCACCAATGAAGCACAAAACTCAACATCGGTCGAGTTGCAAAATGCTTCAGCCGTCGGAAGGTAATCTGCGTTATCCGTCGAGAAACAACCTGCTTCATCCGTCGGTACTCAAAATTCACCATCCGTCGGGTTATCAAAAGGAGCAGGAAGTCAAGATAGATCACTTATAGAAAGATCCCCTTCTCTCTTAGATGCCTTAGAAATCAAAACTCAATTACACATCAAGACAACTGTAATAACCAGTAATTTTCTTTGTAAATAAATATATATATATATATATTAAGTTAATTGTATACATTTCTTTATGTTTCAAAATATCTTTAAAACAATTATATATAATTTTATATGCTTACATGTCTATTTTTACTTGGTCAAAAAAAAAACAACAACAACACATTATTCAGAGATAAGATATGGGTCATTTAAAAAGTAGTGGGTGATAACTAACCGACATAATAGGAGGGCACTACCGCAAATTTGTAAATAAATATACGTGTCTCAGCTAGTTTATTTCTTGCACAACATCTTCTTTCTCAGGTATACCTCATTCTCTCTGTTTTCTTCTACCTTTCTTTTAAAATGTGTTTTCTCAATTTTTTATACTCACTTTAATACATTTAATTTACATTGATGTCAAGTTTTTTCAAATGCTTGCATACTTGTTGATTTAATAATATGTGATTTATACATGCTATTAGATATTGATATTTGTTAATTAGTTCATATGTACGTGGTATGTAATTTGTTAAATATTTAAGTACCATGTTTTTAAATTAGTAATTTATCTTAGATAAGATGATTTATTATGTAGGTGTCTGCAAAGTATCAGGTTAATAATTTATGTTATTATTGAATATAATTATATACTCGTGTGCAGGGATATGTTTTATTGTAATATTATTGTATATAATATGTTAACTAACCTGCATATTTTATTAATAATATTATTATTATGTATTGTTATCATTATTGCTATTATTATATATTAACTGATTTGGGTAGTCATAGATAATTTATTGGTGAGTGGTAAAATAAAATGAATTGGTATTGTTTTGACATGTTATTATACTAAATATGTTATGTCTAGACTTTAATAATGTGTTTATTAATTTTATATTAGTTAATGTAAAATTTACACATGTTTTTATTATTTATTTCTCAAAGTGTTATACATCTTGTAAGTTTAATGTGTCTGGTAATGTTTGCATATTTATTTTCATCATTATGTATACATTAATTACGTGTTATTAATGTATTTGGCTTAATTTATATAATATAGTAGAGTTAGTAAATATTTTATTTGATTTGATGAATGAAAAACTATTATTACTTATTTATTGTTTTACACTATCTAAATTATGTTTTAAAATCTTAAAGCTTGTTTTGTTTATAATTTTATGTTGTCAGCTTATTACTTTGTTTTATTTTGTTGTCAACTAATTATTCTGTTCTTTTGTAAATATGTTAGGGTACATAATTCTAACATGTATTAATCTGTGACATTGCTGCTTAGCATGATATTTTCAGATTGGATTTAAGGTGTTTGCTCTACTTGTATAAATTAGGTTAGTAATTATCTTTGTTTGGTTCACTTAAATATAGGAATTACTTGGAAATATTTTGGACCATCATTAGCCCAGTAAGGTAAGTTAACTCTTCATACTCTTATTTTTATTTTGAAATCTGTTAAATATTTTTTGCACTACTTTTATTTTAACAACTATGGATCAAGTAATTGTTTTAGACATAAGAATTCCCAGTGAGCTCTGACCTATGAAACATTTAGTAATTGCGTATAGTTCCGGAACTAGATTTTGATACCTTACTAGGGCGTGATTTGCACAGTTTATGATACCTAAGTAAGGGGCGCATTATTGATAGTTGTGAACCTATGATACTGTGTCACCAGGTATTTGTGACCTTAGCAAGCTATGGAATTTATTTATGTTATATGTAAACTTTGGATTTTGAGCAATGATTTTGGCTTTATAAAAACTATGAACTCCTTGGTCCACTAGTGTCGAATTGTTTTCTTGCTGGGCTGTTTGGCTCATGACTTACAATTTTTCAGGTGCTAAACTTCTGGGATGGACAAGGAAATGCATTTGGCTTGAGCTTATTGTAATAATATTTTAGTGATAGTGTCTTATCTTAGAGCTGCGTCTCTCTGTATTTGTCTTTATTTCAGCTATATGATACTATTTTTGAGTTGGATTTCGGAATCTTGTTTGCTTATGTGAGACTTGTTTTAAGTATGAATAAAGTTTGATATCTAAGTATAGTTGTTGTATAAAAAGTTGGGGTATTACAGTTGGTATCAGAGCCTTGGTTAACTTCCTGTAGACTACCTTTTAAGCGTAACCTGTGAGTTATGAGTTTGGTTATTTGTGTACTACTTTTTTTTGGTTAAATGTTTTGTGACTTTCTCAATGCAGAAATATTTTTGGTATCATTAAATGTATTTGGTATGTTTAAATTTGGGGGCCAAATTTATTTTAAGGAGGGTATAATGTAATAACCATTAATTTTCTTTGTAAATAAATATATATATATATATATTAAGTTAATTGTAGTTGTAAAAATAAATATTTATTAAATTGAGTGGATCCATATACATACTTATGCAAGATCTTAAAAAAAAATATATTTGAATAATACATTTCTTTATGTTTCAAAATATCTTTAAAACAATTATATATAATTTTATATGCTTACATGTCTATTTTTACTTGGTCAAAAAAAACAACAACACATTATTCAGAGATAAGATATGGGTCATTTAAAAAATAGTGGGTGATAACTAACCGACATAATAGGAGGGCACTACCGCAAATTTGTAAATAAATATACGTGTCTCAGCTAGTTTATTTCTTGCACAATATCTTCTTTCTCAGGTATACCTCATTCTCTCTGTTTTCTTCTACCTTTCTTTTAAAATGTGTTTTCTCAATTTTTTATACTCACTTTAATACATTTAATTTACATTGATGTCAAGTTTTTTCAAATGCTTGCATACTTGTTGATTTAATAATATGTGATTTATACATGCTATTAGATATTGATATTTGTTAATTAGTTCATATGTACGTGGTATGTAATTTGTTAAATATTTAAGTACCATGTTTTTAAATTAGTAATTTATCTTAGATAAGATAATTTATTATGTAGGTGTCTGCAAAGTATCAGGTTAATAATTTATGTTGTTATTGAATATAATTATATACTCGTGTGCAGGGATATGTTTTATTGTAATATTATTGTATATAATATGTTAACTAACCTGCATATTTTATTAATAATATTATTATTATGTATTGTTATCATTATTGCTATTATTATATATTAACTGATTTGGGTAGTCTTAGATAATTTATTGGTGAGTGGTAAAATAAAATGAATTGGTATTATTTTGACATGTTATTATACTAAATATGTTATGTCTAGACTTTAATAATGTGTTTATTAATTTTATATTAGTTAATGTAAAATTTACACATGTTTTTATTATTTATTTTTCAAAGTGTTATACATCTTGTAAGTTTAATGTGTCTGGTAATGTTTGCATATTTATTTTCATCATTATGTATACATTAATTACGTGTTATTAATGTATTTGGCTTAATTTATATAATATAGTAGAGTTAGTAAATATTTTATTTGATTTGATGAATGAAAAACTATTATTACTTATTTATTGTTTTACACTATCTAAATTATGTTTTAAAATCTTAAAGCTTGTTTTGTTTATAATTTTATGTTGTCAGCTTATTACTTTGTTTTATTTTGTCGTCAACTAATTATTCTGTTCTTTTGTAAACATGTTAGGGTACATAATTCTAACATGTATTAATCTGTGACATTGCTGCTTAGCATGATATTTTCAGATTGGATTTAAGGTGTTTGCTCTACTTGTATAAATTAGGTTAGTAATTATCTTTGTTTGGTTCACTTAAATATAGGAATTACTTGGAAATATTTTGGACCATCATTAGCCCAGTAAGGTAAGTTAACTCTTCACACTCTTATTTTTATTTTGAAATCTGTTAAATATTTTTTGCACTACTTTTATTTTAACAACTATGGATCAAGTAATTGTTTTAGACATAAGAATTCCCAGTGAGCTCTGACCTATGAAACATTTAGTAATTGCGTATAGTTCCGGAACTAGATTTTGATACCTTACTAGGGCGTGCTTTGCACAGTTTATGATACCTTAGTAAGGGGCGCATTATTGACAGTTGTGAACCTATGATACTGTGTCACCAGGTATTTGTGACCTTAGCAAGCTATGGAATTTATTTATGTTATATGTAAACTTTGGATTTTGAGCAATGATTTTGGCTTTATAAAAACTATGAACTCCTTGGTCCACTAGTGTCGAATTGTTTTCTTGCTGGGCTGTTTGGCTCATGACTTACAATTTTTCAGGTGCTAAACTTCTGGGATGGACAAGGAAATGCATTTGGCTTGAGCTTATTGTAATAATATTTTAGTGATAGTGTCTTATCTTAGAGCTGCGTCTCTCTGTATTTGTCTTTATTTCAGCTATATGATACTATTTTTGAGTTGGATTTCAGAATCTTGTTTGCTTATGTGAGACTTGTTTTAAGTATGAATAAAGTTTGATATCTAAGTATAGTTGTTGTATAAAAAGTTGGGGTATTACAACAACAATGACGTTTCTTCATCTAGAGCTAATCTACCTCAACAAAGGAAATGGACAAAAGATCACCCCTTTGAGCTTATCATTGGTGATGTTTCTTCTAGAGTTCAAACAAGAAGGGCATCTCAGGAAGAATGTCTATAAAGCAGCTTTCTTTCCAAGGAAGAACCAAAGAAGGGAGAAGAAGCTTTGTTGGATCCTGATTGGATATTAGCTATGCAGGAGGAGCTAAACCAATTTGAAAGGAATAATGTGTGGAAGCTGGTACCCAAGCCTAATGGAAAGAATCCAATAGACACCAAGTGGGTATTCAGAAACAAGATGGATGAAAATGGCATAGTTGTCAGGAATAAAGCTAGATTGGTTGCCAAAGGCTACTGTCAATAAGAAGGAATATATTTTGATGAAACATTTGCTCCTGTTGCAAGACTTGAAGCCATCCGAATCTTCTTAGCCTATGCAGCCCATGCCAATTTCAAGGTCTATCAAATGGATGTCAAAAGTGCCTTTCTGAATGGAGATTTGGAGGAAGAAGTTTATGTCAGTCAACCTCCTGGTTTTGAAGATCCAAATTTTCCAGAACATGTCTGTTATGTTTTGAAAGCACTTTATGGACTGAAGCAAGCACCTAGAGCCTGGTATGACACTTTATCAAAGTTCCTTTTGGAAAATCACTTCACAAGAGGTACTGTAGATAAAACTTTATTTTTCAGGAATGTTAATGGCTCTAGTATACTTGTTCAAATTTATGTAGATGATATTATTTTTGGCTCTACACATGAGAAACTTTGCAAAAAGTTTGCCAAATTGATGCAAAGTAAGTATGAAATGAGGATGATGGGAGAACTAACTTACTTTCTTGGTTTACAAGTTAAGCAAGTTAGTGATGGAATATTCATTAGTCAAACTAAATATATTTTTGATCTTTTAAAGAAGTTTGATCTAATGGATTGCACATCTGCAAAAACTCCCATTGCCACAACAACTAAGCTTGAATTAAACACTACTGAAAAGTCTGCGGATATTTCAAGTTATAGAGACATGGTTGGCTCACTTCTGTACTTAACAGCTAGTAGGCCAGATATAATGTTTGCTACATGTTTATGTGCTAGATTTCAGGCTGATCCTAGATAATCTCACTTAATAGCTATTAAGAGAATTTTCAGATATCTCAAGGGAACACCAAACCTTGGTATTTGGTACACTAGAGATTCTGGTTTTGATCTAACTGGTTATTCAGATACAGCTTATGCAGGTTGTAGAATTGATAGAAAGACTACAACATGAACCTGTCAATTTATAGGAAACAAGCTTGTGTCCTGGTTCAGTAAAAAGCAAAATTCAGTTTCTACTTCTACAGCTGAAGCTGAATATATTGCTGCTGGCAGTTGCTGTGCACAGATTTTATGGATGAGAAATCAATTGTTGGACTATGGTTTGCAAGTTGAGAGGATTCCTATTTTCTGCGATAACACAAGTGCAATTGTCATCACTGAAAATCCAGTGCAACATTCAAGGACAAAGCACATAGATATCAAGTACCATTTCATAAGGGAACATGTAATGAATGGTACTGTGGAGCTACATTTTGTTCCAAGTGAGAAGCAACTTGCAGATATCTTTACCAAGTCACTGGATGAATCCATCTTTTCAAGATTGGTAAGTGAGTTAGGTATGCTTAATTGCTCTTAAATCTATCTGAGTTATTTTGCAAGTTGATATGCAGCCAGAAATTTAATTAATTTTTCAGTCTTCGATGAAATTTTGGCTAAGTCAAAATTTACATCTCGACGGATGACCCTTATCCATCGAGTTTGGTCATTCGTCGATATACAATTTGCTAATAAAAATCAATTACTTTTCTAGAATATTTTATGTCTCGACGGATAACAGTTTATCCTCATCCGTCGAATTGTCTTAATCTAAGCTGTTAATTCCCTGAACATTATCCATCGAGTATACTTACAGTCTGTAAGCATTACACGACGGATAATGGGTGGTATTTTTATAGCTTAATTTTTAAACGGCTATTTTAGGCAATTTTTATTGGTTACTTTATTTTACTTTATTATTTTTATCAGTTATTTTTGAGATAGTATAAAAGCTTATTTTATTGCAATTGCTTTTCTTTTATCATTCTCAAATTCAACTGCTCTAATTTCATTCTCTCTCAAGCACCTACTCTCCTTCTCTTCAAGTTCTTATTCTCTAACAATGGCACCTGTAGTAAAGATCATGTCTCAAACTGGGTTCATTTATGAGAAGAACAATTTCAATGCATTAGTTAACAAGGGTATTCAGCAATCGGATGACTATCACAAGATGATGGGCTTTGTGAAGAATTGCAAGCTCAATTATGCCATGCTGGAATCACCCACAATCTTCTGTGAAGTTGTTGAAGAGATGTGGACCACTGCTACCTACAACTCTACATATAAGACCATCATTCTAACCATCAAAGGTAAAGAATTATATATCAATAGTGATGTGATAAAAGCTTGTTTTAAAATTCCTGATAACAATGTGACTTCACCACACAATGACACTGATATTATCAATATGCTTAATTCCATGCACTATGCTCTTCCTACTTCTAAACTGAGTGATATTAGGAGAATGGGTCTTAGGAAGGAGTGGAGTTTCTTGTGTGATGTAGTTACAAAGGTTTTCTCAGGAAAGATCAGTAATTTTGATTTAGTGAATATTTCCATGCTTAACATGCTATACATGCTAGTTACAGATAAATTTTATAATTTCAGTGACCTTATCTTATTTGAGTTAGGTTTTAAATTAGGTGAGTTAGCTAAAAGAGGTAAGAATGTGTATTATACTAGATTTCTTATGTTATTGGCTAACCACCTCTGTGAAGAGATTGTGCTTGAGAACCCTAACAACAAACTGGATTGTTGGGTTCAAGAGAGAAGGCTCATTGCAAATCTGAACAGGGCCAATCATCACAAGGATGTGCTAATGTTCTACTTTCCTGTAATGCAAGCACCTCGGGTAAGTGAGGTAAGTTCATCCATCCCTATAACTATTCCAACCTCCACAATTTCTTTGAGTTCAGGAGTAGCTATGGCAACTGTGCCAATGGCCAAACAGTTGCCTACCAAAGCTGCGAAACCTACTACTATTTCTAAATCCAAATCAAAGAACACCCCCTCTGGTATCTCTCAAAAGATGTCAGTTGAAAAATCCACAAAATCCAAAGAGGGGAGTGTGAAGGAGGGTAAGTCATTTGAGGGAAGGGGTGAACATAAAATAAACCCCAAGAATAAGGTTGGAGAGTTGAGTGAATCCCAGCCTAGCCACACTGCAGTTTCCCAACAAACTGCAGTGCTTAAAAAGGACAAAAGCTCATTTCTAGCTGTATCCTCCTAAAAGGATGTAGCTATTGAACAAAGCTCTCAACCAAGAGCACAGGCCAAGAGGGTTAGGGACACAAGCTCACCCCAAACTTATGTCAGAAAGAAGAAATCAAAAACATTTGGGGATGCACAGGGTTCACACACAATGCAAACTGGTGCAACAAACACAGTCACTGCACCTTCTCAAATTCAGTTTGTTGTGGCTCCAATAAATGTGGAGTCACAGCCAAAATCTCTAGTTATAGAAGCACCTCTAACGCCATACTCACCAACCAACTCTCTGGATGTGGATATGATAAACACATCAATCCCTGATTCCCCTTCTTTAACTCTGTTGGGGAAGCCAAAATCTAGTGCAAGTGAGCATCATCTTTTAGATGATTTATTGGCTCACTTGCCAATTCTTTCAGGAACTGTTGTGTCATCTGTGCCTAAAATATATTCAATCAGCACAGAGTCAACAATAATTTCCATTCCCACCTTATTCATTTCTACTCTCTCGACGGATATTGCTCATCCGTCGAGTACTGGTTGTATCCCGACGGATAAGCCTAACAGCAGATATCCGTCGGATAGCAAAACCACTCACTTGATGGATATCACTCATCCGTCGAGTATCTCTGCACAGCTTCAAACTTCAATTATTTCAAGTGCAGAAGATTTAGTGGTTGTACAGTCACTCTTAGGATTGAGATAGCAGAGTGTTTTGAGTGAGAGGCTGGGTTGCTCCCAGGAAAAAGGAGAGGAAATGAGTGAAAATCTGCAATCCATTTCTTCAGGATTGGCAAAAGGGAGTGAGAGGAGTCCCACCTTAGTAGGTGAAGGTGAGGGTGTGAGGGTGGGGAGCCAGGGTGAGACCCTGATGCAACAAAAGAGAGAACATGAGAGAAAAGCAGGTATAGAGGGTATAAGGGTGGATCCAGCCATTGCTCATGAGTCAATGATTGTGGATGATGCTGAAAAGGAAAGACAATTTCAGCAACATTACAAAGCTGTAATTGATAACATTTCCTTAGATGCTGACACTTTTACTCATCCTGTGTCAGCCTATCAACTGTTGGCTACTCAGGGCAATGAGGAGGTAGAGAAGACTTTAAATCTAGTACATACTTCAGAATCTCTACAAAGGGATAAAGCTGCTGTCAATTTGATGCCTCCTACAGCTGGTGAGCCATCTGAAGAATTTGGAGTAAATTCTAATGATGATGACTCTGTTTCATTTGATGGAAGCATGAACATAGGGGGAGATGAAGGCCCAAGTTCTATTCCAGATTTACCTGAATGGACATTGACAAAGGAGTCTACACCAGGACAATTCAATGTATCCTTAGTCAAACAAATCATGTCTATCCAAAAGGCCATTCAGAACACCTCAAATGCTGGTACCAAGGCTATTCTTCAAGCCCACCTAGATTCTCTACATCTCATGAAGCTATGGCAATTAAGACAGAATCTGAGTATGGATGAACTCAAAAAAGATATAGCTGACTTGAAGACTTACAATTCTGAGAAGCTGGATTCAATCATGCCCTATGGCACCATGCAGGATCTGCTACTGAGACTGAGAAGAGAATCAGATGCTGAAAAGAAGCTGTCCAAATTGGAGGAAAGAGTTCAAGTTATTGAAAACTATGTGGTCACCATTCTTCAAAATCAACAGTCTCAGACTAGTCTTCTAATGCAACTGGCTAAAGCACAAGGCTTGACTCCTCAACTTGATGATAACAAAAGGGGGAGAAAGGACCAAGTGAGGGGGAGAAGCTACAGATACAAATTAGTAAAGTAATTGTGCCTTCAATTACTGTCTCAAAGCCACCAGTTGCAGATGGTATAGATCTGATTCAAGCAGTAGCAGCTAACTTCAAAGTTGCTGAGAAGGAAAAGTTGAATTTGGTCAACTGGGAGAAGATTGATGAGGAGATACATAAAAAGTTTGAACTTGTCAAGGAGCCAGTTAAGTCAGTCATCCATCACTCTTAAGTCAAGCAAATTAGTGTGCATGAGATGATCATGAATTATCTGGAAAGAGGACAATCTTCCTGCATCAAGTCTCCAAAGGCTGAAATGATTCTTAAACCAAGGGCAAACTACTCAAAATCATCTTTGAAGAACTCCTTGGACACTGTGTATGAGACACCCAAGCCTGATGAAAAGAAGCTTTTGTCAAGATCAATTGTCTTCTATAAAGATCCAGCTGATTCAGTTTCTAAAAGAAGGATTGCTAAAATTGTCAGAAATGGGAAAGAAATTTGTGTGGTGGCTGGACAACCTCAATTTGCTCAAGCAAAGAGAGAAGAAAAAGCTAGATTGAAGCAGGAAAAGAAGCAGCCTGCTCGAGATGCTAAAAAGGCTAAACAAAAGAGAGAGCAGATTGTTACCTTGGCCAAGCTACATGCTGTAAACACATCACAACAAATTCCCTCTCAACCATCTGAAGCTACTGAATCAAGGAAGCAAGTTGAAGAACAGAAGAAATCTCTAAGTAAGAAAGAATTGGCTAAAAAACTAAAAGGAAACTGTATATTGTTGACAAGGAATTGGAAGATCAATTTCCTAAGAAATCCGCACCAATTACAACTCAAGCAACAAAGCCTTCTGTGGTATTTGAAGACATAAAGGTGGTGGATCCCTACAGGAATATTCATGGTGAACCTATTGTGCCCAAGGATGAGCCAATAGAATGGGAGAACATACCAATTCCAGACTTCAATCTACTAATCCTTAGCAAGCCAAAAAGGACAAAGTCAAGAGCAGTCAAGAAAGTGAAGTTGTCACCTCTCAAATCCAAGTCTGTAGTTAAAGCTCAGCCCAAAGTCAATAAGGGAGACTACTTGTACTTGTGTGACATCAAATAATTTTATGATCTAAACCTCTATCCGGATGAACTAGATGAGGTGAAAGGAATTGATGCATATAGAAACCTACCTGAAAGGTTAGTGATCAAGTACAAAGGAGGAAGAAGATTTAGTGGCCCCTTCATAGGATTCTTCAAGAGAGCCAAGCTGTACTGATTAAAGTTTATTCATCCTTGAAGAAGAACTTTGGGTTCAATATCACTGCAAGAAGACTAGTATTGAAGAAGATTGAAGAACTAAGGAGTGTTAGAGCTAAAGATGCACTCCCAAAGACTCTAATCATCCCATACACAGGGAGAAGAGTGCATCTAAGGCCCTACTGGCTGATGGAGTTCATAGATGACAAAGGTGTAAGAAGATTCTTCAGACTAGAAGACCAATTGAGTATCTCCAGCAATGAGACTCTCTTGGAAATGCAAGGAAAGTTAAATCTCTCATAATCTGATGAATTGGAATTCCATAGGCAGCTCCAAAATCAGATTGATGAAAACAACATAAAGCTTGGAAGAAGATCTAGACTTTCAAGAAACTAGAAAAATCTGCTCAGGCTAGAGGAGAATCTTGAAAATGACTGTGAGCCAAACTTTGTACATTTTGATTAATTGAAGCACTTTTCAGTATTATCTACCTTTCTTTAAAGCTGTATGTTTAGGGTGTTTTGTTATCATCAAGTATCTCTTAATTTATGGCTATAATTCGAGTAGACATAAATTGGGGGAGATTGTTGTGCATATGTTGTGTACTTGATGATTACATAAAAAACACCTAAGTAGATTTTACTTAGTGAAATAATGTAGCACTCGACGGATAAGAATTTTAGTCCCGACGGATAACTCATTATAGTCCCGACGGATGATGACTTATTATCCATCGAGTGAGTAGCTTATGTAATAATGAGTCTGTAGCACATTTCTGCATACACCTTTGTATAGATTCTATAGTAGCATATAAGTCATGTTGACTTTAAGTAGATATGCAGAATAGGTTGATTAAGCACTACAAGAAATATTTAATCAGACAATGGTTTTACACCGTTGTCTAAAAGATGAATTTTTCGTTGTCTATCCGGGGGCGGTGTGTTTGGCACTAATACAATGGTTATGCACCATTGTAACAAATACATCATACAACTGAATATAAAGCCTTTGTCTTATTTTATTCACACAATGCATATTACCCTTTATAATATTCTACAAACAACAGTTTTCTAGCCGTTGTAACAATTTAGAGGCACAATAGTTAAAAATAGTGTTATGTGAATTGACTCCTACAACAGTTTATGTATTTATTTCATCTAGTTACACAATGGTTTTTATTAAGAAAACAAATGTATGAGATACTTTAGACAACAATTTTTTGTTTTTTGGTATTGTGTTTTAGCTATGCACACAACAGTTTTACGAAATGATGTAAAAGATTTAAACCATTGCGAATAATATCAAAAGACAACAGTTTTTTAAAAAAAACTATGTGCAATGAGACATACAACGGTTTTCATAATTTTTAAAGTGACTTTCACACAACTGTTTATAAAATTAATCCCATTATTTAAAATAAACCAGTTTTCAAATAAAATTGTATTATAATAATTCAATTATTATTTCACAATTGAAATTAAATTTACAATACAAAGGTTCTCTACAAGAATTACAATTATAACTTAAATCTATTTCTAAACATGCTCATTAATTCCTAACATAAACAGAGCATACATATATTAGTCTAGTAAGTTGTATCAATTTCTCCATTCCTACTAGAATTATTCCTGTCACCACTCCACGAATCATTCACATCACCACTTCCTGGAGATATTGGCTCCCTTCCTCTCCTGCTTAAACTAGAGCCTTTATCCCTCATATATAGAAATTGCAGATGGTTCAGGGATCCCATGAAGCAATCTTAAACTTGATAGGTGTATAAGAGAATAACTGCAAACCACTAATATTCTCAGGTATAAAGTCATTAATGTAAACAATAGTTTAAACATCATTAGAACCCAGAATTTTACGGATAAAATCCCATAATCATCATTGTCATCCAGAACCCAGAATTTTAACATCTCATGAAGTTCCTGTATAAACCAACTTCAGTGAGAAACAAAGTCTTTGATGTATCACACGGAATATTGAAAGGGAAATACTTAAAATAAACTTCCATATCATATCAAGTCAACTAAGAACCAGACTATTTCTTTAATATCTTAACTGGCGAGAAAATTTTAGAAATGAATAACAAATGAAAGATACAAGTAAAGATATGATACAGTTCAGGCCATATCATACAGCTTCGTATTTGAGGAGGTTCAGTCTTTTCCTTCTTTCTTTGACATTTTGAAATTCCTGTTTCATGACTACAAGTATAACAGGTTTAGCAGGCTCAAAGCTAATACTGATGACTGGTGTGACTTTTTATGAAGCAAATGAATAGGAGTAATGATACCGTAACATAGAAGCAGGAAGATTGAAAAACATATCATACTATGCATTCTCTTTATCTAAATCATTCAGTACTGTAAAAGGCCTTGAAAAATGAGTAATTGCAGATATATACAAAAAAAATAATCTAATAGTAACACTAGTCCTAGTCTCCAAGAACTAATACACACGTATAAGATAGTTGCGAGTAAATATAGCCGAAAAAAGACGAAGCATCATTCTGAACCCAAAATTTGAAAGCATTCCCTCTCATTTAGTAGGATATGGCAAGTTATTTATTTTACCTCCTATCCCAAGAAGAAACATCCTGACTGCAGATTTAAATACAATTTCAGTAATTGAACATTCCTTCAGATCATTTGCAATAGCTTTATAGATCCACTGGAATTAGCAGCAACTACCATCTCAGATTCTTTTCTCCAACAAACACTTGAAACAAAATGTCCCCCATCATCATCAGTTTCCTTCCCAGAGAGCACAAAGAATTAGAAGACATTTAAATATAGACATATAAACAACTCAACTCATACATTACTTTCTTATTGACTGGTGCAGTGTTGTCACCAAGAAGCCACTCGCTGGTCGTTTTCAGTTTTAAGAACCCGACCTCACTTTCGTCATCTACGGACTATAAAATTAGAATCAATCAGCAATTGCAAAATAAGCTGGAAATTATAACTCAAAAATAGTAAAAAAGAAAAAAGAGGGTAACAAGTTTCAGACCTCCTGGTATAGTTGTGACGAGTGAGAGTGCAGTTGAGTTTTGACATTAACAATGTGTTTGACATCCCTGAGCCAGAGACCGTCGGTAATCTTAGTAACAAAATCTCCATTCTCTCTATCCCTAATAAAATCATGAAAAACATCATCATTTCCAGAGATGGTAATTTTGTTGGAAAGAGATGAAGTAACAAAACAAGAAAGGGGGGTTGTCTGAGATTTGATGAAATGAGATGGATAATTGGTGGTGAGATGTGTGTGGAACAACAACTACTCATATTCATTCCCCCAAATGCCTTTCTCTTTGATTTTTATTCAATTATCAATCTGGAAGTTGGGAGAGAGATGGAAGAGTAGGGAGAGAGAGAACCAGGAGAAGAAGAGGGTCAGATCTAAGAAAGGGGAAGGGGAGAGATAAGGGGGGAAATGAAAATTAGAAGGGGGAAATGAAAATTAAAGGGGGAAAATCAAAAATTGTGTGAAAAATGAAAAAATTATAAATTTTTATTTTAAATAATTTTACATAATTTTTTATATAAAATTATTTGAAACAAATTTAAAAAATTTAAATTATTTTTCTACATAACTAAAGTTAATATATATTAACATTGTGCAAGATGATTCTAAAAATATTTTTTAAGAAATTAATTATTTAATCAAGAAAGAGTCTTATTTTTTGGAGTTGCGCTTCTATTCGATTTTCATTATAAAATCATACAAGATAAATTTAAAATTATTTGAATAATTTTTTATATGATTACAATCGATATATCTCAATACAGTTGGATATTTGAAAATATCATTTAAAAAAATTACCATGTTGATAGAAAAAGAATCTCGTAGTCGGGAGTAATATTTCCTCACATAAAAGATTAATTTTAATTTTTTAATAAATTTTCGTATGATTAAAATCAATATTTTTTATTATTTTTCTTATAAAGTCATGCAAGATAAGTTTAATTTTTTTATAATTTTTTCATATGACTAATATCTATATAATTTAACATCTGTACGGTTGGATAGTTTAAAAAATCATTTCAAAACTTATATTTTAGAAAATCATTCTTCCAAATTTTAAACCCCTATATCGAATTAAATTAAGAAAAAATGAAATATTCAAATGGATCGACATTAAATGACTCGTTTCACTTTTCTTTACTCGTAGGGTGTCTCTATGTAATATTATAAACTTAACAAGTCCCGAATCTTTCATATGTATAGTTATCGGCTATATTTCAAAAGTAATGACGGGATCTACGTACGTATATGATTATGATACAACATATTATAACAAAAAAATATAAGTTATTTATTTCGTATAACCTTAGTGATATTGAAACATGTGTTTTATAATGTGAGTTTTTACATGCCAATCACTTCTCTTGTAGAACATTTTGAAAGAGTACGGTATCGATTCAAGTCTCATTCAAGTCTTTGGGATTTTCAAGAAATTTATTGTCAATAGACAATGGTTTGAACGAAAAAGACTTGTTTATACAAGTTCTTATAATGGATTTTTGCCCAAACTGTTGTCTTATATTTTGTCAAAAACATTGATGTCATGACACATTGGTTTCCTGAAAAAGGCTTGTTTGTACACTTTTGTACAATGGTTTAATTTTAAAATGGTTTTCTTATATTTTAGAAAATCATTCTTCCAAATTTTAAAGCCCTATATCGAATTAAATTAAGAAAAAACAAAATATTCAAATGGATCGACATTAAATGGCTCGTTTCACTTTTCTTTACTCATACGGTGTCTCTATGTAATATTGTAAACTTAACAAGTCCCGAATCATTCTTATGTATAGTTATCGACTATATTTTGAAAGTAATGACGGGATCTACGTACCTATATGATTACGATACAACATATTATAACGAAAAAATATAAGTTATTTATTTCGTATAACCTTAGTGATATTTAAACATGTGTTTGATAATGTAAGTTTTTACATGCCAATCACTTCTCTTGTAGCACATTTTGAAAGCATAGGGTATTGATTCAAGTCCCATTCAAGTCTTTGGGATTGTCATGAAATTTGATGTCAATAGACAATGGTTTGAACGAAAAAGACTTGTTTGTACAGGTTCTTACAATGGATTTTCGCCCAAACCGTTGTATTATATTTTGTCAAAAAGGTTGATGTCATGACACAATGGTTTCCTAAAAAAGGCTTGTTTGTACACTTTCGTACAATGGTTTAATTTGAAAACTATTGTCTTATATTTTAGAAAATCATTCTTCCAAATTTTAACCCCTATATCGAATTAAATTAAGAAAAAATGAAATATTCAACTAGATCGACATTAAATGGCTCGTTTCACTTTTCTTTACTCATATGGTGTCTTTATGTAATATTGTAAACTTAACAAGTCCCGAATCTTTCATATGTATAGTTATCTACTATATTTCGAAAGTAATGACGGGATCTACGTACATATATGATTACAATACAACATATTATAATGAAAAAATATAAATTATTATTTCGTATAACCTTAGTGATATTTAAACATGTGTTTGATAATGTGAGTTTTTACATGCCAATCACTTCTCTTGTAGCACATTTTGAAAGCATACGGTATTGATTCAAGTCCCATTCAAGTCTTTGGGATTGTCATGAAATTTGATGTCAATAGACAATGGTTTGAATGAAAAAGACTTGTTTGTACAGGTTCTTACAATGGATTTTCGCCCAAACCGTTGTATTATATTTTGTCGAAAAGGTTGATGTCATGACACAATGGTTTCCTAAAAAAGGCTTGTTTGTACACTTTCGTACAATGGTTTAATTTGAAAACTATTGTCTTATATTTTAGAAAATCATTCTTCCAAATTTTAACCCCTATATCGAATTAAATTAAGAAAAAATGAAATATTCAACTAGATCGACATTAAATGGCTCGTTTTACTTTTCTTTACTCATATGGTGTCTTTATGTAATATTGTAAACTTAACAAGTCCCGAATCTTTCATATGTATAGTTATCGACTATATTTCGAAAGTAATGACGGGATCTACGTACGTATATGATTACAATACAACATATTATAACGAAAAAATATAAGTTATTATTTCGTATAACCTTAGTGATATTTAAACATGTGTTTGATAATGTGAGTTTTTACATGCCAATCACTTCTCTTGTAGCACATTTTGAAAGCATAAGGTATTGATTCAAGTCTCATTCAAGTCTTTGGGATTGTCATGAAATTTGATGTCAATAGACAATGGTTTGAACGAAAAAGACTTGTTTGTACAGGTTCTTACAATGGATTTTCGCCCAAACCGTTGTATTATATTTTGTCGAAAAGGTTGATGTCATGACACAATGGTTTCCTAAAAAAGGCTTGTTTGTACACTTTCGTACAATGGTTTAATTTGAAAACTATTGTCTTATATTTTAGAAAATCATTCTTCCAAATTTTAAACCCCTATATCGAATTAAATTAAAAAAAAAATGAAATATTCAACTAGATCGACATTAAATGGCTCGTTTCACTTTTCTTTACTCATATGGTGTCTTTATGTAATATTGTAAACTTAACAAGTCCCGAATCTTTCATATGTATAGTTATCGACTATATTTCGAAAGTAATGACGGCATCTACGTAAATATATGATTACAATACAACATATTATAACGAAAAAATATAAGCTATTTATTTCATATAATCTTAGTGATATTTAAACATGTGTTTGATAATATGAGTTTTTACATGCCAATCACTTCTCTTGTAGCATATTTTGAAAGCGTACGGTCAACGATTCAAGTCTCATTCAATTCTTTGGGATTGTCAAGAAATTTGGTGTCAATAGACAATGGCTTTAATGAAAAAGACTTGTTTGTATAGGTTCTTACAATGGGTTTTCGCCCAACCCGTTGTCTTATATTTTTTCAAAAAGGTTGATGTCATGGCACAATGGTTTCCTAAAAAAAGGCTTGTTTGTACACTTTCGTACAATGGTTTAATTTTAAAACTATTGTCTTATATTTTAGAAAATCATTCTTCCAAACCAAAATCACCTTCAAAAAAATTTCAATTTTTTTTTAAATTCAGGCGGGAATCTAAATAAAAAAGTGTGGGAAACGAAAATTTTAATTTTTTTTTAAATCAACGGCTCAGAATAGTCTATTCATAATCCAACGATAAAGAAAATGTGACTTTTTTTTATTTTATATAAATAAAACTTACAGTAAAAATAATTCAAACCCTCTGAAAATTAGACAACGGTTTTTCATGAAAGTTGTTGTAACATATTTTCTAATGCAGGTGATTCAGACAATGAGTAAGACACCATTGTCTGAAACTCTTTTACTCAACAGAGGTGATAAACTATTGTCTGTTATGCTTTGTTTCTAACATTGGTTTTTCTGCACCATTGTCTCAAATAAATAACACATTGGTACCGGAAAACCGTTGTCTAAGTTGCAGAACAGTCCTTAAAACCCATTGTGTAAAACAATAGAAAGCATACCGGTTTATTGTGACCTAAACAACACTTGTACCAATAGAAGTCACACAATGAGGATGAATACAACCATTGTCTCAATGGAGCACAGAGGCACCATTTAGACAACATTTTCGAATAAGTTGAATTACCATTGTGTGAAATAGAATGATACAAGGCTTTTTGGTCAACTACCAATTAACCGTTGTCTAATTTTTTGGGACAACAGTTTTTTTGGCCACCATTGTGTAACAGGTGTTGTCTGATTTAGTTTCTGGTGTAGTGAAGTGTACATAGAGGATGTTTGTAATTTTGCATAAATGAATTGAAGTCAAGTGCCAAAATAGCTACCGACGGATGATTAACAAAGCCATCGGCGGATGATCAAATAGCTATCAATGGATGTTCAATATAGTAGTCGACGGATGATCAATAAAGTCATCAACGGATGATCATAAACTCGACGGATGATCATGTACTCAACGGATAAAGAATTCAAATATTAGTTGACAATGATAGCATAGTCACATGCGTCGAAGTGTATGCAAATGAAATGACGAAGCCTATTAACTGGGTAATAGAGAACAAAGTAAAAAAGCATTAGACCCGATAGTTTTTATAATGATCCTGTCTTTTGACTTTGTAATCTTGGTAATATATAAACCAAGAAGTAGCAAATAGAAACTAAGACCTGAGATACAAAAAGTGAGAAACATTTGTAAGAAGAATTATTAGCATTTCTCTGTATTCTCAGTAGTTCATATTTGTAAGCAGCTGTGAGCATTCTTGCACACAGAGTTCTCTCGATATAATATATATCTCTGGTGGAATTGTTTAAATCCGCCAGAAAGTTTTTAAAGACTCTTGTTTTTAATTACTTGTGTTTTGGTTCACTTAAGTTTTTATTCCGCATTGTGCTAATCAATACACTTATATTTATATTCGAGTTTGAACATTTTTATTTTAATAAAAAGGTTCAAGAATTCCATTCAACACCCCTTCTGTAATTCTTGCTATATTGTTAAGGGACTAACATCCTATTTTATAGCTTCTTCCCTCTCTGGAGCAAAGCTTCTTTTCTTTTATTTCACAGTCTATTGATTTGGATCCACATTCAGCCTATGAGTGATCAATTCTGGTTCTATGCCTGGCATATTGGCTTCTAACCATGCAAACACATCACTATTTTCTTGCAAAAATTCCACCAACTTCCCTCTAAGGGGCTCCTCTAGTGTGACTCCAACGAAAGTCACTTTCTCAGAATCCTCGGGAGCCAAAGGAATCGAAACCAAGTCTTCTGCTGGTTTCCCTCTTTTCTCATCATTCTCACGGATATCCAGATCCTCAATAGACAGAACCTGCCCCCCAACTCCATACTGCCCCCCAACTCCATCTGCCCTCAGGGAGGCCACATAATAACTTCTAGCCATTTTTTGATCCCCTCTCTCTTCTCCAATCCCATTCCGGGTTGAAAAACTTCATAACTAAATGGTAGGAAGAAGGGACTGCCTTGAAGGCATGTATCCCTGTTCTTCCCATAATCGCGTTGTAAGTTGTACTAGCCTTCACCACCACAAAGTCCAACATCTTTGTTGCTTGCCTTGGTTCCTGACCTATGGTTGTTGGCAACTTAATTATCCCTTCCACGAGGCATTCCACTCCTGTAAATCTATATATTGGCATATCAGTTGGGGTCAATTGAGAATCATTATAACCCATCCTTAAAAAGGTGCCATGGAGCAAGATATCCACTGAAGCACCATTATCTACAAGGACCCTCTTCACCGGGTTGTTCCCTTATATCGTTGTTATGACCAGCGGGTCATCATGAGGAAATTTCACACCTTCCAAGTCAGAATCATCAAATGTCATTGTCACTCCTGTCCTGGCTCTCTTCGGGGCTTCCCCAACAATATGCATAACTTTTCTAGTATATGATTTCCTTGAGTTCTTGGATAAACCAGCAGCAGTCGGTCCTCCAAAAGACAGTATTTATCACAGGCCCTCGGGGTCGCGGTCCCCCAAGCTTGCATTTATCACCGGTCCCCTAGGATGGGGATTTCGCCCCTGATCTTCTTGGTCCTTCCTACGATCATCAAAGTTCCTTCTCTCATTGTTATTCCTATCTCCTCCATCTCCAATGTACTTGCTCAACCTTCCTTTTCGAATAAGAAAATCTATTTCATCTTTCAATTGTCTACACTCATCGGTGTCATGACCAACATCCTTGTGAAATCTATAATATTTACTCTTATCTAGCTTGGTAGGATCAGCCTTCAAGGCTTTAGGCCAACGAATATCTCTATCTGTCTCAATTTCCATCAAAATCTGGCTTCTAGGAGCGTTCAACTTCGCATATACAGTGAACCTTTGCCCAGGACCTCCCTTCTTCGGGGTCAAATCAGTGTTTTGCTCAGTTCTAGGATACTTGTCCTTAGCAATATACTCCAGATCAGTCTTTCGCTTCTTGCCACCAGCGGGCTTGTTATTTACTACTGTCTTCCCCATGCTCTCTTCCACTTTGATGTATTTCCCAGCCCTATCTTGGAGCTGTAACATGCTTTCAGGAGGGCGCTTGGCCAACGACATCTTAAAGAACTCGTCCCTAGTTCCCTGTTGCAGTGCTATCATAGCCACCTTGTCATCAACATCCGGGACCTTCAAGGCTTCCTTGGTGAAACAATTCAGATAGTCTCTCAAGGACTCTTTTGCTCCTTGCACAACGCTCATGAGGGATACTGAGCTTTTCTCATGTACTCTCTCACTGATGAACTGGTTAATAAAAGCCTGACTTAATTCTCTGAAGGACCCAATAGAATTCAGAGGCAAATGACGATACAATCTTTGAACCATTCTCGACAGGGTTTGAGGAAAGGCTCGACACTTAATAGCATCGTTCACGGGCTGCAACAATAGTGCATTAGAGAACATTTTAATATGGTTAGCGGGATCTTCAGTGCCATCATAAGCTTTGATAGTGGGCATCTTGAACTTCTTTGAGATATGGGCACTCATTATCTCTTTAGTGAATGGCGGAGTAGGATCATCAGGATCTCCAAGGGGAAGAAGATTTCTTGGATCAACTCTTGGGACTATAGTCCTTTCTGACGGACCATCTAGGTCTATGATTGGAGGAGGATTTCTCCCTCTAGGTGGTAGTGGGGGTCTAGGAGCCTGGTGCGCCTCCAAGTCGTGCTTCAGCCATTAAATCTCAGCCTCATAAGCCCTGATTCTCTCTCGCACTTCTTGGGGATTCGTCCCTTGGGTGCTCCTGGGACGTTGGTTACCATTAGGCATCGGCTCTTTTCCAGCATGTCTCCTTCTTAGGGCTACTTCATCATCCGAAGATTCAGAGTCTCTCTCAGTATAAGGACCCGAAAATTCCTGATCCTCCGGGATAGGTGCCAAACCTTGTATGTAGGGGGGTGTTTTCCCCCGTGCTTCACTCCGTCCAGTATGCCCACTTCCTCCAACCTCGGGGTAAAGGGGCATCCCATAAAGGGAGTTAGTGGTCATAATAGTTGAATACTCATACCCAACGGGTCAAGAATTCACAGGTGTATATAGCTGTTGAAGTTGGGGATTCGTCCATTGAGGAGCCGGGGGAATCATCCTTTGAGGTTGAGGTTCAGTTGCCTCTACCTGGGCTCCTCCTTGGGTGGTGGCATAGGTTGAATGCGGAGGTACATCCACTGTTGTCGAAATCGCTTGGGTTGTCACAGCTGGTGTACCTCTAAGGGTGCTGTTTCCACTCCATATTCTCGCCATGGTTGTTGTTGTGCCTTCCCACTGACGGCGCCAAATGTTATGGATCATAAACTAAGGTATGATAATTGCTATAATTATTACTAGGGCACGTGAGCTTCAAGGCTTGATTTGACTGCTCTTCTGTTCCGTGACTCAATCTGCCTTAACAAAATGCCTACGTACCTGATTGCCAAGGATCAAGTCAAAAAACATAGTTCTGATTGATGGGGTGAGTCCCTTTATATAGATATTGAGAGTCCTTGAATTGGACTAGATCTAGGAGACTTGGTGGGCAAGCCTCAGAATTAGAATGGACTTTGGAGTCCTAAAAAGAAGTAAATTGATTTCTTATCCCTTTAGGCCCCTTGGAAGCTAATCTACAAGGATTTAAGTCCTCATTGGGACTCATCTTAACATCTGATTTCTCCCATATTAATTAATTACGAAATTAATTAATATTTAGGGTTTTGGGCCCTTTCTAACTGGGCTTCGTTATTGGACCGTATCAGGTTTAATTAATTCCAACATTAATAATATTCCTAGGCTATTTTTAGGCCCATATCAAGGGTCATGTGCCTCTTTTAATGGGCTTCACAATCAGCCCAATTTTATTACAATTAATGCGATATTAATTACGCAATCAGGGTTTATTTTATTCCCTATCAATAATATGTATATAAATGTAATCTAAATATAAATTTTTAATATATTTCATAATTTTTTTACCAGAAAACTTATATTTTTATTTATTTATTTATTTATTTATTTTAATTAATATTAATATTCAATTTTACATGAAAAACACGACACGAAACGAAAGTACACGAACCCTAAACATGTTGGTTTTGTGTTTGACCTTCAAGTACACAAAACATGAAAATACACGACACCAAAGTATACGACACGAACGATTTGCCAGGTCTACATGGAAGTATACTTTCTTCCTATAAAAGTATGGTATTTTCCGAAAATTTGGGTAGCATCTCCTCTATATTATTGACTACCAGTTGGACTTAAGCCGACACCAACAATCAACCAAACAACCAACAACCATATCAATCCACCACCATCAACCCAACTTATTATTTCACAATACTTCAGAACATATCATGCTGATAACCACAAATACTAATAACTAACATAGCATACATTTTTTAATCGAACTAAGGTCATAAACAAACAATTAATTAATATAACCATAAATTTCCTCAATTCTTTCAGAATATCACATAATATTCGTTTTAAAGATATCTTTTAATCTTACTTCCCACTGTTAATACTTGTATGAAGATACTTTTAAGTAACTATACTGCATCTTTCAACAGACTACACAAATCATTTATCATTGACAATATACACTTATCTCATTAGTTAACTTGTTTAACTTCTGATAACCAACACATGGTTTCAACCAATATTATCATAATCTTGTGAAAATTCACTTGGTTTTTTTAAACCTTACTTCTTAAAAGATTTCGCAGTTGGGTCACTATTTCTTCATCTTTACTTGTGTCTTTCAATACAGAACCTTCATCGCTGGCTCAGTCCCTAGTGTCAAATTCTCCATAACATAGTCTATTTACAGTATAATTTTTTCATTTTTTTAAAAAAATATTGTTGTAATTGTATCCAAATATGTTGCCATTTATAATTACATCAGCTATAATTTATTGCAATTGGTTCAAAATTGTTGTAGTATTTGTCAAATTTGACCTTAAATTTCATTGCAATTGGATCAAATAATGTTGTCTTAAGGTGGTTATTTAGCTGACAAAAACAACTATTACAATGACTTAATTGCGTTGCTGTAAAATGCATTTTGTTGCCATATATGTGCTATTGCAATAATGTTTTGTTGTTGTTATACATGTCTTAAAATATTGCTATAGCGCCTCTATTGCATCACCACCGGATGCAACGCCAAAATTTTGAATATATTTGTTGCCATAAATTCTACTGCAACGTAAATAGCATATAAGGAAATATATTATTGTGGTTGCTATAGCCATTCTATGGTGTAGTTAAAGCTTAATAAATTTCTCGATAAATATAATCAAAATTAATTCGTAATTCGAATTTCTTTGATTCCTGAACCTTGATGACAAGTATCTCCCATATGATTGAGGTATGCTTCGCTAGCTTAACATATTAATTGCTTGTCTGGATTATTATTAAGAATTACCTTTACCCGCTTCAGCTGTCCCATCAGTTGTTTGCCTTGTCTAATGTGAGCAACTTTACTTTTTTATTTTTATGGTTAATTCACATAATACGATTCGCTAACTAATCCATTTTACGCCAAAATCTTCTAACTTAAAGTGTACCACGTTAACATAATATAACATTCTGATAAAATCCCCACAACAAGAACAACCATGTATACTATATATCCGCTTCTGATTTGATATCTTCATAACAACCACATTATCTGCATAATGATTATTCTTTGCGCATAAATCA
This sequence comes from Apium graveolens, assembly GCF_009905375.1. NCBI lineage: Eukaryota > Viridiplantae > Streptophyta > Magnoliopsida > Apiales > Apiaceae > Apium > Apium graveolens. The sequence continues at coordinate 157,632,529 of NC_133650.1, forward strand.
ACCGTTATTTGCTTGTAATCATATCTATACTCAACGTGTAATTCCAGCTACTAGACATGATTATTTTATTTCTTTCAAAAGGCTCAAAGAATAGACCTCACACAAGAAGGGATATTGTGTATATGATTCTGATTGGAAACTTTGTAAATAATAACAATGCAACGAAATAATCGGAAGGATCCATAGGTCAATAAATCATAATTGAATAAGAAAGAATGAATGATGATTTGGATATAAATGAGACAACCATATTTGTACTTAAGATGGCCAGTCTTTCATACTATATGGTCTACATCATATGATTAGATGGCGTCCCACCAGACTCTTCGTCATCTCGAAAAAGCATCACACCATAACACTGCTTGTGTGACGGCCTCAACCCCGGGGTAAGGAGTTGACATCACAAATAACAACAACATCAAATATAATACAACCTGAATCAATATAAATACATAAACACGACTATAACACCCTCCAAATCTGGGGTATAGATTTGGGGCATTATTAACACTAACTACTCACTAAACCTGTATAAACATAATATAAATTAAATAATTACCCCGAACTACTACTACTCAGGATCTTTTCAAGGTTAAGGATTGAAAACAAGAATGATAAACCAACTTTATTACAAACCAGTTTTAAACAATCTATCTCAAGAACTCTCTTTGTTACAAAACTTTATTCTATTTACATTTCACACTAAACAACTTTTATTCAAACCATCACTACTACTTATCCTGCTACACCTGATCTGGTAACTCAAAACTCTCTTCTAGGATAGGGACAAACACACTTGTATAAGAGGGTCCCGCTGCTTGACTCGTTTCTTGACTACTCGGGTTCTAATGGGTTTCATTCTGTATCTTAACTGAAAAATAATATGAATAACAATAAAAGAGGGTGAGCCAAAATTGCTCAACAAGCCCGCAACAATATATATAGTGTAAAGAGAGAAGAATAAATGAACCGGTAATCTGATAGTTTGAACAACCATTTGCATCTGTATAGAATAATAATTTGCCATTACTAGAGAGTGCCAAATGAATAAGACTGGAAACAAGAACTAACCCATGCACTATAACCTGCTGATCAGTCAGGATACAATACAGATCTATACCCAACTGCATAGACCCAACCAACATAAGGGTTATCCAGACATTATGGCCTAATAATCAAGGGTCTGGTTAATACCCAGCCCATACCGTAACCATCCAGTCCATAGCTTAGCATCCGGAACAATCGGAATGCTTTTGATGTATCCCAATATCAGGATATATCAGAATATATGTAATAAGGGTAAAAGTATTAGAATACGAATATAGGATTTAATAAATTGGGAGAAATCAAGAATCGAAATGAAATAGAAACAAGAATCAATGATTGTGTATTAGTGTATATGAACAAGAATTATCAAGGTGTAATTGATATGGAAAGTGGGGTATATTTCACTATTCTGAAATTAGAATAGGGGAAAAACTTGCCTGACACGTACTTAACCTCGTATGACTCACCGTCTTCCGTCTTCTGCTTCATTTGCCTTGTTGATATTGAATCTATCATGGAAAGATATTCATTTAGATAACTTACTTCATACGAGTATCTCGAATTGATACCACGTAGTCCTAATCGTCTACTCATACGATCTTTTCAGACTCGCATATCTAAATATATAATTATATAGCACATAAGGTTCACATAATCACGTAAAGCACATAGCACATAAGGTACATAATTGATTTTAGACTCTTAAATATTTTTAGAATCGATACTAGACTTATACTTGCGTTAACAAACACTATCTGGTTCGCTTTATAATTTTTCGGGATTTATTAGGCTCGATTCGATCCCTAATTGGGCCTACAACACTTAACTATCACAAGACGACTCGCTTTCAAAAGAAATTAAGATTTATAATTATTTTTAATGGAATCGTTTCATTTTTCTTACTTTAAGGGTCTTCATTTCACTTAAATCGGACTAACGGTTTAATTACTACGCAATAAACAAGATTTAATTAATTGTAAATCAATTTTAAATAAATAATTATAACTAAATAAACCTTAATTATATTTTTAAATAATTATTTAAGAATTATTTTATTTTAAAATAATTAATCCCTAATTATTAAAATTAATTACAAATTATTCACAAATTATCATCAATTATACGATTAGATCGATTATTTACAAATAAATAAGCGATACAAATAATTATTACGACATTCTTTAAATAAATAAACTATCGCTCGAATAATAATTCAACTTATCGATCAATTACTCGTATAAATATGAATTATTCATATTATTCGAATAATTATCGAATTATTAATCGTGTTATTCGATTATTTTTACCCTTATCTATTAATTAATTACTTAATTATTAAATAATAAATAAATAGATAATAATTCAATAATTAAATAAATAACCGATTTTGAATTTCTAAATTAATAAAATAATTTAGAAATTAATTGTTATATTTTTTCAGAATTTAAAACTAATTTTTATTTGATTTTTAGAATTTATAAAACTGATTTTAATTTTAATAAAATAAAAGTAAATAATTAAATATTCAAAAACAGGAATCAGGGATTAGGATTGGGACTTTGAGGATCAAACCCGGGTCATTCACCGGGTCGAAACCGAGTCGACCTCGGTTCACCAAGAACAGGCTGGCTGGCTGCCAGAACCCGGCACCGGCGGCGAAAACTCCGGTGGGAAAAAACGCAGCCCTAATCGCATTATTTCGATCCCTTCCTTCACCGTTTTCCATCAACACAACCTCCTTTTCCCGTCGTTACAACCGTAACTATGCCCAGCTGCTGCTCCATCTTCTCCGGCCAATCGACGGCCCGCCGGCGGCGTTTTCCTGGCAAAAAAACGATTTACCACGATCGTACACCAAACTTAAAGATTATTATACGAAATCAAAGCTCTTAAGTTCGGGAATCAATTCCAATAACTTACATCAACCAAAAACGTCCATAAATTAACAAAAACGAGATCAAAAATTAATAAAAACTAAGAACTCGAACCATACCCTCCTGGGGTTATACTAATCAACTGAACACACAAAATCATTCCTTAACTTGATATGAAGCTACTGGAATCATCAAAACAAACAAATGATTCATGAATTAAAAAATGCTTAAATCGAATATAAACCCTAAAGAAACGAATCAAAAATCAAATCATTATCACATAAAATCGATGATATAAACAGAAAGTAGAGATCATGAGGATTGTTTTGGTTACTCACATGATCGAATTGGAGAACAGAATCACGGTGAAATCTGTCTTTGAATCTCTGCAGTTGTTCTTCACCCACACAAACTATTTCTTGATTTTCTGATTTTTATTAATAATTAACTAATTAATAATAAATAAACAGGTATTTATACTACTAAAAATAATACCCCCTAAATAAAATTAAGGGGCTAATTAAAAATCTAATAAAAATATTTGTCCCCAATTTTATAATTTTTGGGTATTAATTATAAATTTTTAATTATCCAATAAATACAAAATAAATGCAAAAAATTCCCAAAAATTATGAATATTACAAAAATGCAAGGAAAAATGATGTTTGATAATTTCATAATCATATAAAAATAAAAATGCGATTTTTGTGGGGTTTTTGACTCCTGAAGGGGTCCGGAAAAGTCGTTTTTCGCGAACGAGGTAAATTTGTAAAATATCTAGGGGTTCAGAATATCGATATGGTATAGGCCGTTCTTGACAAAATAGGGCGAATAATTTTGTTTGAAATACGGGCTTTTAAAATACTGTTTGAACTGTACGGGTTTTGATATAAAACATATAACTTATGATAAAACACTCAATAAATATCCGAATCACAATCTGATAAAAACAGACAACACGTAGCACATATCAATTATGGTTTTACGACTCAACACATTTAATTACATAATAATACACATAAATATCTTTATTATAATATAATATAAGCGTAATTTTCTCGATCGTTACATCCTCCCCCTTAATAGGATTCTATCATCAGAATCACGCTATACAAATAACTGAGGATACTTTCCTAACATAACACTCTCAAGCTCCCAGGCTGATTCTTCAACCACTGGGTTTCTCCACAAAACTCTCACTAATGGTACATACTTATTCCTTAATACTCTCTCTTGCCAATCTAAAATTCTTACCGGCTGCTCTATATATGACAAATCTGCCTGAAGTTCTATTGGCTCATATTCTATTACATGCCTTGTATCAGGGTTATACTTCTTAAGCATGGACACATGGAATATATTATGAATATGCTGCATATGTGTCGGTAAAGCTAATTCGTACGCAACTTTTCCAACTTTCTTCAAAATTTCAAATGGACCGATGTAACGAGGCTTTAGCTTGCCTTTATTGCCAAACCTTGTCAATCCTTTCCATGGCGAGACTTTTAACAATACATGCTCTCCTTCTTGATAGTCCACATCCTTTCTAGCTGAATCTGCATATTTACGATGTCGATTATGTACTGCTTCGAGTCGCTTGTGAATAAGTTCTACTTTTTCCTTGGTCTGCTGAATTATTTCTGGACCTAAAATCTTGCGCTCTCCAACTTCATCCCAACATATAGGCGATCTGCATTTTCTTCCATATAAAGCTTCATAAGGTGGCATTCTGATACTCACATGATAGCTATTGTTGTAAGAAAACTCAACTAGTGGTAAGTGCTCGTCCCAATTGTCTTCGAAATCTATCACGCATACACGTAACATATCTTCAATCATCTGAATAGTCCTTTCACTTTGCCCGTCCGTCTGTGGATGATAAGCGGTGCTCATATTTAACTTAGTCCTTAGACATTCTTGGAACTGTCTCCAAAATCTTGAATTAAAACGGGGATCTTGATCCGATACAATGGATACAGGTACTCCATGACACATCACTATTTCCTTGAGATATAGGTGCACTAACTTGTCAAGCGAAAATCTCTCATTGATTGGAAGAAAATGTGCTGACTTCGTTAATCTGTCGATAATAACCCAAATCGCATCATGATTAGCTTTAGTCCTTGGAAGTCCAACTACTAAATCCATAGCTAAGTGCTCCCATTTCCATTCATGAATATATAGTGGTTGTAGTAATCCGCTCGGGCGTTGATGTTCAGCTTTGACTCTTTGGCACATATAACACTTACTGACCCATTCCGCTATCTCTTTCTTCATACCTGGCCACCAAAAGTTTTCTTTTAGATCTGTACATCTTGGTGCTTCCGGGATGAATTGAATATCTTGAGCTATTAGTGTCTTACAAAATTTCCGCTTTCAATTCCGGTACATTAGGTATCCAGATCCTCGAAGCAACTCGAAAAATTCCTTTGGCATCTTTGTGGCTGGTAATCTCTTCCCCTGACAAATTTTCGATTTCATGATTCATTACTTCTTCTTGACATCTTCTTATCTTCTCCAGTAATTTTGGCTGGAAAGTCATTGCATAAATCATTTCAGTAGAGCTTTCTGGAACTCGAACTTCAATTTCCAATTTATCAAATTCTTTGATCAAGTCCTCTGAAGATGTTAACAGGTTCAACCTCTCCTTTCGACTCAGCGCATCTGCTACAACATTAGCTTTTCCTGGATGATAATTAATCGAGACGTCGTAATCTTTGATTAGTTCTAGCCAACGTCGTTGTCGCATGTTGAGTTCTTTTTGCGTGAAAATATACTTCAGACTTTTATGATCCGTGTAAATCCCACATCTCTCGCCATACTATTTAATGTCTCCATTGCTTCAGTGCGAATACAATTGCTGCTAGTTCTAGATCATGCGTCAGATATTTCTGCTCATGAGGCTTTAATTGTCTAGAAGCGTAGGAGATTACGTTGCCATGTTGCATCAAAACACATCCAAGTCCTCGATAAGAAGCGTCGCTATAAATGACAAAATCTCCCTGATCATCAGGTAAAATAAGTATAGGCGCGGTCACCAACCGATTCTTCAATTCTTGAAAACTTTCTTCACATTTCTCGTTCCATTCAAATTTTTCATTCTTCCGGGTCAACTTTGTTAATGGCGTGGCTATCTTTGCAAAATCTTTAACAAATCTTCTGTAATACCTTGCTAATCCTAAGAAACTTCTGACTTCCGTTGGAGTCTTCGGTCTCTCCCAGTTTAAAATAGCTTCAATTTTCACTGGATCGACTTGAATTCCTTCAATATTGATGATGTGTCCTAGAAATTGTACTTCCTTTAACCAAAATTCACATTTCAAAAATTTTGCATAAAGTTGTTCCTTCCATAATGTCTCCAATGTCATTCTCAAGTGCGCTGCATGTTCATCTTCCGTCTTCGAATAGATCAAGATGTCATCAATAAATATAATGAGAAACTTATCCAGGTACTTCTTGAATACTCAATTCATAAAATTCATGAATGCCGCAGGTGCAATAGTCAGTCCAAATGCCATCGCAAGAAATTCATAGTGTCCATATCTCGTTTGGAATGCAGTCTTTGGGATATCTTCTGCCTTAATCTTCATTTAATGATAGCCTGATCGCAAATTGATTTTTGAAAACTGTGCCGCTCCTTTTAGTTGATTAAACAAGTCGTCGATTCGGGGAAAAGGATATTTATTCTTAATAGTCAACTTATTTAGCTCACGATAATCGATACATAATCGCATGCTACCGTCCTTCTTTTTCACGAACAACACTGGTGCACCCTATGGGGATACACTAGGTCTTATGATTCCTTTGTCGAGAAGATCTTGTAATTGCTTTGCCAACTCTTTTATTTCAACAGGCGCCATTCGATACGAAGCTTTTGAAATTATTTCAATCCCTAGTGTTAAATCAATAGTGAACTCGATTTCTTGATTCGGAGGTAATCCTGGAAGTTCATCTGGAAAGACATCGGGAAACTCACAAACTACCGGAATATCTTCAATCTTCGGGCTTTCTTTTTCCGTATCCAACATGTAGGCTAAATAAGCTTCACATCATTGGCATAATAATCGCTTCATTTGCATCATTGTTAATAATCTCTGCTTTTGTTTTTCACCTCTGAACTTTACTGTCGCATTTTCTTCGGTTTGCAGTTTTACCTTTTTATTTGCATAATCAATGTTACATACTGAATTCTCAATGATCAAGAAGAAGCTCAGGATCTGGCTGTTCGATGTCATCAGGATCTGATATACCGTCAGGATTTGGTATGTCATCAGGATTTGTATGACATCAGTATTTGAAGACAGTCAGCATTAGAGGATTTGTTCTGTTCCTTATAATGTGGAGCAGATATCTGTTACGTCTGATAGATAGGACTTCATCTGTTTAGTTTAAGATATGTATCAGTTTCAGTTAGTTGTTGATAATGCATATCTTAGATTAATCTGTTGTAGCTATGTAATATATAAACACAATTTAGGTCATCACTTAAGAGTACAACACTCGAGAATCATTCGACCTAGCAGCTCTCAAGAACATCAGTATTTCTTGAGAGGTTTTTGTAACAGTTTTTATCAGAAATACAAAAGCTGTTATATTTTATTACTTGTTCGAAACATTTATACAATTGTATCCAACCCCCCTTAAACAATTGTATCTTTACTGGGCAACAATTAGTATTAGAGCACACTGATAAATTTACAATCAGAAATGAACTAAACATGTCTCTGAACAAGTATGAAAGCATTAAAATTCCCATTCTGAAAAAGACTAAATATCCAACATGGAAGGTGAAGATGCTCATGTACCTGGAAGCTATAGATCCAGATTATCTAGACGTAATCAATGATGGACCGTTCATGCCAGCAAAACTGGTGCCTGCAACTCCTACTGTTGCTGAACACTATCAACTAAAGGAGAAGACAGAATGGACACCAGAAGAGAAATTAGTTGTGCTGAAAGATGCAAAGGTAAGAAACATTTTGCATAACAATCTTGATTCTGTTATGTCAAACAGGGTTATAGCCTATAAGACTGCCAAAGAGATCTGGGATGCTCTTGAAACTCAATGTCAAGGAACCATGGCCATCAAGAAGAACAGAAGGGTTGTTCTGATTCAAGAATATGAACACTTTAAGGCCAAGCCTGATGAAAGTCTCACTGATATCTATGACAGATTCCTGACTCTACTAAACAATCTATCGTTGGTGGGAAAGGTGTATGATCGAGAGGATTCAAATACCAAGTTTTTGAGAGCTTTGACTGAAGAATGGGAGACTCAGACTTCAATCATACGACATCAGTATGATCTGGACGTAATTACTTTGGATGAAGTCTATGGCATGTTGAGAACTCAAGATTTAGAGGTTCAGCAAAGGAGAGAGAGGAAAAGCAGCAAAGGGAAATCTGTTGCTTTGAAAGTTAATGATAAAGCTTTAAAATAAAAGTCTATTGGAGCTGTACAAAAGAAGAACAATTTTCCAGAATCAGATACTGATAATTCATCATCAAATCCTGGTGATGATATTGATTCTGAAACTGATGAGAACATGACAGATTCTAATGTCATGTAAATGGCCGTATTGCTTGTTAAGGGCTTCAGGAGAATGCAATTCAGGAAGTCTAGGAACAACAGAAGCATCAGGAAGAAGTTCACTGGAGGTGAAAAGAAGTCAACTGGGAGAAAAGATGGAAAGGACTCTAAAGTTGGGAAGCTAGACAAGAGAAAGATCAAGTACTACAACTATGATGAACATGGTCACTTTGCCTCAGAGTGCAAAAAAACAAAGCATGATAAAGGGAAGGGCAAAGCCCTGATCACTTCAAGCAAGAATTGGATTAACTCCTCTGACTCTGAAGGTGAAAACACATGTTATGCACTGATGGCCAGTCTTGATGATCCTGCTACTTCTAAGCCTAAGGTACAAACTCATTTCTTCTCTTTTGATACTGAAAATATATCTGAATTGAAATCTATTCTTAAATCTTTGCATGGTAGTTTTAAGAATAAGACTTTAGAAAATGATAGACTTATAACTGAAATTAACACCTTGAAATTTAGGAATGATCAGTTAAAGTCTGACTTAATTCATCAGATAGAATTGAAGGTAGAATGTGAGAGAGCTAAACATACAGTTAAGATTCTTAAGGCTAGATTCAGCATGTTAGAAAAGGATCTAGAAAATGAAAGAAAAACCCTTAAAGCCTGGACTGATTCAGGAAAAAAGGTTCATGAGATGATCTCAAAGAAAAATAGGAAAGAATGCCTAGGCTATAAAGATGGAATTAAGGATGTTGACACTAAAAATAAAATTTCCCTTAAAACTCCTGTAAAGTTTTTTCATCAGAAGCTGATGAACCCAAATATACTTTTGAAAAGGGTTCAACACCAGTATCACAAGAAAAACTAGTAAGTGATAAAACTCAAGGAAAGAAAAGCAAGGAAACCATTAAGTCTGTTAAGAAAGAAAAGAACATAGGAATTTTGTCAGCAAGACAATTGAAAAAGAAAATATCTGAGGTAACTGACAAACCTCAAATAAAAAGTCCTAAAAGAAACAGGAATGGTAAGCAAGGTATTTCTAAGGACTCAAATTACAAGGTTGTTCTCAATGCTCCTAGGAAAACTTGTTTTAACTGTGGAAATACGAATAATCTTGCTATTGATTGCAGGAGGAATAGGAAAAGGAAAACTGCTATTCCTGAGTCTGATGTTAGGGGTAGATCAGTATTTTATAAACCACAAAATTCTTGTTTTCATTGTGGTAGTAGTTGGCATTCGATTTATAGTTATAGTTCTTATCACAAGTTGTATCACAATTACTATGAACCTTTTCCTAAGTTTAATAAAGTTGCTTGTATGATTAATTCTGTTGGTTTTACTAAACTTGCTTCTGACAAGACAAATCCTGACAAAGGAAAGACTGTCAAAAGTACTCCTGACACACAAAGGCTTAAGTTATCCAAAAAGAGGGCCCAACAAGTATGGGTCCTTAAAAATCCTTCTAATTAATCATTCTTCTGATTGCAGGGTAACAGGAAAAATACATTTGTCTTGAATAGTGGATGTTCAGGACACATGACTGGAAATAAATCCCTGATGTCATAATTTGAGAAGAAGGTTGGCCCAGATGTATCTTATGGAGATGGAAATGTTGGACATACTCTGGGATATGGCAACTTGTTAATTGGAAAGGTAGTAATAGAGAATGTAGCTCTGGTGGAAGGACTGAAGCATAATCTTCTGAGCATCAGTCAAATCAATAATAGAGGTTATCATGTTGTATTCTATGACTCATATTACGAAGTTGTTCATAACAAGTCAAAGAAAATTGTCTTGATAGGATACAGACATGGTAACATTTATGAAGAAAGGCTACATGAAAGTCTTGAAAAGGAAGATACTTGCCTTATCTCTAAGGCATCAGTAGATGAGAGCTGGAACTTGCATAAGAAGCTTTCACATCTCAACTTCACTTCAATCAATGAACTTGCCTAGAAGGAGCTTGTAAGAGGATTGCCAAGCATGCTATACTCAAGTGATGGTCTTTGTGATGCTTGCCAAAAGTCTAAACGAAGAAGAGTATCTTTCAAAAGCAAAACAGAATTCTCTTTCTCTGAGCCATATCACATGCTGCACCTGGACCTTTTTGGACCAGTGAGCATAATGTCCAACAAAAAGAAAAGGCACACACTTGTAATTCTTGATGATTTCACTAGATATACATGGGTTTATTTTCTACACAGGAAGGATGAAACTCCAGAAATTCTTCTGGACCACATAAGGCAAATTGAAATTGGATCCACTCATAAAGTGAAAATTCTAAGGAGTGATAATGGCACTGAATTCAAGAACTCAAAAATGGAGGAATTCTGCAAGTACAAAGGCATAGAACAACAATTCTCAGCTCCTAGTACACCTCAACAAAATGGTGTTGTTGATAGGAAGAACAGAACCTTAATTGAAGCTGGCAGAACTCTGCTAGAGGAAGCAAAATTACCCACTTACTTCTAGGATGAAGCAGTAAATACTGCATGTTATACTCAGAATATCACTCTGATAAATAGACATGGTGTTACTCCTGTAACACCCCCAGATCCGGGGTCGGGGATCCGAGTCGTCACGGTCTTTCATTCCACAATACCACTTCACTTACTTAATAAAAATAACCTTATGCTGTGACCCCACACTAACACACACCACAACCCGTTATAGTCTCAGAGATGAACATCAAAAAAAAAATATAACCACAAGTAATTATATTCCACAATTATCTGCCAATACACCTTAAAAGGTTTTCTGAATAGATTTACATTTTATTTGCCATTATTACAATTCATATTATACATAAGTCTGGTACATCAAAAGTTGAAAGCCTAGCCTATTGGTAGTTCCTACCTCAGCTACAGCAGCATCAACGCTTCCAGAAGACTGCCGAACGTTTTCTAACCTCTTGCGAATCGGGAGCTTGGTCCGGTTCATCTTGTCTATCTGATGTTGTGTGATGAAAGAAGAAAGCAAGGGTGAGCAGCAAGCCCACCAAAATAATATGCATAATTATTTACAGTATATGAGTCTACTCATAATACTCATGAAAGTCTTGGTCAAAAGAAATGAACCAAGTTGATAACTTAATGCGATGAAGTCGCAAAATATTCAGTATATATATATACATATATACTTTTCAAAATATTGGAAGTCCTCTTCCATGCATAATATACACAAAGTCCCAGTGTATAACTGTATATAAAAAAATATCGTTGCAAGGTGATCTCATATATCTAACCTTGTCTCAACGTTTTTCTGAAAATCTTTGTCATTCATAAGACAATTATTAATTAGATATAAGTTTAAAAGATGAAGTTACCAAATACTTCACTACACTTATATCATTCCCAAATACTACTTGAACTACCACCGTTCAAGTTATAATCAATTTCAAAAGTTCATCCCACTGATGAGACCACAAGATAAGACTTGAATAGATTCAATCTTTGAAATATTATTGAATGAAAAAGTTATGAGATACTTTATTTAGTCCCGATATATATATATCCACATATATATATCCCTTTAAACATTTCCTGGAACCTCTGTTATGCAAAGTATGAACAGAGTTTGAAACATCCAATGAATTTTGGAAAGGAAAAGAATTTTGGCATAAACCCGATATCTCGCTGATCAGGCAAAGATACCAATAAGTAACCTTTTCTACTGTAGATGGATGAATTCCTCACCGGTCATCACCCTGGCCGCATTAGGACCTCGCGCTCGACCGTACCCCGGTCCCTCACGCGTTGATGGACTGCCACCCAGCCACTTACACAATAATAGACCGTACCCCGGCTGTCGCTTATGCCGACTCAATGAGATGGGCTTACTTCCCGAACGTTGGGCAAGTAATCAATTCATTTACCAAATCTGCAACCTCGTTGCGAATATAAAATACACCACAGAGCCGGATTCCCCAGGTTTTGAGCGAGTATTTAAATCCCCTTTAAAAAGGAAGATCTTAATTTATAAAAATGAGTTTTGGGATCCGCTCTGACTTTTAAAAATCATTTTGAAGACTCGAAAACACTTTAAAGAGTGTTTGGAGTAAGGCTGATTTAATGAGGTAAATCAGTCCCCAGAATATTAGAAAATATCTGAATATTATTAATTAAATAATATTCCCATAAAGAATAATCTTTATAAAAATAATTGAAGTAGAAGTATTAAAATTTATACTTGAAACGAGTATTAAATAACCAAAGATATACTTATGTGAAAGTATTATCTTTATTTGAATAATCGAAAATAAGTTTGATTATTTACACCTTATTCTTTAATAAAATAAAGAATATATCTCAGCAAACAATCGGAGTCATAGATCCTCAAATGAATATTCAAATAATATTCAATAAATAAAATAAGCTGAGTCATAATACCTTGAATGAATATTATAAATAATATTCATTAAATAAAATAAAGGAGTCATACATCCTCAAATGAATATTCAAATAATATTCATAATAATATAAAAGAGTCATAAGTCCTCGAATGAATATTCAAATAATATTCAGATAAATAAATAAAAGAGTCATAAGCCCTCGAATAATATTCGAAATAATATTCAATAATAAAATAAAGTTTCAAGTTATCGAATAAACCTTATTCGATTAATAGTTTGGAAAACTATAACCATATATATATATAAATATATATATCCATATCCATATAAAATCTACTCGGGATCCTCGACTCCCGGTTTTAGAAAATATTTTCACCTTTGGGTCCCTATACTAAGGGTATATGCAAGATACAACTATCCTCTAGCATAGGTATTATCAACTGAACCAACAGATATATATTTCAAGAATATGAAACAGGCATGCATATATACCATATCACATGCTACAATATATCGCAAGAATTTGCTAAATAACCAACATGCATCTATCGCAAGATAATGCATATACAAGTGTATTCATCACAACAACAGTATAACGGATAGAATACTTGCCTGAGCGACTGGGGGTTACGAATGGCTCGGGACGAGTCTGGTAACCTATAAACAACAAGTAAGTTGGAATTAAACCAAAGTCACTTGTGAATCTATACTTTAACTAACTTAGACTCTAACGCTTGTTTTGCGCTCACTGATTCGCTTAAGTCACTCGGGTACCCTCGACTCCACCATTTTTAATAATTTAACCTTTACGAGTTTTAAAGCGATTCCTTCGCGAGTGACTTACCAACTGCCTAAAACACTTACCATAAATGTTTCATGCATTAATTAACCCTTTTTGGTCTTTAACCTACATTTCAAAGTAAGGCGAGGGAAAAAGTTTCGTTCGCGAAACGCCGTTACTTGAAACGGTCGTTTCTCCTAAACCGTAAATCGGAATCGAACGAACTACATATCAAAACGAAGCTCGTAACATGAGCTATCTAAACATGGCAGTGGTCATAATCTAGCAGGGGTTCTCGGGTCCTAATGCTATGCACAAAAACAGTCCAAAGAAAATCGGACATTACGACGGCTATGTTTACGCGATTACCAATATTTATACCACTCCAATTCTTTACCAATTCACTACAAACCACCCAACCATCATCAATACATCAAACACAACTTATATCAAGGCAAAGTCAGTCCATAATCTCAAGGTTTTCCAACTTATTCAACCACAAACATGATCTACTAATCCATAACTTAAGATTCATTAACCATTAACCAAGATTCATATCCAAAATCACCACAAATCCAACCCAACTATCTAACATACATGGATCTTGCTATACATACATGGATATTTCTATATAGACATTAATCCATCCATAAACTCATCAAAACTCAAAGTTCAAACTATAAGTTAAAGGTGAAAGTTGTTTATACCTCCTTGAAGCTTCCTAACACAACCCAAGAGCTTTGAATGCCTAAAAGAACCTTGATCCTTGCTTGTATAACCTTAATCTTTCATAAAAATCCAAGAAAACTAAAGTTATTTCTTGAAGGTTACTATTCACCATCTTCTTCCTTGATTTATAGAAAAAGATTGGCTTGGAATTAGAAGCTTAAACTTATAGGAAGTATGTAACTTAACTAGGAGAAGCTAGGATAATTACCTTGCTAAATAATAAGTGGTGGAGCTTGGATCTTCAAATTTTAAGAAATGGGCCGAGAGCTAGCTTGGGAAGAATGATATTTTTGTGTTTTGTTTGATGAAAATGAAATGATTTGCTTGGTTGGTTGATTTTTGTGTTGTTTTTGGTTAATGACTTAATTAACCTTTTATTTGTGTGGTTATAAACCAACCACACCTCCTCCTTCCCTATGTCATGCTTGTGTCACCTTGCACATGTCATTATGCTCCCACTTGTCCACACCTTGTGGTTTGATGATGTCACAATCCCTGGCTTCTTGTACAAGCTTGTCTCTTGGTCACTTATTTGTTTTACGGTTCGCTTATCTTTCGTTCTCGTTTATCGTTTGAGGGATCATACCCGGGATCTTATTACTTAGGTTCCCTTAACCTTTCTCAATATATTATATTCCTTTTATGATCCTCTCTTATAATCCTTTAATTTAAATCCTTTTTATCCTGTTACCTTATACTCAATTCTCTCCGTATATTGTGGATTTCCGGGAAAAATCAAAGTGTTCGGAATTGGATTCTGACGATCTTTACATACACTTATATACCACATAGAGTACTAATAATATCTCATAAGATCAATAACAGAACCCCTACATAGCGTGGCATGAAAAGTTTTCTCATTCAGCAAAAACACTATTCATAAGGGTTTCAAAAATTCCCAAAAATTGGGGTTATTACAGTCTCCCCTCCTTAAAAGGATTCCGTCCCGGAATCAGATAGAAAATGAATAGGGATACCTTCCTAGCATTGCACCTTCTAACTCTTAAGTAAATTTTCCCACATTGTGGTCCTACCACCAAACTCTGCCTAGTTTAATAATCCTTCTCCTAAGCACTTGTTCTTTTTCACTCTATAACCCTTCCTGGTTGCTCCATATAGGTTACGTCGGGTTGCATATCTATGCGCTCATATGCCTCTATTTATCTGGCATCTAAATTACACTTCCTTAACATTGATACGTGAAACACGTTACGACCTGCTACATGTTCGGGGTTAGGGCTAGCTCATATGCTAACTTCCCAAACGTCTTAACATATCCAAGGGTCCAATAAATTGTAGACTTAGCTTTCCTTTCTTTCCGAACCTCATCAATCCTTTCCAAGGGATACCTATAGCATTACTAGGTCCCCTATTTCATACTCTTTATCCTTTCGTGTCAAATCAACATACTTATCATGTCCATCTTGGGCTACTACCAGCCGTCCTCTGATTAGATCTATCATATCCTTGGTCCTTTGGACTACTGCGGGTCCGAGCATCTTGTGCTCTACAACTTCATCCTAACATAAGGGAGATCGACATTGTCTTCCTTCAAGGATCTCATAAGGCGACATCTCGATAATGACATATGATCTATTGTCGTAAGATAACTCAATCCGAATTAAGTGATCATTCCAAATTCTTTCAAGTCTATTACACAGACTCTCATCATAGCTTCCAATCATTAGAGCTTTTGCTTCTCAATACCCATTCTTTTCCAGTTCGTAATCGCTACTACCTTCCGTTTCTAATATTATACGGGTTATACTTTTGCTCGCTAGCGTTCTATAACCTTTTAATAACCACGTCAACCTTAGTATCACGAATGTGTTCCCATTCCGCATACTACCACCACTTTATTACTCCTTTTTCAGTTGTTTCTATTTTCCAAAATTTGATCAATCAAATAGAAGTAAGGGAATTTGTTGAGAGATCACTATGATCATGAACACTTGTTATATCGCATAGTTAGTACAGAAGGTGGCCAGCCTTTAGTACTTGACAAGCAATTAAACAATAGATGGTATCCTACTAGGCTTCTATCACACAGATAGATAGTCATTCGGCAATACCTCCCCTTCTGGAAGGGTTGTCCTTCTCAGATTACATGAAATGAAAAGAAGAGAAAAGAACGAATTGAAGAGAATTGTATATTCATAAAAATTTTATTGCCATAAAATATCTGGCTTGGAATCTACCTCTGAACTATAGAGGTTTGTCATAGAAGAACAAAACATATATGTATTTATATCCGCATCAAGTATTATAGCATCGCATTTCACGTGCCTAAATATTTTCGCTATCCCGTCCATC
The DNA here is from genome assembly GCF_009905375.1 of Apium graveolens. Taxonomy (NCBI): domain Eukaryota; kingdom Viridiplantae; phylum Streptophyta; class Magnoliopsida; order Apiales; family Apiaceae; genus Apium; species Apium graveolens. The sequence continues at coordinate 157,649,163 of NC_133650.1, forward strand.
ATTCTATGGACCCATGCTCTTCCTCGAGCTTATACACAATTACCTTTGAAACTCCCTCGACATCGAAAATCGAATCTGGGATCTCATTCTAGACATCATCGTTACTAGAATTCTATGCTTGCACCGCAACCTTCCTCGTATAATAATACGACTCCCTATTGATAAGAAAGAATAATAATTCACTAGGTAGACACTCTACTTAATTAGTCTATCAATGATAACTTATACACTACCACGACCCGATTAGGGGTACTCAATCTCGACACCTATTCCAATACAACTCTCACGGTTGTAATCAGCTCGATACTCGCAGAATCATTGCTGCCTTACTATGGTCCACCACTGACCTACTGTAGTCATTCATTTTCCATGAAGTCTTAATATCTAACCATACGGAGTCCATACATGTCGTATCAAATACTTCTAAGGAGTTAACATAATCACCAATCATAATTCATGAAGAACACTCCAAACTCTGGCATACTTTCATGACATGAAGTAGATAAAATTGCAGAAGAGTTTCAATCAAAGTAACGATAGCAGGTTAATACCATTCTTAATCATATGCCTTCGATAGAAGACTTAACTCAAAGGTTCGTTTAGTCCTTTTGAAACATGGTCCAGGCTCATTCTCAAGATAGTACCTCCTAAGATAGATTGCCCGCTCCTGGCGATTACACGAATTAAACCTTTACCGAACTACTATTACGGTTGGGTATTGCACAGTCATCAGAAGGAATGTCAATCTTCCAAACCATAATACAACCTTCATAGCTTTAACCATCATCACTGTATTCCTTTGGCACAAGCGCCTATAATTATCCTTTTACCGTTAAAGTGTCGGCCACCTCTTTGGCCTTTCCTGATAGTAATAGTTCCTTATAATCAATGTCTTTTAACCACCTTCAACTAAATTTTCTACCTCATTTCAATCACAGCTTATGTGAAGATGTTTTCCTTAAAATCTGATGAGTAAAAAAAAAATATCACCATTTTTCCATAAGTTATTGCCTCAATCTTTAGAGGTTAATCACTGTCACGACTGACTCTCAATCATACTTAGAACATCTTTTATCCTAGGCCCTAATTGCCCTGACAATTTCAACCTTTACTGGTTCGATCCATACTTTCTCGTGGTTTAACACGTGCCCCACTTGGCAACATCATAATTACGTCATATTTCCTTTATCATCATTTCTATTCTTGAGAATTTTGGATATTACCTTTCTTCTTGTAAAACCTCTAAGGTTATTCTTAAATTCTTCATTCGGTACTCCCTAGGTACAGGGTATATCAAAATACCATTTACTAATACTAGAACCATAGTCTATATACTTCTGAAAAAATTTCTCCATTGATCCTTAAAGGTTGTTAATACCTTAATCCTTCCCAATTCATACTGTCAAACTCATACTATCCCTACTAAGGGTGAAATGCCAACCTTTATGCATTCCCCTTAGGATTCATTTTAAGTTACCGATGTTCTATCCTTAATTCCACCTTTAAAAGGTACCTGCATCCTTCCATGGATAAATCAAGTCATATATCCTTGATAGATTATCTTATTCAACATTCCCCATCTCGATAGTCTATACCTCACTTCATAATAGCATCCTTATTCAAATTGAGGTCAATCCATATGGCCTCCAAAAGATAACAATGATCATCCGCTTGTCTTGCCTAATTTGGTAACGATAACAAGGATGTTCTGGAAGATATTGGTCGTGTTCAACGTGAACTTCTTCTTAATAATTCCTTATTTACTTTTGTTGTTTATCTCAACAGTCATCTCAATGTTGGGATATCATTCATACCTGGCGTCTCCCTTCCTGGGTATCAAGCCACCGGTCTTACACTTCACATTCTTGAAGGTTACTTCCTTCATCCAATTTTCCTAATTTCTTACTTCCTTGTCTCCTCAGTCTATCCGCGTCTCATATTTAACCTTCGAACTATCTCAAGTTTTCCTCAAATCCTCCCAACTTAAAGGGGATAAAATATACATAACTCTTATGCCTTCAACCATCAATTTAACTCATGGTGAATCACCCTTATCCTAACGATCACATACTTTTCTATTTCTATTACTACGAGTTCTTAGGGTTTCCTCATACCCAACTCCCTTATCGTTCCTCAAACTCTATTGCTGTTATATTCTTTTCCACTTCAATTTCCTTTTATTTTCCTTTCTCTTATCATTATTTCATGAACCAACACAACATAAGCATTGATTTCAAACATCCCGTCATTCTGGATTCGTGTCCTCAGAACGAATCTTGATAACTTTTATAACTTAGATTCATAATTCATCATACTCATCCACTTTTGTTCTAGCTCCAAAGCTTTTACACTATCTCCATAACCTTGGGAATTACTTTCCCGAAAACAATTGACTGAACTTAAATCAGTTTATTCTATCCTCTGGCTCCGTGCCTTTCTTGGTCTTTCACCAGCAGGTGGCCTCTCTCTTAGGAGGGTAAGTGATAAAAATAGTCTTTTGTGATTCGTCAATCATTTAGAATCTCAACTGATTCCTCTATTTCCTTTAGCCAGGCTATTGCCTCGACTGGGTCAACCTGTTCCTTGGAACTCTGAGAGCTTAACGACTTAAAGGTCATGAAGAATTTCCTACCGCATTGTTTCCTCAAGGTGGTGGTTGGGGATAATAGTCTAAGTTCTTTTAAGACAGGTCCATGAATTTCCGTATAGGAGTACCGTCTTGGGTCTCCTTATCTCGCTCGACTTTTGTTTCCTCAGTCTAAATGTTTCTTCCTACTCCCCATACTTGGAGTCATCTTTTAATTTAAAATCTTCATTTTCCACTTTTACTGGCACAATATTTTCTTTTCCAATAATTCGGGCTGTATTGCAATCTCAAACAGCTTTTCGGTACCGGCTCCGGTTACCTTCACTTCTATTTCCATTTTCTCAAAATCTCTTATAAACTCCCCAAAAGACATTATCATCTTGAGTCTCTCCTTTTTACTAAGGGCATCAGCCACCACATTGGCTTTCCCCCGAATGATAAAGAATCTCATAATCGTAATCCTTGATTAGCTCTAACCGCCTCCTCTGGCGTATGTTGAGCTCTTTCTACGCAAAAATGTACTAGAGCTCCTATGGTTTGTGTAAATCTTGCACTTCTCTCCATACAAGTAGTGCCTCCAATCTTTAGGGAAAAACTATTGCCACGAGCCCAAGCTCATGGGTGGGGATATCGAATTTTATACTTCCTTAATTGTCTTGACGCAGACGCGATTATCTTGCTGTGCTATATAAGAAGCACCCTAATTCCTTATGCGAAGCGTCACTTACAAATCACAAAATCTCATTTTTCATCCGGCAACGCCAACATATGGGCCGCCACCAACCTTTGCTTCAGTTGTTAAAATCTTTTCTCGTATTTCTCTGTCCATTCGAACTTCTCAGTCTTACGAGTAAGCCGCGTTAAAGGGGCTACTATCTTTACAACTTGAACGAACCTCCGGTAGTGACCGGCCAATCCTACCTCTGGTAGTTTCCCTAACCATGGTCATCAATTCCTCAGTGGTCCTTTATTCATTCTTGTCAGGATCCTCCATGGGATCCTCCTCAATAACTATCCCTTCTAGGACAACATCATCAACCGCTACATCCTCACTATCAACATCATCCGGTCCTGCATTAGGACACTCTATCGGATCCGCAATCCGATCTCCAATTAGTAATAAAATATCATCGCGATGTTGCTCCTCAACCTCAGGGTTCGGAGTCCCGCTACCATATACGATAACGAACTACGCTCCTATCACGATATTTATAAGGGTTCCCATAAGGGTTTTAACTGTCAGTGCTACGTTAGGTAGCCCGACTATGAACTTGGCAAGAGTTCTTATTATCTTAGTTAACTTATTATCTTAACATCCCATCATCTCTGAGGTTTATAACGCTTAGCTCTGATACCATTTCTGTAACACCCCCAGATCCGGGGTCGGGGATCCGAGTCGTCACGGTCTTTCATTCCACAATACCACTTCACTTACTTAATAAAAATAACCTTATGCTGTGACCCCACACTAACACACACCACAACCGTTATAGTCTCAGAGATGAACATCAAAAAAAAAAATATAACCACAAGTAATTATATTCCACAATTATCTGCCAATACACCTTAAAAGGTTTTCTGAATAGATTTACATTTTATTTGCCATTATTACAATTCATATTATACATAAGTCTGGTACATCAAAAGTTGAAAGCCTAGCCTATTGGTAGTTCCTACCTCAGCTACAGCAGCATCAACGCTTCTAGAAGACTGCCGAACGTTTTCTAACCTCTTGCGAATCGGGAGCTTGGTCCGGTTCATCTTGTCTATCTGATGTTGTGTGATGAAAGAAGAAAGCAAGGGTGAGCAGCAAGCCCACCAAAATAATATGCATAATTATTTACAGTATATGAGTCTACTCATAATACTCATGAAAGTCTTGGTCAAAAGAAATGAACCAAGTTGATAACTTAATGCGATGAAGTCGCAAAATATTCAGTATATATATATACATATATACTTTTCAAAATATTGGAAGTCCTCTTCCATGCATAATATACACAAAGTCCCAGTGTATAACTGTATATAAAAAAATATCGTTGCAAGGTGATCTCATATATCTAACCTTGTCTCAACGTTTTTCTGAAAATCTTTGTCATTCATAAGACAATTATTAATTAGATATAAGTTTAAAAGATGAAGTTACCAAATACTTCACTACACTTATATCATTCCCAAATACTACTTGAACTACCACCGTTCAAGTTATAATCAATTTCAAAAGTTCATCCCACTGATGAGACCACAAGATAAGACTTGAATAGATTCAATCTTTGAAATATTATTGAATGAAAAAGTTATGAGATACTTTATTTAGTCCCGATATATATATATCCACATATATATATCCCTTTAAACATTTCCTGGAACCTCTGTTATGCAAAGTATGAACAGAGTTTGAAACATCCAATGAATTTTGGAAAGGAAAAGAATTTTGGCATAAACCCGATATCTCGCTGATCAGGCAAAGATACCAATAAGTAACCTTTTCTACTGTAGATGGATGAATTCCTCACCGGTCATCACCCTGGCCGCATTAGGACCTCGCGCTCGACCGTACCCCGGTCCCTCACGCGTTGATGGACTGCCACCCAGCCACTTACACAATAATAGACCGTACCCCGACCTGTCGCTTATGCCGACTCAATGAGATGGGCTTACTTCCCGAACGTTGGGCAAGTAATCAATTCATTTACCAAATCTGCAACCTCGTTGCGAATATAAAATACACCACAGAGCCGGATTCCCCAGGTTTTGAGCGAGTATTTAAATCCCCTTTAAAAAGGAAGATCTTAAATATAAAAATGAGTTTTGGGATCCGCTCTGACTTTTAAAAATCATTTTGAAGACTCGAAAACACTTTAAAGAGTGTTTGGAGTAAGGCTGATTTAATGAGGTAAATCAGTCCCCAGAATATTAGAAAATATCTGAATATTATTAATTAAATAATATTCCCATAAAGAATAATCTTTATAAAAATAATTGAAGTAGAAGTATTAAAATTTATACTTGAAACGAGTATTAAATAACCAAAGATATACTTATGTGAAAGTATTATCTTTATTTGAATAATCGAAAATAAGTTTGATTATTTACACCTTATTCTTTAATAAAATAAAGAATATATCTCAGCAAACAATCGGAGTCATAGATCCTCAAATGAATATTCAAATAATATTCAATAAATAAAATAAGCTGAGTCATAATACCTTGAATGAATATTATAAATAATATTCATTAAATAAAATAAAGGAGTCATACATCCTCAAATGAATATTCAAATAATATTCATAATAATATAAAAGAGTCATAAGTCCTCGAATGAATATTCAAATAATATTCAGATAAATAAATAAAAGAGTCATAAGCCCTCGAATAATATTCGAAATAATATTCAATAATAAAATAAAGTTTCAAGTTATCGAATAAACCTTATTCGATTAATAGTTTGGAAAACTATAACCATATATATATATATATATATATATATATATATCCATATCCATATAAAATCTACTCGGGATCCTCGACTCCCGGTTTTAGAAAATATTTTCACCTTTGGGTCCCTATACTAAGGGTATATGCAAGATACAACTATCCTCTAGCATAGGTATTATCAACTGAACCAACAGATATATATTTCAAGAATATGAAACAGGCATGCATATATACCATATCACATGCTACAATATATCGCAAGAATTTGCTAAATAACCAACATGCATCTATCGCAAGATAATGCATATACAAGTGTATTCATCACAACAACAGTATAACGGATAGAATACTTGCCTGAGCGACTGGGGGTTACGAATGGCTCGGGACGAGTCTGGTAACCTATAAACAACAAGTAAGTTGGAATTAAACCAAAGTCACTTGTGAATCTATACTTTAACTAACTTAGACTCTAACGCTTGTTTTGCGCTCACTGATTCGCTTAAGTCACTCGGGTACCCTCGGCTCCACCATTTTTAATAATTTAACCTTTACGAGTTTTAAAGCGATTCCTTCGCGAGTGACTTACCAACTGCCTAAAACACTTACCATAAATGTTTCATGCATTAATTAACCCTTTTTGGTCTTTAACCTACATTTCAAAGTAAGGCGAGGGAAAAAGTTTCGTTCGCGAAACGCCGTTACTTGAAACGGTCGTTTCTCCTAAACCGTAAATCGGAATCGAACGAACTACATATCAAAACGAAGCTCGTAACATGAGCTATCTAAACATGGCAGTGGTCACAATCTAGCAGGGGGTTCTCGGGTCCTAATGCTATGCACAAAAACAGTCCAAAGAAAATCGGACATTACGACGGCTATGTTTACGCGATTACCAATATTTATACCACTCCAATTCTTTACCAATTCACTACAAACCACCCAACCATCATCAATACATCAAACACAACTTATATCAAGGCAAAGTCAGTCCATAATCTCAAGGTTTTCCAACTTATTCAACCACAAACATGATCTACTAATCCATAACTTAAGATTCATTAACCATTAACCAAGATTCATATCCAAAATCACCACAAATCCAACCCAACTATCTAACATACATGGATCTTGCTATACATACATGGATATTTCTATATAGACATTAATCCATCCATAAACTCATCAAAACTCAAAGTTCAAACTATAAGTTAAAGGTGAAAGTTGTTTATACCTCCTTGAAGCTTCCTAACACAACCCAAGAGCTTTGAATGCCTAAAAGAACCTTGATCCTTGCTTGTATAACCTTAATCTTTCATAAAAATCCAAGAAAACTAAAGTTATTTCTTGAAGGTTACTATTCACCATCTTCTTCCTTGATTTATAGAAAAAGATTGGCTTGGAATTAGAAGCTTAAACTTATAGGAAGTATGTAACTTAACTAGGAGAAGCTAGGATAATTACCTTGCTAAATAATAAGTGGTGGAGCTTGGATCTTCAAATTTTAAGAAATGGGCCGAGAGCTAGCTTGGGAAGAATGATATTTTTGTGTTTTGTTTGATGAAAATGAAATGATTTGCTTGGTTGGTTGATTTTTGTGTTGTTTTTGGTTAATGACTTAATTAACCTTTTATTTGTGTGGTTATAAACCAACCACACCTCCTCCTTCCCTATGTCATGCTTGTGTCACCTTGCACATGTCATTATGCTCCCACTTGTCCACACCTTGTGGTTTGATGATGTCACAATCCCTGGCTTCTTGTACAAGCTTGTCTCTTGGTCACTTATTTGTTTTACGGTTCGCTTATCTTTCGTTCTCGTTTATCGTTTGAGGGATCATACCCGGGATCTTATTACTTAGGTTCCCTTAACCTTTCTCAATATATTATATTCCTTTTATGATCCTCTCTTATAATCCTTTAATTTAAATCCTTTTTATCCTGTTACCTTATACTCAATTCTCTCCGTATATTGTGGATTTCCGGGAAAAATCAAAGTGTTCGGAATTGGATTCTGACGATCTTTACATACACTTATATACCACATAGAGTACTAATAATATCCCATAAGATCAATAACAGAACCCCTACATAGCGTGGCATGAAAAGTTTTCTCATTCAGCAAAAACACTATTCATAAGGGTTTCAAAAATTCCCAAAAATTGGGGTTATTACAGTCTCCCCTCCTTAAAAGGATTCCGTCCCGGAATCAGATAGAAAATGAATAGGGATACCTTCCTAGCATTGCACCTTCTAACTCTTAAGTAAATTTTCCCACATTGTGGTCCTACCACCAAACTCTGCCTAGTTTAATAATCCTTCTCCTAAGCACTTGTTCTTTTTCACTCTATAACCCTTCCTGGTTGCTCCATATAGGTTACGTCGGGTTGCATATCTATGCGCTCATATGCCTCTATTTATCTGGCATCTAAATTACACTTCCTTAACATTGATACGTGAAACACGTTACGACCTGCTACATGTTCGGGGTTAGGGCTAGCTCATATGCTAACTTCCCAAACGTCTTAACATATCCAAGGGTCCAATAAATTGTAGACTTAGCTTTCCTTTCTTTCCGAACCTCATCAATCCTTTCCAAGGGATACCTATAGCATTACTAGGTCCCCTATTTCATACTCTTTATCCTTTCGTGTCAAATCAACATACTTATCATGTCCATCTTGGGCTACTACCAGCCGTCCTCTGATTAGATCTATCATATCCTTGGTCCTTTGGACTACTGCGGGTCCGAGCATCTTGCGCTCTACAACTTCATCCTAACATAAGGGAGATCGACATTGTCTTCCTTCAAGGATCTCATAAGGCGACATCTCGATAATGACATATGATCTATTGTCGTAAGATAACTCAATCCGAATTAAGTGATCATTCCAAATTCTTTCAAGTCTATTACACAGACTCTCATCATAGCTTCCAATCATTAGAGCTCTTGCTTCTCAATACCCATTCTTTTCCAGTTCGTAATCGCTACTACCTTCCGTTTCTAATATTATACGGGTTATACTTTTGCTCGCTAGCGTTCTATAACCTTTTAATAACCACGTCAACCTTAGTATCACGAATGTGTTCCCATTCCGCATACTACCACCACTTTATTACTCCTTTTTCAGTTGTTTCTATTTTCCAAAATTTGATCAATCAAATAGAAGTAAGGGAATTTGTTGAGAGATCACTATGATCATGAACACTTGTTATATCGCATAGTTAGTACAGAAGGTGGCCAGCCTTTAGTACTTGACAAGCAATTAAACAATAGATGGTATCCTACTAGGCTTCTATCACACAGATAGATAGTCATTCGGCAATACCTCCCCTTCTGGAAGGGTTGTCCTTCTCAGATTACATGAAATGAAAAGAAGAGAAAAGAATGAATTGAAGAGAATTGTATATTCATAAAAATTTTATTGCCATAAAATATCTGGCTTGGAATCTACCTCTGAACTATAGAGGTTTGTCATAGAAGAACAAAACATATATGTATTTATATCCGCATCAAGTATTATAGCATCGCATTTCACGTGCCTAAATATTTTCGCTATCCCGTCCATCATTCTATGGACCCATGCTCTTCCTCGAGCTTATACACAATTACCTTTGAAACTCCCTCGACATCGAAAATCGAATCTGGGATCTCATTCTAGACATCATCGTTACTAGAATTCTATGCTTGCACCGCAACCTTCCTCGTATAATAATACGACTCCCTATTGATAAGAAAGAATAATAATTCACTAGGTAGACACTCTACTTAATTAGTCTATCAATGATAACTTATACACTACCACGACCCGATTAGGGGTACTCAATCTCGACACCTATTCCAATACAACTCTCACGGTTGTAATCAGCTCGATACTCGCAGAATCATTGCTGCCTTACTATGGTCCACCACTGACCTACTGTAGTCATTCATTTTCCATGAAGTCTTAATATCTAACCATACGGAGTCCATACATGTCGTATCAAATACTTCTAAGGAGTTAACATAATCACCAATCATAATTCATGAAGAACACTCCAAACTCTGGCGTACTTTCATGACATGAAGTAGATAAAATTGCAGAAGAGTTTCAATCAAAGTAACGATAGCAGGTTAATACCATTCTTAATCATATGCCTTCGATAGAAGACTTAAATCAAAGGTTCGTTTAGTCCTTTTGAAACATGGTCCAGGCTCATTCTCAAGATAGTACCTCCTAAGATAGATTGCCCGCTCCTGGCGATTACACGAATTAAACCTTTACCGAACTACTATTACGGTTGGGTATTGCACAGTCATCAGAAGGAATGTCAATCTTCCAAACCATAATACAACCTTCATAGCTTTAACCATCATCACTGTATTCCTTTGGCACAAGCGCCTATAATTATCCTTTTACCGTTAAAGTGTCGGCCACCTCTTTGGCCTTTCCTGATAGTAATAGTTCCTTATAATCAATGTCTTTTAACCACCTTCAACTAAATTTTCTACCTCATTTCAATCACAGCTTATGTGAAGATGTTTTCCTTAAAATCTGATGAGTAAAAAAAAAATATCACCATTTTTCCATAAGTTATTGCCTCAATCTTTAGAGGTTAATCACTGTCACGACTGACTCTCAATCATACTTAGAACATCTTTTATCCTAGGCCCTAATTGCCCTGACAATTTCAACCTTTACTGGTTCGATCCATACTTTCTCGTGGTTTAACACGTGCCCCACTTGGCAACATCATAATTACGTCATATTTCCTTTATCATCATTTCTATTCTTGAGAATTTTGGATATTACCTTTCTCCTTGTAAAACCTCTAAGGTTATTCTTAAATTCTTCATTCGGTACTCCCTAGGTACAGGGTATATCAAAATACCATTTACTAATACTAGAACCATAGTCTATATACTTCTGAAAAAATTTCTCCATTGATCCTTAAAGGTTGTTAATACCTTAATCCTTCCCAATTCATACTGTCAAACTCATACTATCCCTACTAAGGGTGAAATGCCAACCTTTATGCATTCCCCTTAGGATTCATTTTAAGTTACCGATGTTCTATCCTTAATTCCACCTTTAAAAGGTACCTGCATCCTTCCATGGATAAATCAAGTCATATATCCTTGATAGATTATCTTATTCAACATTCCCCATCTCGATAGTCTATACCTCACTTCATAATAGCATCCTTATTCAAATTGAGGTCAATCCATATGGCCTCCAAAAGATAACAATGATCATCCGCTTGTCTTGCCTAATTTGGTAACGATAACAAGGATGTTCTGGAAGATATTGGTCGTGTTCAACGTGAACTTCTTCTTAATAATTCCTTATTTACTTTTGTTGTTTATCTCAACAGTCATCTCAATGTTGGGATATCGTTCATACCTGGCGTCTCCCTTCCTGGGTATCAAGCCACCGGTCTTACACTTCACATTCTTGAAGGTTACTTCCTTCATCCAATTTTCCTAATTTCTTACTTCCTTGTCTCCTCAGTCTATCCGCGTCTCATATTTAACCTTCGAACTATCTCAAGTTTTCCTCAAATCCTCCCAACTTAAAGGGGATAAAATATACATAACTCTTATGCCTTCAACCATCAATTTAACTCATGGTGAATCACCCTTATCCTGACGATCACATACTTTTCTATTTCTATTACTACGAGTTCTTAGGGTTTCCTCATACCCAACTCCCTTATCGTTCCTCAAACTCTATTGCTGTTATATTCTTTTCCACTTCAATTTCCTTTTATTTTCCTTTCTCTTATCATTATTTCATGAACCAACACAACATAAGCATTGATTTCAAACATCCCGTCATTCTGGATTCGTGTCCTCAGAACGAATCTTGATAACTTTTATAACTTAGATTCATAATTCATCATACTCATCCACTTTTGTTCTAGCTCCAAAGCTTTTACACTATCTCCATAACCTTGGGAATTACTTTCCCGAAAACAATTGACTGAACTTAAATCAGTTTATTCTATCCTCTGGCTCCGTGCCTTTCTTGGTCTTTCACCAGCAGGTGGCCTCTCTCTTAGGAGGGTAAGTGATAAAAATAGTCTTTTGTGATTCGTCAATCATTTAGAATCTCAACTGATTCCTCTATTTCCTTTAGCCAGGCTATTGCCTCGACTGGGTCAACCTGTTCCTTGGAACTCTGAGAGCTTAACGACTTAAAGGTCATGAAGAATTTCCTACCGCATTGTTTCCTCAAGGTGGTGGTTGGGGATAATAGTCTAAGTTCTTTTAAGACAGGTCCATGAATTTCCGTATAGGAGTACCGTCTTGGGTCTCCTTATCTCGCTCGACTTTTGTTTCCTCAGTCTAAATGTTTCTTCCTACTCCCCATACTTGGAGTCATCTTTTAATTTAAAATCTTCATTTTCCACTTTTACTGGCACAATATTTTCTTTTCCAATAATTCGGGCTGTATTGCAATCTCAAACAGCTTTTCGGTACCGGCTCCGGTTACCTTCACTTCTATTTCCATTTTCTCAAAATCTCTTATAAACTCCCCAAAAGACATTATCATCTTGAGTCTCTCCTTTTTACTAAGGGCATCAGCCACCACATTGGCTTTCCCCCGAATGATAAAGAATCTCATAATCGTAATCCTTGATTAGCTCTAACCGCCTCCTCTGGCGTATGTTGAGCTCTTTCTACGCAAAAATGTACTAGAGCTCCTATGGTTTGTGTAAATCTTGCACTTCTCTCCATACAAGTAGTGCCTCCAATCTTTAGGGAAAAACTATTGCCACGAGCCCAAGCTCATGGGTGGGGATATCGAATTTTATACTTCCTTAATTGTCTTGACGCAGACGCGATTATCTTGCTGTGCTATATAAGAAGCACCCTAATTCCTTATGCGAAGCGTCACTTACAAATCACAAAATCTCATTTTTCATCCGGCAACGCCAACATATGGGCCGCCACCAACCTTTACTTCAGTTGTTAAAATCTTTTCTCGTATTTGTCTGTCCATTCGAACTTCTCAGTCTTACGAGTAAGCCGCGTTAAAGGGGCTACTATCTTTACAACTTGAACGAACCTCCGGTAGTGACTGGCCAATCCTACCTCTGGTAGTTTCCCTAACCATGGTCATCAATTCCTCAGTGGTCCTTTATTCATTCTTGTCAGGATCCTCCATGGGATCCTCCTCAATAACTATCCCTTCTAGGACAACATCATCAACCGCTACATCCTCACTATCAACATCATCCGGTCCTGCATTAGGACACTCTATCGGATCCGCAATCCGATCTCCAATTAGTAATAAAATATCATCGCGATGTTGCTCCTCAACCTCAGGGTTCGGAGTCCCGCTACCATATACGATAACGAACTACGCTCCTAACACGATATTTATAAGGGTTCCCATAAGGGTTTTAACTGTCAGTGCTACGTTAGGTAGCCCGACTATGAACTTGGCAAGAGTTCTTATTATCTTAGTTAACTTATTATCTTAACGTCCCATCATCTCTGAGGTTTATAACGCTTAGCTCTGATACCATTTCTGTAACACCCCCAGATCCGGGGTCGGGGATCCGAGTCGTCACGGTCTTTCATTCCACAATACCACTTCACTTACTTAATAAAAATAACCTTATGCTGTGACCCCGCACTAACACACACCACAACCCGTTATAGTCTCAGAGATGAACATCAAAAAAAAAATATAACCACAAGTAATTATATTCCACAATTATCTGCCAATACACCTTAAAAGGTTTTCTGAATAGATTTACATTTTATTTGCCATTATTACAATTCATATTATACATAAGTCTGGTACATCAAAAGTTGAAAGCCTAGCCTATTGGTAGTTCCTACCTCAGCTACAGCAGCATCAACGCTTCCAGAAGACTGCCGAACGTTTTCTAACCTCTTGCGAATCGGGAGCTTGGTCCGGTTCATCTTGTCTATCTGATGTTGTGTGATGAAAGAAGAAAGCAAGGGTGAGCAGCAAGCCCACCAAAATAATATGCATAATTATTTACAGTATATGAGTCTACTCATAATACTCATGAAAGTCTTGGTCAAAAGAAATGAACCAAGTTGATAACTTAATGCGATGAAGTCGCAAAATATTCAGTATATATATATACATATATACTTTTCAAAATATTGGAAGTCCTCTTCCATGCATAATATACACAAAGTCCCAGTGTATAACTGTATATAAAAAAATATCGTTGCAAGGTGATCTCATATATCTAACCTTGTCTCAACGTTTTTCTGAAAATCTTTGTCATTCATAAGACAATTATTAATTAGATATAAGTTTAAAAGATGAAGTTACCAAATACTTCACTACACTTATATCATTCCCAAATACTACTTGAACTACCACCGTTCAAGTTATAATCAATTTCAAAAGTTCATCCCACTGATGAGACCACAAGATAAGACTTGAATAGATTCAATCTTTGAAATATTATTGAATGAAAAAGTTATGAGATACTTTATTTAGTCCCGATATATATATATCCACATATATATATCCCTTTAAACATTTCCTGGAACCTCTGTTATGCAAAGTATGAACAGAGTTTGAAACATCCAATGAATTTTGGAAAGGAAAAGAATTTTGGCATAAACCCGATATCTCGCTGATCAGGCAAAGATACCAATAAGTAACCTTTTCTACTGTAGATGGATGAATTCCTCACCGGTCATCACCCTGGCCGCATTAGGACCTCGCGCTCGACCGTACCCCGGTCCCTCACGCGTTGATGGACTGCCACCCAGCCACTTACACAATAATAGACCGTACCCCGGCCTGTCGCTTATGCCGACTCAATGAGATGGGCTTACTTCCCGAACGTTGGGCAAGTAATCAATTCATTTACCAAATCTGCAACCTCGTTGCGAATATAAAATACACCACAGAGCCGGATTCCCCAGGTTTTGAGCGAGTATTTAAATCCCCTTTAAAAAGGAAGATCTTAAATATAAAAATGAGTTTTGGGATCCGCTCTGACTTTTAAAAATCATTTTGAAGACTCGAAAACACTTTAAAGAGTGTTTGGAGTAAGGCTGATTTAATGAGGTAAATCAGTCCCCAGAATATTAGAAAATATCTGAATATTATTAATTAAATAATATTCCCATAAAGAATAATCTTTATAAAAATAATTGAAGTAGAAGTATTAAAATTTATACTTGAAACGAGTATTAAATAACCAAAGATATACTTATGTGAAAGTATTATCTTTATTTGAATAATCGAAAATAAGTTTGATTATTTACACCTTATTCTTTAATAAAATAAAGAATATATCTCAGCAAACAATCGGAGTCATAGATCCTCAAATGAATATTCAAATAATATTCAATAAATAAAATAAGCTGAGTCATAATACCTTGAATGAATATTATAAATAATATTCATTAAATAAAATAAAGGAGTCATACATCCTCAAATGAATATTCAAATAATATTCATAATAATATAAAAGAGTCATAAGTCCTCGAATGAATATTCAAATAATATTCAGATAAATAAATAAAAGAGTCATAAGCCCTCGAATAATATTCGAAATAATATTCAATAATAAAATAAAGTTTCAAGTTATCGAATAAACCTTATTCGATTAATAGTTTGGAAAACTATAACCATATATATATATATAAATATATATATATAAATATATATATCCATATCCATATAAAATCTACTCGGGATCCTCGACTCCCGGTTTTAGAAAATATTTTCACCTTTGGGTCCCTATACTAAGGGTATATGCAAAATACAACTATCCTCTAGCATAGGTATTATCAACTGAACCAACAGATATATATTTCAAGAATATGAAATAGGCATGCATATATACCATATCACATGCTACAATATATCGCAAGAATTTGCTAAATAACCAACATGCATCTATCGCAAGATAATGCATATACAAGTGTATTCATCACAACAACAGTATAACGGATAGAATACTTGCCTGAGCGACTGGGGGTTACGAATGGCTCGGGACGAGTCTGGTAACCTATAAACAACAAGTAAGTTGGAATTAAACCAAAGTCACTTGTGAATCTATACTTTAACTAACTTAGACTCTAACGCTTGTTTTGCGCTCACTGATTCGCTTAAGTCACTCGGGTACCCTCGGCTCCACCATTTTTAATAATTTAACCTTTACGAGTTTTAAAGAGATTCCTTCGCGAGTGACTTACCAACTGCCTAAAACACTTACCATAAATGTTTCATGCATTAATTAACCCTTTTTGGTCTTTAACCTACATTTCAAAGTAAGGCGAGGGAAAAAGTTTCGTTCGCGAAACGCCGTTACTTGAAACGGTCGTTTCTCCTAAACCGTAAATCGGAATCGAACGAACTACATATCAAAACGAAGCTCGTAACATGAGCTATCTAAACATGGCAGTGGTCACAATCTAGCAGGGGGTTCTCGGGTCCTAATGCTATGCACAAAAACAGTCCAAAGAAAATCGGACATTACGACGGCTATGTTTACGCGATTACCAATATTTATACCACTCCAATTCTTTACCAATTCACTACAAACCACCCAACCATCATCAATACATCAAACACAACTTATATCAAGGCAAAGTCAGTCCATAATCTCAAGGTTTTCCAACTTATTCAACCACAAACATGATCTACTAATCCATAACTTAAGATTCATTAACCATTAACCAAGATTCATATCCAAAATCACCACAAATCCAACCCAACTATCTAACATACATGGATCTTGCTATACATACATGGATATTTCTATATAGACATTAATCCATCCATAAACTCATCAAAACTCAAAGTTCAAACTATAAGTTAAAGGTGAAAGTTGTTTATACCTCCTTGAAGCTTCCTAACACAACCCAAGAGCTTTGAATGCCTAAAAGAACCTTGATCCTTGCTTGTATAACCTTAATCTTTCATAAAAATCCAAGAAAACTAAAGTTATTTCTTGAAGGTTACTATTCACCATCTTCTTCCTTGATTTATAGAAAAAGATTGGCTTGGAATTAGAAGCTTAAACTTATAGGAAGTATGTAACTTAACTAGGAGAAGCTAGGATAATTACCTTGCTAAATAATAAGTGGTGGAGCTTGGATCTTCAAATTTTAAGAAATGGGCCGAGAGCTAGCTTGGGAAGAATGATATTTTTGTGTTTTGTTTGATGAAAATGAAATGATTTGCTTGGTTGGTTGATTTTTGTGTTGTTTTTGGTTAATGACTTAATTAACCTTTTATTTGTGTGGTTATAAACCAACCACACCTCCTCCTTCCCTATGTCATGCTTGTGTCACCTTGCACATGTCATTATGCTCCCACTTGTCCACACCTTGTGGTTTGATGATGTCACAATCCCTGGCTTCTTGTACAAGCTTGTCTCTTGGTCACTTATTTGTTTTACGGTTCGCTTATCTTTCGTTCTCGTTTATCGTTTGAGGGATCATACCCGGGATCTTATTACTTAGGTTCCCTTAACCTTTCTCAATATATTATATTCCTTTTATGATCCTCTCTTATAATCCTTTAATTTAAATCCTTTTTATCCTGTTACCTTATACTCAATTCTCTCCGTATATTGTGGATTTCCGGGAAAAATCAAAGTGTTCGGAATTGGATTCTGACGATCTTTACATACACTTATATACCACATAGAGTACTAATAATATCCCATAAGATCAATAACAGAACCCCTACATAGCGTGGCATGAAAAGTTTTCTCATTTAGCAAAAACACTATTCATAAGGGTTTCAAAAATTCCCAAAAATTGGGGTTATTACAACTCCTTATCAAATGCTAAAAGAAAAGAGGCCCAGTCTTAAACATCTTCATGTATTTGGATGTAAGTGTTTTGTTTTGAGAACTCACACTGATCAACTTGGAAAGTTTGAATCAAAGGTTGATGAAGGAATCTTTATTGGATACTCACCATGAAAAGCTTACAGAGTGTTCAATCTAAGAACACACACTTTAGTAGTCTCCATAAATATATCTTTTGATGATACGAAGATTCCTGGTTTTGAAGAAGACACTCAAGAAAGTTTAGTCTTTGCAAATGAGAAGGCATTGTTGGAATCTGGATCAATCTCTAAGGAACTGTCAAATTTTGATGATCAAATTCTGACATTCCTTTAGATTCTGAAGATAATCATTGTGCTAATGAGCCTGCACAAGTTGAGGGGGAGCAACAGCAAAGGTTAGTTGATGATACTAACACTGAAGAATCATCTCAAAGTTCTTCTCAATCCAATGAGGATTCAACATTAGAAGAACATGAGTCAAGACCCAATAATTCATCAGGAAATAACTCAACAGATTCAGGGGGAGCCTCAAATGGATTTGATGAGGCATAGCTTCAATAAGAGTCGTGTTCTTTCTTTCTACAACTCCATTCTGCTGTGGAGTTCCAGGTGCAGAAAATTCCTGCTTTATTCTTTGCTCTTTGCAGAACTCTTCCATGTTTGAATTCTTGAACTCAGTGCCATTATCACTTCTTATTATTTTAACAGAATCTTTGACTAAATTATCCAGTTGTCTGACATTATTAGTTATAGTAGATGCAGTTTCATTCTTCTTGTGCAAGAAATACACCCAAGTGTATCTTGTGAACTCATCCACTATAACCATAGCATATTTCTTCTTTGTAATAGACATGACATTGACTGGACCAAATAGATCAACATGCAGTAAGTGATAAGGCTCAAGAATTGAGGATTCAGTTTTGCTCTTGAATGAAGATTTTCTTTGTTTTGCCTTTTGACATGAGTCACAAAGACCATCAGGAGCAAATATTGATTTTGGCAGTCCTCTCACAAGATCTTTCTTTACTAGCTCATTTATGTTGTTAAAATTTAAATGAGAGAGTCTCTTGTGCCAATTCCAGCTTTCTTCAATTGATGCTCTACTTAACAGATAGATTGCAGAACCATTAGAATTTGTTGAAAGCCTGGCTTCATATATGTTACCATGTCTGTAACCTTTCAAAACCACTTTGCCTGTAGAATTACTTACAACTTCACAGTGTTCTTCAAAGAAATCCACATGATAACCTCCGTCACAGATTTGACTCACACTTAGCAGATTGTGTTTAAGTCCTAAGACAAGAGCTACTGTTTAAATTATGACATTCCCAAGATTGATATTGCCATATCCCAGAGTCTTTCCCATGTTGCCATCTCCATAAAAAACTCCTGGGCCAGCTTTCTGCTCAAAGTCTGATAGCAGGGCTTTATTTTCAGTCATACGTCCTGACATCCACTGTCCAGAACCAGGATGTTTTTCTTGTTGCCCTGCAATCACAAAGACCACTATTGATTAGTTTTAAGGACCCAAACTTGCTTGGATCCTTTGGACTTGTTATGTTTGTTAGCATTTGCAGCGGATTTAGTTTCAAAGTTTATGCTAACATGCTTTTTATCAGACTTTATATCAGACTTTGCATCAGAATTTACACTAGTAGGAATTACACTAATTTTCTTTAAAGAAGGTTTTATTTCATAATAATTGTTATAGGGAGAATTTCGTATAACAATGTTGTGGAGGTTAATGGGCGGAACAAAGATCAAAGACGGTGTTTGAGGGCGGAGGAAGGTTGTTTGGTGGTGGCTGAGCTTGTATGTGGACTCCTTAAGAAAGAATAGGGTTTGTTATTCTCTGTCAAGTGTCGACTCATGTCTCATACAAGTGCCTACGTACCCTATTTATAGGGATCAAGCCTCACGTAGTTCTTGGGGAACAAGTCACGTAGGCTAGGGTTAGGACTCTTCAGCCCGTGTAGCCCAAGCCCACGATAAAGTCAGGCCTTCAGCCAATTAGTCACGTAAATCTCGATCGGCTCCACACGCTTCCTACAATCTCGCGGCATCTCCGCAATCCTTCCCGTGATTGTAGGAACAACCCGTGTCGACCCCGAAATCTACGAGCAACTCAGTCATCTATGAGTCACTTTCCATGTTGCACACAAAGTCTTTCGATATGGGCCGGCCTGGTCACCTCGGCCCGCACCGCCTTCAAACAATAAATATAATGTTACCTCTGTTTCTATAAGATATGGGCTCATGAGCTCAGCCCGTGTGTGGGCAGTTAAGCCCACCTCGCATGAAGGCACCTGAGCCCACCTCGCGTGGGCACAACCGAGCTCAGCTCGCATATGAGAGCCCAAATGACAAATGTGAGCTCACCTTACATGTGTGAGCCCAGCTCGCATGTCCTCACTTGAGCCCAGCTCGCGTGTTTGAGCCCAGCTCTCATGTCATCACTTGAGCCCAGCTCGCATGTTTGAGCCCAGCTCTCATGTCATGAGCCCAGCTCGCATGTGAACCCAGCTCGCATGTTACGAGCCCAGCCCGCATGTGCTGGCCCAAGTTATATAAATCCATGGTTCTAGCCCACACACGAGAGTCCAGCTATTTAGTACACCCACAGGGACCTGTTTAGGGCCCATGGCCGAAAGCGGGCATAACAACTACCCCCCAAAATTCCTGGTCGCATCTTGAGGCCAGGTATTTTCTAATCTTTTTATGGCCTCGCAAGTGTGAGCCCACCAGGCCGCACCAAACCGCCTCGCGTGTCTCGCCTCGCATGCCTTTCATCTTTGCATTCATTTTGACAGCCGTTGGACAGCTGGCGTGGGGATTCGTGTCATCTTATGAGATGACGACACGTGTCGCCTCCTCCTTTCTCTCTCCTATCTCCTATAAATATGTGAGATTTCAATTCATTTCTCACATTTCCAAAAACACTTCCTGAATTGCTGCTCAATTTGCTCAAGGATCTACCACGGCGAAGATTATCATTTCAACAAGAACCGTCTACCGGCGGCGATATTCTCTGGGACCAGATTCATCAGGATCTTCATACACCTCTCCCACAGGTACTCTTCGATTCGAGCCCGTTCTTTATTCATGCTTTATTCACGCACACCATGCGAGCACACACCACATGTTCGATGCGAGTTCACACACAACCACAACGCGCGATACGAGCCCTTTCGCTCGTTTAGATACTTAGGTGCGATCCCGTGTGAGATGTGAGGACACTTAGGTGCGATCCCATACTTGTTTTTTTTTTGTTTTCTTTTTAGGGCCACACACTAATTTTCACCATCTTTTACAGATGTCGAGTGCGTCTTCAGCCCGCTCCTATGGATCATCTCGCTCTTCCTCGAGCCCGGCTCGCACCTCTGCTAGCCCGGCTTGCTCTTCAGCTACTCCATCTCCATTAAACCAATACCCTCCTGAGCAGCGAGGCTCCAAGGACTTCCAACGTGAGCTGACCTCTCTTTCTGGTCGTCTTAGCCAACCTATCTCTCCCGGCTCAGCTATCACCCCTCAAGGGGCTCTGAACATCGCCAGAGTTGAGAACTCGATGCGAGCAGCTGGATCCGGCTCGCTTGATATTCACCTCGACCCGAACCCTGAGGATTTTACCAGGGAGAAGAATATATATAATTGGAGAAATAGGCCCGTGGACCTCTCTCATATTCCAGCCTCCCTTGGGGTAGAAGAGCTGCTAAACCGCGAGCCTGCTCCCTTGGATAAAGACCGAGCCGAGGAGATTTTAAGAGAAATGGCTGAAGAGAGGGCAGCCCGTCTGAGGCAAGCAGCAGCTAACCACCTCGACCCCATTCACCTTGGCTCAGAATCAACTGACAGCGACCTGGGGAGTGCATACTATGACACCAGGAAGAAAGGAAAAGAGCCTGTAGCTGCTGAATATCCCATCCTGGGACTCGAGGGTGAAGAGGACGGCTCGCATTGGTCCTATGACTCTCCTCAGAGCGAGGAGGTGGCAGATGTTACAAGTCAGTACAAGATTTGTAACTATAATTATGCCCCCGCAGCCTCTCCTGAGCCTTATGTGCCTCCTGCCCAGCCTGAGCTCGAGGGTGAGATTGTTTTCAGAAGGCAGATCATTCCTGATGGGGAGGAGAGCTCAACTGCAAACGAGGAGGTTAAGGTGCTCGCTTGCCGCGACCTGCCTACCTCGCTGACTCAGAAACATCTGGCCGAGCACATTGAGCAGTTTCAGCTCGAGGGCCATATTGTCTTGCCCCTACCTCATATGAGATGCTATAGATTCAATCACTCAGAGAATGGAGGCAGGGTGCCTCGCATGGTCTTGTCCACCTTCCTATTAAGGCTGGGAATCTCCTCTCCTCTTCATCCCTTCATCAAAGATGTTTGCGAGTACTTCCAGCTCGCACCCCTTCAGATCAATCCAAACGGATACCGGGCCGCCCTCGCATTGTACATCATGTACCACAAATGCGGGTACCCTTCTCTAACCGCGAGGCAGCTGGGTTACTTCCTCCATTTGAAGCATTCTCCTAACGACTTTGGGTATTTCTACTTCTCTGTCTGGCCGTGCTTCAACAAGAAGAACCTCATCCACAACGGGCCGAGCAACTCAGGGAAGTGGAAGAGCCCTTACTTCTATATCCACGAGGTGCCTCGAGTCCAGACTCATTTTTATTATAATCCATGTAAGTTTTCTCCTGCCCGCTCCCGTCTCTTCTACCATAGCTCTTTCCTTTTAACAAGAATTTCTTTTATCTCCAGCCACCCCGCCTCGCACTGTCCTTGTGGGACAGGAAAAGATAAACGCGGACAGTCTTCTAAACCTTCCTAAGGTGGACCGGGACATCCGAAAACTCATAACGACCACCAATCTGGTCGCATGTGGGTTTTTGAAGGAAGGAGTGAGGCTGACTCCTCAGAAGAAATCTAGGAAGAGATCCAGAAAGGGTAAGAATATCGGGCCCGCACGTCCGGGCCTGGCTGCTCGCATGCGCGAGCTTGTGTGCTCGCGTTTATTTTCCTGCATGCATCTCGTTTCACATCGCACTTTAATTCTCCGTATTTTTCACCTGCTCGCATTACTTCTTTCCTTTGCATCTTGCTGTGACTAATCTATTGCTTTGTTGTTTTCTTTTTCAGAAATGGCCATCTCTCCTATCCCCTTCATGGAAGAGGCTGAGCAGGCTGCGGCCTCGGGCCCAGCTCAGCCCGCAGCTGCGAGCATAAGGGCTCGCTCTCAGGCCAATCCTCCGGCCTGCATGACTACTCTCTCCGAGCACCTCAAGGATTCAGGGCCCTCTCCTCGACTAAAGAGGCACAGAGGTAAAGAAGGAAAAACTGGCGAGCCTGAGCCAAAGAAAGCTGCTCCCTCTGATGCTCCTCTTCCCTCTTCTTCTTCTACCAATATGGTTGCGACCACATTCGGCCGGCTCGCCCAAGGTCACATCAGCGAGCAGGATTTAAAGGATTGGTCTTCTTCTGCTCTCGAGGTTAACCAGGATGCACTCTCCCGAGCCGCGGCCGAAGTATACTATCGTCAGTTATCTAAGGCTCGAGATATGCGAGCCCTCAGCCAGACCAACACAAAGCTCGAGGCTAAAGTCAAGTCCCTTCAGAGTAAGGTCGCTGAGCACGGGCAAGAGAAAGTTACGCTGGTGAACAACTATAATCAGAAGATAGTTAACCTGAACGCTGCTCACGACAAGGCCCTAAGGGAGCAGAAGGAGGCTCATGACCTGGCTGCTGAGGCATGTAAGAAGGAGAAGGATGCCCTCGAGGAGAGGGTGCTCGAGCTGGAGGGATCAGTCTCTGCCCTGACCGAGGGCCGTGAGGCCGCCCTCGCTGATGCTAGGAACCTGGGGGCCAGGAATTTCATGAAAGTCTTTGTGAAGAAGGTTCCTGACTTCGATTGGGCGGCTCTGGGTGCGAGCACAGCGAGGCATGCTGACAAGTTGAAGCTGGAGATGGAGAGGGATGCCCAAATTGCTGAGGAGGCTCGGCTCGCGGCCGAGAAGGCCCAAGTCGCTGGTGAAAATCGTGAGGGAGCAGAGGCCGATAACCCTTAATGTAATTTTGATTAGAACTAGACTTTTGACTGGGTAAGCGGGCACCCCTCTCGCCTCGCATTTGTATTTGAAATATTCTGCCTCGGGGCATAACTTATTTAACTTTTGTTTGTATAAAATGTCTAAGTTTTTTATGCCCGCGTATGTCTTTACAGTGCTAGCTGGTTTTTTTTTTTTTTTTACCATGCTTCTACTGACCAAAAAGTAATCATAACTCTGGCCGCTTATGGCGAGCGTTACCCCTTCACTGCGAGCCCAATTTATTCAGCTCGTGTCATTTTTTTTTAATCAAACAACCATTGAAAGAGAATGCCAAGTGGAACAAGCCCGCATCGACTCGCATGTGTTGTAGGTGTGCTCGCACTAGGAGCTCGCATGTGTCTTCTCCTCGCATCATGCGACTTTGAGTATGTTTGATGGAGGGCTGGGCCCCCTGGGTCGCATTTATGGTTTTGAGGGCCAGGGTATGAGCTCGCATCGCGGGCCTATATCTCTATCCACATCTTTTATCTACTATGTGTTCGTATTTGTCTAAGCGGGCCGTGGCCCGGCTCGTTTCATGTTCTTGGCATCAAGCGGGTCGGGGCCCAGCTTGATTTAACATGTTAATAAAACAACTGTTCTGTCCTCGCATGGGTTCCCAAGGATGGGGTCCCCTGCTGGGTATTTAATCTATTAACAGAAGTTAAAATATCAAGTGCACAAATAGAGATCAATCGTTTATTCATAGATAATGGGAAGTAAAAGGAATACATGCTTGTGGTCTCAGGGAGGCACCTATATGGCACTACCCCCCGAGACTTAGGAATATTTGAAGATAATACTAAGTCTGAAAAGAATAATATTACTGATAATACTTGCGAAGGTGTTCCGCGTTCCAGGCTCTTGGGATCAACTTGTCTTGCATATCATTGAGGTGGTAGGTTCCCTCCCAGAGCACCGATTTTATCTTGTAAGGGCCTACCACCTCAATGATATGCAAGACAAGTTGATCCCAAGAGCCTGGAACGTGGAACACCTTCGCAAGTATTATCAGTAATATTATTCTTTTCAGACTTAGTATTATCTTCAAATATTCCTAAGTCTCGGGGGGTAGTGCCATATAGGTGCCTCCCTGAGACCACAAGCATGTATTCCTTTCACTTCCCATTATCTATGAATAAATGATTGATCTCTATTTGTGCACTTGATATTTTAACTTCTGTTAATAGATTAAATACCCAGCAGGGGACCCCATCCTTGGGAACCCATGCGAGGACAGAACAGTTGTTTTATTAACATGTTAAATCAAGCTGGGCCCCGACCCGCTTGATGCCAAGAACATGAAACGAGCCGGGCCACGACCCGCTTAGACAAATACGAACACATAGTAGATAAAAGATGTGGATAGAGATATAGGCCCGCGATGCGAGCTCATACCCTGGCCCTCAAAACCATAAATGCGACCCAGGGGGCCCAGCCCTCCATCAAACATACTCAAAGTCGCATGATGCGAGGAGAAGACACATGCGAGCTCCTAGTGCGAGCACACCTACAACACCTGCGAGTCGATACGGGCTTGTTCCACTTGGCATTCTCTTTCAATGGTTGTTTGATTAAAAAAAAAAATGACACGAGCTGAATAAATTGGGCTCGCAGTGAAGGGGTAACGCTCGCCATAAGCGGCCAGAGTTATGATTACTTTTTGGTCAGTAGAAGCATGGTAAAAAAAAAAAACCAGCTAGCACTGTAAAGACATACGCGGGCACAAAAAACTTAGACATTTTATACAAACAAAAGTTAAATAAGTTATGCCCCGAGGCAGAATATTTCAAATACAAACGCGAGGCGAGAGGGGTGCCCGCTTACCCAGTCAAAAGTCTAGTTCTAATCAAAATTACATTAAGGGTTATCGGCCTCTGCTCCCTCACGATTTTCACCAGCGACCTCGGCCTTCTCGGCCGCGAGCCGAGCCTCCTCAGCAATTTGGGCATCCCTCTCCATCTCCAGCTTCAACTTGTCAGCATGCCTCGCTGTGCTCGCACCCAGAGCCGCCCAATCGAAGTCAGGAACCTTTTTCATAAAGACTTTCATGAAATTCCTGGCCCCCAGGTTCCTAGCATCAGCGAGGGCGGCCTCACGGCCCTCGGTCAGGGCAGAGACTGATCCCTCCAGCTCGAGCACCCTCTCCTCGAGGGCATCCTTCTCCTTCTTACATGCCTCAGCAGCCAGGTCATGAGCCTCCTTCTGCTCCCTTAGGGCCTTATCGTGAGCAGCGTTCAGGTTAACTATCTTCTGATTATAGTTGTTCACCAGCGTAACTTTCTCTTGCCCGTGCTCAGCGACCTTACTCTGAAGGGACTTGACTTTAGCCTCGAGCTTTGTGTTGGTCTGGCTGAGGGCTCGCATCTCTCGAGCCTTAGATAACTGACGATAGTATACTTCGGCCGCGGCTCGGGAGAGTGCATCCTGGTTAACCTCGAGAGCAGAAGAAGACCAATCCTTTAAATCCTGCTCGCTGATGTGACCTTGGGCGAGCCGGCCGAATGTGGTCGCAACCATATTGGCAGAAGAAGAAGAGGGAAGAGGAGCATTAGAGGGAGCAGCTTTCTTTGGCTCAGGCTCGCCAGTTTTTCCTTCTTTACCTCTGTGCCTCTTTAGTCGAGGAGAGGGCCCTGAATCCTTGAGGTGCTCGGAGAGAGTAGTCATGCGGGCCGGAGGATTGGCCTGAGAGCGAGCCCTTATGCTCGCAGCTGCGGGCTGAGCTGGGCCCGAGGCCGCAGCCTGCTCAGCCTCTTTCATGAAGGGGATAGGAGAGATGGCCATTTCTGAAAAAGAAAACAACAAAGCAATAGATTAGTCACAACAAGATGCAAAGGAAAGAAGTAATGCGAGCAGGTGAAAAATACGGAGAATTAAAGTGCGATGTGAAACGAGATGCATGCAGGAAAATAAACGCGAGCACACAAGCTCGCGCATGCGAGCAGCCAGGCCCGGACGTGCGGGCCCGATATTCTTACCCTTTCTGGATCTCTTCCTAGATTTCTTCTGAGGAGTCAGCCTCACTCCTTCCTTTAAAAACCCACATGCGACCAGATTGGTGGTCGTTATGAGTTTTCGGATGTCCCGGTCCGCCTTAGGAAGGTTTAGAAGACTGTCCGCGTTTATCTTTTCCTGTCCCACAAGGACAGTGCGAGGCGGGGTGGCTGGAGATAAAAGAAATTCTTGTTAAAAGGAAAGAGCTATGGTAGAAGAGACGGGAGCGGGCAGGAGAAAACTTACATGGATTATAATAAAAATGAGTCTGGACTCGAGGCACCTCGTGGATATAGAAGTAAGGGCTCTTCCACTTCCCTGAGTTGCTCGGCCCGTTGTGGATGAGGTTCTTCTTGTTGAAGCACGGCCAGACAGAGAAGTAGAAATACCCAAAGTCGTTAGGAGAATGCTTCAAATGGAGGAAGTAACCCAGCTGCCTCGCGGTTAGAGAAGGGTACCCGCATTTGTGGTACATGATGTACAATGCGAGGGCGGCCCGGTATCCGTTTGGATTGATCTGAAGGGGTGCGAGCTGGAAGTACTCGCAAACATCTTTGATGAAGGGATGAAGAGGAGAGGAGATTCCCAGCCTTAATAGGAAGGTGGACAAGACCATGCGAGGCACCCTGCCTCCATTCTCCGAGTGATTGAATCTATAGCATCTCATATGAGGTAGGGGCAAGACAATATGGCCCTCGAGCTGAAACTGCTCAATGTGCTCGGCCAGATGTTTCCGAGTCAGCGAGGTAGGCAGGTCGCGGCAAGCGAGCACCTTAACCTCCTCGTTTGCAGTTGAGCTCTCCTCCCCATCAGGAATGATCTGCCTTCTGAAAACAATCTCACCCTCGAGCTCAGGCTGGGCAGGAGGCACATAAGGCTCAGGAGAGGCTGCGGGGGCATAATTATAGTTACAAATCTTGTACTGACTTGTAATATCTGCCACCTCCTCGCTCTGAGGAGAGTCATAGGACCAATGTGAGCCGTCCTCTTCACCCTCGAGTCCCAGGATGGGATATTCAGCAGCTACAGGCTCTTTTCCTTTCTTCCTGGTGTCATAGTATGCACTCCCCAGGTCGCTGTCAGTTGATTCTGAGTCAAGGTGAATGGGGTCGAGGTGGTTAGCTGCTGCTTGCCTCAGACGGGCTACCCTCTCTTCAGCCATTTCTCTTAAAATCTCCTCGGCTCGGTCTTTATCCAAGGGAGCAGGCTCGCGGTTTAGCAGCTCTTCTACCCCAAGGGAGGCTGGAATATGAGAGAGGTCCACGGGCCTATTTCTCCAATTATATATATTCTTCTCCCTGGTAAAATCCTCAGGGTTCGGGTCGAGGTGAATATCAAGCGAGCCGGATCCAGCTGCTCGCATCGAGTTCTCAACTCTGGCGATGTTCAGAGCCCCTTGAGGGGTTATAGCTGAGCCGGGAGAGATAGGTTGGCTAAGACGACCAGAAAGAGAGGTCAGCTCGCGTTGGAAGTCCTTGGAGCCTCGCTGCTCAGGAGGGTATTGGTTTAATGGAGATGGAGTAGCTGAAGAGCAAGCCGAGCTAGCAGAGGTGCGAGCCGGGCTCGAGGAAGAGCGAGATGATCCATAGGAGCGGGCTGAACACGCACTCGACATCTGTAAAAGATGGTGAAAATTAGTGTGTGGCCCTAAAAAGAAAACAAAAAAAAAACAAGTATGGGATCGCACCTAAGTGTCCTCACATCTCACACGGGATCGCACCTAAGTATCTAAACGAGCGAAAGGGCTCGCATCGCGCGTTGTGGTTGTGTGTGAACTCGCATCGAACAGGTGGTGTGTGCTCGCATGGTGTGCGTGAATAAAGCATGAATAAAGAACGGGCTCGAATCGAAGAGTACCTGTGGGAGAGGTGTATGAAGATCCTGATGAATCTGGTCCCGGAGAATATCGCCGCCGGTAGACGGTTCTTGTTGAAATGATAATCTTCGCCGTGGTAGATCCTTGAGCAAATTGAGCAGCAATTCAGGAAGTGTTTTTGGAAATGTGAGAAATGAATTGAAATCTCACATATTTATAGGAGATAGGAGAGAGAAAGGAGGAGGCGACACGTGTCGTCATCTCATAAGATGACACGAATCCCCACGCCAGCTGTCCAACGGCTGTCAAAATGAATGCAAAGATGAAAGGCATGCGAGGCGAGACACGCAAGGCGGTTTGGTGCGGCCTGGTGGGCTCACACTTGCGAGGCCATAAAAAGATTAGAAAATACCTGGCCTCAAGATGCGACCAGGAATTTTGGGGGGTAGTTGTTATGCCCGCTTTCGGCCATGGGCCCTAAACAGGTCCCTGTGGGTGTACTAAATAGCTGGACTCTCGTGTGTGGGCTAGAACCATGGATTTATATAACTTGGGCCAGCACATGCGGGCTGGGCTCGTAACATGCGAGCTGGGTTCACATGCGATCTGGGCTCATGACATGAGAGCTGGGCTCAAACATGCGAGCTGGGCTCAAGTGATGACATGAGAGCTGGGCTCAAACACGCGAGCTGGGCTCAAGTGAGGACATGCGAGCTGGGCTCACACATGTAAGGTGAGCTCACATTTGTCATTTGGGCTCTCATATGCGAGCTGAGCTCGGTTGTGCCCACGCGAGGTGGGCTCAGGTGCCTTCATGCGAGGTGGGCTTAGCTGCCCACACACGGGCTGAGCTCATGAGCCCACATCTTATAGAAACAGAGGTAACATTATATTTATTGTTTGAAGGCAGTGCGGGCCGAGGTGACCAGGCTGGCCCGCATCGAAAGACTTTGTGTGCAACATGGAAAGTGACTCATAGATGACTGAGTTGCTCGTAGATTTCGGGGTCGACACGGGTTGTTCCTATAATCACGGGAAGGATTGCGGAGATGCCGCGAGATTGTAGGAAGCGTGTGGAGCCGATCGAGATTTACGTGACTAATTGGCTGAAGGCCTGACTTTATCGTGGGCTTGGGCTGCACGGGCTGAAGAGTCCTAACCCTAGCCTACGTGACTTGTTCCCCAAGAACTACGTGAGGCTTGATCCCTATAAATAGGGTACGTAGGCACTTGTATGAGACATGAGTCGACACTTGACAGAGAATAACAAACCCTATTCTTTCTTAAGGAGTCCACATACAAGCTCAGCCACCACCAAACAACCTTCCTCCGCCCTCAAACACCGTCTTTGATCTTTGTTCCGCCCATTAACCTCCACAACATTGTTATACGAAATTCTCCCTATAACAATAATCATAGTACAAACTATGATATTCCTTACAAGTATAAATAGAGTGCCATAAACTACCACAATGAAAATAAGGATTTTGTGGTTTAAACCTAACAGACTGACTCTTAACTCCTAATCTAGGAGGTAAAGAGTTTATATCTTTATTTTTCCTGCAAAAAGAAGCAAGATGGTTAGAGTTTCCACAATTATAGAATTTCTTTCTAGGAGCAATAGGAATAGGCATATAATTATTACTTTTATTCACACATTCCTTTCCATTCCTATTTTTCCTAGCTTCCTTTACCTTTTTCACATTTTTAATCTCTTTCAGCTTATACTTAAGCTGCTTCTTTGTCATTAAGCCAATGTTTACCAAAGCTGGTTTATCCTGTTTTAATTTGTCAGAAATTGACTTTTTTTTTACTTTTGTTTTACAGTCTTTCATCTCTTCAGAATCAGACACAACAGTTTTTGTAACAAATTTAACAAGATTTACCTTTGGCTTTTCAGTCTGTTTGATAACAATTGGCTTAGTTGGCAAAGTCCCTTTCTCACTTTTACCATCTTTATAACCTAACCCCTCTTTCCAGTTTCCACTACTTAGAATATTCTGAGTTGTTATGCCTGAGTTAGTCCAAGTCCTGATGATTTCTCTTTCTTTTTCTAATTCAGATTTTAGATAATCATTTTGTTTAAGCAATTCATTCTTAACATACACAGCATTATCTCTCTCTGTCTAAATAGTGTTCATCTTGACTAACTCTTCTTCAAGATAGCTATTTCTGTTTTTGTACTTTAGATTTTCAGATTTTAATCTTTCATTCTCTGAAGTCTGATCTTTATAGCTAATATAAATGTTTTTCAGAAATAATCTCAACACAGTAATATCTTCTATATCAAAAGCAAGAGTTGATAGAGGTACCTTTAGTTCAGCAACATCAGAACTGCTATCGGCATTTGCCATTAAGGCATAGTTCACCTCTTCTTCAGATTCTGAAGTGTCTACCCAGTTTTTCTTCTTTATGATAAGTGCCTGGCCTTGATCACCTTTTCCTTTCTTGCAATCAGGAGAGATGTGGCCTCTTTTACAAGAATTATAGCATTTGACATTAGAGTTATCTCCTCTGTCAAACTTTCCTCCTTTGCCTTCAGTCTTTCTGAACCGTTTCTTGTCAGAACTTCCACCTTTCTTGGAAAACTTCTTACCCTTTCTGAATTTCCTGTAGGCTATCTTTGTGATACCCTTCACCATAAGAGCACACAGTTGCATCATCTCTGCATCAACATCCACTTCAGATAAATTTTCAGAATCTGAATCATCATCATCAGAATCTGATGACTCTGAATCAGACTGTATGATGAGTGTTAGTCCCTTAACAATGTAACAATAATTACAGAAGGGGGGTTGAATGGAATTCTTGAAACTTTTTCTTGAATAAAAATGTTCTAATTCAAATATATATATAAGTGTGAATTGATTAGTACAATGCAGAATAGATACTTGAAATGAATCAAAACACAAGTAATTAAAAATAAGAGTCTTTAAAAACTTTCTGGTTGATTTGAATGATTCCACCGGAGATATATAATATATATCGAGAGAACTCTGTGTGCAAAAAGCTCACAGCTGCTTACAAAATGATAACAACTAAGAACGAGAGAAATGCTAAGAATACAGCTTACAAATGTTTCTCTCTTTCTTTCTGAGTTTCTTAGTTTTTTTAGTTGCTATTCTATTTTCTACTTCTTGGTTTATATATCACCAAGATTACAAAGTAATAAGACAAGATAATAAAACAAAAACTATCAAGTCTAATCCAATGCTACTTTATTACTCTATTCCAGCATCTTTGAATATCTTCATAATAGCATGGAAATGTTAATGCTTCTTAGTTCTCGAAAACCCAGTTGAATAGGCTACCACATTCCATTTGCATACACTCGACGCATGTGACTGTGTTGTCACTGTCAACAGATATTTGAATTCTTTATCCGTCGGGTTTATGATCATCTGTCGAGTTATTGATCATCCGTCGGGTTGTTAATCATCCGTCAAATTCATTGTTGTTTATCCGTCGGGTAGCAATCAGGCACTTGACTCCATTTCATTTATGCAGAATTATAAGACATGATCTATGTATAATTAATCAACCTATTCTGCATATCTAGTTAAAGTCACTATGACTTAAGTACTACTACATATTCTAAACAACGTGTATGCAGAAATGTGCTACAAACTTATTGTTACATAAGCTACTCACTCGATGGGTAATAAGTCATCATCCATCGGGACTAAAATGAGTTATCCGTCGAGACTATAATCTTTATCCGTCGAGTGCTACATTTTCACTAAGTAAAATCTACCAAGTTGTTTTGTTCATGAAATCATCAAGTACACAACATATAAACAACAATCTCCCCCAATTTATGTCTACTGGAATTGTAGCCATAAATTAAGAGATACTTGATGATAACAAAACACCCTAAAAATACAATTTTAAAAGACAGTAGATAATATTGAAAAGTGCTTCAATTACCAAAATGTACAAAGTTTTGCTCACAGTCATTTTCAAGGTGCTCCTCTAGCCTGAGCAGATTTATCTAGTTTCTTGAAGGCCTGGATCTCTTTCCAAGCTATCTGTTGTTTTCTTCAATCTGATTTTGGAGCTTCCTGTGGAATTCCAGTTCATCAGATTCTGAGAGATTTAGCTTTTCTTGCATTTCCAAGAGAGTCTCATTGCTAGAGATGCTCAATTGGTCTTCTAATCTGAAAAATCTTCTCATTCCTTTGTCAACCATGAACTCTATCAGCCAGTAGGGCCTTAGATGCACTCTTCTCCCTGTGTAAGGGATGATTAGAGTCTTTTGGAGTGCATCTTTAGCTCTAACACTCCTTAGTTCTTAAATCTTCTTTAGTACCAATCTTCTTGCAGTAACATTGAACCCAAAGTTCTTCTTAAAAGATGAATAATTCTTAATCAGTATAGCTTGGTTTTCTTGAAGGATCCTGTGAAGTGGCCACTGAATCTCCTTTCTTCCCTTGTACTTGAACACTAACCTTTCAGGTAGGTTTCTGTATGCATCAATTCCTCTCACTTCTTCTAGTTCATCTAGATAAAGATTTAGATCAGAAAACCCCTTGATGTCACGCAAGTACATATGATCGCCTTTGTTGACTTTAGATTGAGCTTTAACTAGAGATTTGGATTTGAGAGGTGACAACTTCACTTTCTTGACTGCTCTTGACTTTGTTCTTTTTCGCTTGCTGAGGATTGGTAAATTGAAGTCAGGAATTGGTATGTTCTCCCATTCTATTGGCTCATCCTTAGGCACAATAGATTCACCATGGATGTTCCTGTAAGGATCCACCACCTTGATATCTTCAAATACCACAGAGGGTTTTGATTCTTGAGTTGTAGTTGAAGTGGATTCCTTGGGAAACTGATTCTCCAATTTCTTATCAACAATGTCCAGTTTCCTTTTGGTTCTTTTATCCAATTCCTTGATTCTTGGAGACTTCTTCTGTTGTTCAACTTGCTTTTTTGGATCTTGAGATTCAATGATTTCAGATGGCTGAGCAGGAATTTGTTGTGATGAATTTACACCATGTAGCTTGGCCAAGATAGCAATTTGCTCTTTCTTTTGTTTAGCCTTTTTAGCATCTAGAGCAGCTTGCTTCTTTTCCTACTTCAATCTAGCCTTTTCTTCTCTCTTTCCTTGAGCAAAATGAGGATGTCCAGCCACCACACAAATTTCTTTCCCATTCCTGAAAATTTTAGCAATTCTCTTTTTGGAAGCTAAATCAGCTGGATCTTTGTAGAAAGTAATTGACCTTGACAGAAGCTTCTTTTCATCGGGCTTAGGTGTCTCATACACAGTGTCGAAAGGGTTCTTCAATTATAATTTTGAATAATTTACCCTTGGTTTCAGAATTATTTCAGCCTTTGGAGATTTGATGCAGGATGACTATCCCGTTTCCAGATAGTCCATGGTCATCTCATTCACAGAAATTTGCTTGACTTGAGAGTGATGGATGGCTGACTTGACTAGCTCCTTGACTAGTCCAAACTTCTTTTGTATATCCTCGTCAATCTTCTCCCAGTTGATTGGCTTCAACTGCTTCATTTCAGCTGCTCTAATGTTGGCTGCTGTTTCATTTATCAGATCTATACTGTTTGCAACTGGTGTCTTTGAGATAGTAATTGAAGGCACAATTACTTTACTGATTTGAATTTAAAGTTTCTCCCCCTCACTTAGTCCTTTCTCCCCCTTTTTGTTATCATCAAGTTGAGTAGAGGAGGGGGTTTGAGCATCCACCAGTTTTTGAAGTAAATCTGTCTGTTGGGCTTGATGAAGATAAATGGTTGTTAAAGATGCTTCCATGGCTGACATTCTTGTATCCAATGCATCTATCTTGGTTGCAAGATCAGAATTTTTTCTTAATTGCCTCTTGATGTTAAGCATTGTAGCTTCCGAAAGCTTAGAGTCCATTTTGTCTGAAATGGCCTTCTTCATCTCCTCAATATCACCCTTGATGGTGTTTACATCCCTAGCATGTTGGAAGCCTTGAATTTGTTGAAGTTGCGGATAGGCTAGATGTGCCTGAAGGAGCTCCTTGGTGCTGGCATTTGAAGTGGTTTGAAGAGCAGTATTTGTCTGATTGATTAGTTGGATCAGGGTTGTCTTGAAGTAGTGCTCATCACAGTGCTTTGAAAATGCCCATGATGGCATACCTGATCTTGAACTTGAACCTACTTCCCCCTCCTATGTCCATTGCTTCATCTTCACTATCCCCACTTTCATCACCAAAGAAATCAACTGAGCCACCAGTCTCATAATCCATATCACCAGCTGTAGAGGGCAAAGCTGTGATGGCATCCTTAGCTCTTATCATAAACTGTGTGGTATGCACCAGATTGAGCATCTTTTCTGCATTGTCATTGCCCTGTTCAGCAAGAAGTTGATAATCTGGAATAGGGTGAGTAAATGCCTCAGCATCAAGGGAGGTGGAATCTATAACAGCTTTAGGATGCTGAGATAGTCCCTCCCTGTCTGCATCCTGGACATTCATTAACTCACTAGCCATGACATCCATCCTTATAGCTCCAGTACCTGCATTTCTCTCGTTTTATCTCTTTTGTTGCATCAGGGTCTCACCCTGGCCCCCACCCTCACACCCTCACCTTCACCTTCTAAGGTGGGACTCTTCTCACTTTCTTTTGCCAACCTTGAAGAAATGGATTGCATAATTTCACTCATTTCCTCTCCTTTTTCCTGGGAGCAACCCAGACTCTCACTCAAAACACTCTTCTCTCTCAATCCTAATAGTGACTGTGCAACCACTAATTCTTCTGCACTTGAAATAAATAAAGTTTGAAGCTATGCAGAGATACTCGACGGATGAGTGATATCCATCGAGTGAGTGGTTTTGCTATCCGACGGATAACTGTTGTTAAGCTTATCCGTTGGGATACAATCACTACTCGACAGATGAGCAATATCCATCGAGAGAGTAGAAATGAATGAACTAGGAATGGAAATTATTATAGACTCTGTGCTGATTAAAGATATTTTGGGCACAGATGATTCAACAGTTCCTGAAAGAATGGGCAAGTGAGCCAACAAATCATCTAAAAGATGATGCTCACTTGCACTAGATTTTGGCTTCCCCAACAAAGTTAAAGAAGGGGAATCAGGAATTGATGTGTTTATCATATCCACATCCAGTGAGTTTGTGGGTGAGTTTGGTGTTTGAGGTGCTTCTATAACTAAAGATTTTGGCTGTGACTCCATATTTATTGGAGCCACATCAAACTGAACTTGAGAAAGTGCAGTGACTGTGTCTTTAGCACCCATTTCCACTGTGTGTGTACCCTGTGCATCCCCAGAGGTTTTAGATTTCTTCTTTCTTGTATAAGTTTGGGGTGAGCTTGTGTCCCTAACCCTCTTGGCCTGTGCTCTTGGCTGAGAGCTTTGTTCAATAACCACATCCTTTTGGGAAACTGCAGTGTGGCTAGGCTGGGAACCACTCAACTCTCCATCCTTATTCTTGGGGTTTCTTTTATGTTCACCCCTTCCCTCACCTGACTTACCCACCGGCACACACCCCTCTTTGGTTTTGGTGGATTTTGCAACTGGCATCTTTTGAGAGATACTAGAGGGGGCTTTCTTTGATTTGGATTTTGAAATATTTGCAGGTTTGGTAGCTTGGGTAGGCAACTGTTGGGTCATTGACACAGTTTCCATAGCCACACTAGAACTCAAAGAAATTAATGAGGTTGGAGTAGCAGTAGGGATAGATGAACTTACCTCACTTACCTGAGGTGCTTCCATTACAGGGAAATAGAACAGTGGCACCTCCTTGTGATGATTGGCCCTGTTCAAATCTGCAATGAGCCTTCTCTCTTGAACCCTACAATCTAATTTATTGTTAGGGTTCTCAAGCACAATACCCTCAGAGAGATGTTTAGCTAACATCATAAAGAATCTAGCATAATACACATTCTTACCTCTCTTATTTAACTCTCCTAGTTTAAAACCTAACTCAAACAAAACAAGGTTACTGAAATTATGAAATTTATTTATAACTAGCATGTAGAGCATGTTAAGTATGGAGATATTATTTGAATCAAAATTACTGACTTTACCAGAAAAGACCTTTGTCACTACATCACACATAAAACTCCATTCTTTCCTAAGGCCCAGTCTCCTAATGTCACATAACTTAGAAGTAGAAAGAGCATAGTTTATGGAATTAAGCATATTGATTATATCAGTGTCAGTGTGTGGTGAGGTTGTAGTGTTATCAGAAATCTTGAAACATGCTTTTATAATATCACTATTGATACATAATTCTTTACCTTTAATGGTGAGTGTGATTCTCTTATCTGTTGAGTTGTATGTAGCAGTGGTCCACATCTCTTCAACAACTTCACAAAAGATTGTGGGTGATTCCAGCATGGCATAACTAAGCTTGCAATTCTTCACAAAATCCATCATCTTGTGATATTCACCGGATTGCTGACTACCCTTATTTACTAATGCAGTGAAATTGTTCTTCTCATAAATAAACCCAGTTTGAGACATAATCTTGACAACGGGCGCCATTGTTAGAGAATGAGAGCTTGAAGAGTAAGAGTAAGTGCTTTGAAAGAGAAAGAAATTTGAGCAGTTGATTTGAGAGTAAGTGCTTTCAAAACGATGTTCCAGCGGTCTCTACCCAAGTAGCTTTTATACTAT
Source organism: Apium graveolens (assembly GCF_009905375.1). Taxonomy (NCBI): domain Eukaryota; kingdom Viridiplantae; phylum Streptophyta; class Magnoliopsida; order Apiales; family Apiaceae; genus Apium; species Apium graveolens. Next base: position 157,686,501 of record NC_133650.1, read on the forward strand.
CTTAAAGAATAACTTCTAAAAATAATAAAGTAAAATAAAGTGACCAATAAAAATTGTCTAAAATAGCCGTTCAAAAATAAACTGTAAAAATTACACCCATTATCCGTCGTGTTATGCTTACAAACTGTAAGTATACTCGATGGATAATGTTCAGGGAATTAACGGCTGAGATTAAGACAATTCGACGAATGAGGATAGACTGTTATCCATCGAGTCATAAAATATTCCAGAATAATAATTAATTTTTGTTAGAAAATAATATACCGGCGGATGATCAAACTCGATGGATAAGGATCATCCGTCGAGATGTAAATTTTGACAGCCAAAATTTCATCCAAGACTGAAAAATCAATTAAATTTCTGGCTGCATTTCAACTTGCAAATTATCTCATATAGATTTAAGAATAATTAAGCATATCTAACTCACTTATCGACCTTGAAAAGGTGGATTCATCCAGTGGCTTGGTAAAGATATCTGCAAGCTGCTTCTCACTTGGAACAAAATGTAGTTCCACCGTACCATTCATTATATGTTCCCTTATGAAGTGGTACTTGATATCTATGTGCTTTGTTCTTGAATGTTGTATTGGATTTTCAGTGATGGCAATTGCACTTGTGTTATCACAGAAAATAGGAATCCTCTCAACTTGCAAACCATAGTCTAGCAATTGATTTTTCATCCATAATATCTGTGCACAGCAACTACCAGCAGCAATATATTCAGCTTCAGCTTTAGAAGTAGAAACTGAATTTTGTTTTTTACTAAACCAGGACACAAGTTTGTTTCCCAGAAATTGACAAGTTCTTGTTGTACTTTTTTTATCAATTCTACAACCTGCATAATCTGCATCTGAATAACCAGTTAGATCAAAACCAGAATCTCTAGGGTACCAAATGCCAAGTTTTGGTGTTCCTTTGAGATATCTAAAAATTCTCTTAATAGCTATTAAGTGAGATTCTCTAGGATTAGCCTGAAATCTAGCACATAAACATGTAGCTAACATTATATCTAGCCTACTAGCTGTTAAGTACAGAAGTGAGCCAACCATGTCCCTATAACTTGAAATATCCACAGACTTTTTGGTAGTATTTAATTCAAGCTTAGTTGTAGTAGCCATAAGAGTTTTTGCAGATGTGCAATCCATTAGATCAAACTTCTTTTTTAAAAGATCAAAAATATATTTAGTTTGACTAATGAATATTCTATCACTAACTTGCTTAACTTGCAAACCAAGAAAGTAAGTTAGTTCTCCTATCATACTCATTTCATACTTACTTTGCATCAATTTGGCAAACGTTTTGCAAAGTTTCTCATCTGTAGAGCCAAAAATAATATCATCTACATAAATTTAAACAAGTATACTAGAGCCATTAACATTTATAAAGAATAAAGTTTTATCTATAGTACCTCTTGTGAAATGATTTTCCAAAATGAACTTTGATAAAGTGTCATACCAGGCTCTAGGCTCCACATTTATTGGAGTCACAACAAACTGAATTTGTGAAGGTGCAGTGACTGTGTCTTTACCACCAGTTTGTACAGTGTGTGTACCCTGTGCATCCCCAAGGGTTTTAGATTTCTTCTTTCTGGCATAAGTGTGGGGTGAGCTTGTGTCCTTAACCCTCTTGGCCTGTGCTCTTGGTTGAGAGCTTTGTTCAATAACTGCATACTTTTGGGAGGATGCAGCTAGAAATGACCTTTTATCCTTTTTAAGCACTGTAGTTTGTTGGGAAACTGCAGTGTGGCTAGGCTGGGAACCACTCAACTCTCCATCCTTATTCTTGGGGTTACTTTTATGTTCACCCCTTCCCTCAACTGACTTACCCACCTGCACACTCCCCTCTTTGGTTTTGGTGGATTTTAAAACTGGCATCTTTTGAGAGATACCAGAGGGGGCTTTCTT